>NC_134407.1:118692225-119006225 GCF_038048845.1 Mixophyes fleayi | reverse complement strand
GACAGTGAATACTGTTGTACCTACTCTGAATACCAGATTTGTATTTAAATAATTGAAATCTTTTTCTCTATAGAAGTTAAATATTAATAAATTTTAAAAGATAATTATGAACATTACATTATAGATGACGATTTATTATCCCTATGACTAGGAGCCGCTGAGACCAGTACACTTGTCTCTTGCAACTGCAGCGCTTAATGGGATTAGTGCATTTCGTATTTCAGAAATCTCTGTATGACTCTTTTTTACACATCAGGGATTATTAAAAATTGTAACTCTCTAACACAAGTGAATTGCGAGATCTCATTCATTCTACTCGCTAACACCTATGTCAATCAATGCTCTAGAAATACGCTAATTGGCTTTCAACGTGACATGTGATGCATTCATGAATATAAGTGTTGGATTGGTGCAGATCATCATGTGATCGAACACGCTTACAAACCAGCAGTATATAAGAGCTGTCATTTGCCTCCCGTACCCAGCCTTGAAAAAGCAGCCGAGCGAAACGCGCGTTGGCGTTTCAGGGCTCCTACTTTCTTTTTCTGCCTTGTGTCAATTTGGACCTGTTATCTTCCTGATCGCTCCCCAGTTATTATAGGCAGGGAACTTATCACAAAATCCCGCGATCAGGGGGGAATTACTGCTGACCTTACCTCACTTGTGGTGTTTTTCTTTTTTATACCATAAGATAGTCTCTTACTATTACAATGGAGACACTTTGGTAAATGCTCATTTTTTGCATTTAATACAGATGACACTTTTTGAGGTCTGGCGCACATATATATGGAATATCAATAGGCAGTTCTAACAACAGCTTTTCATCTAGGTTTATTTTGACCATTTCTGCCCTATGACTTATTGAAGTCTGTGCACATACAACTGTTGTTTTACGTGACAGTAGGAGCTCTTACAACTTAGTTTGCATTTTTAAAGTGTATGTATCACTGTTTGTTATATGTTATTTTAAATATTTCGCTCTCTTCTCTACCCCCATTTTTAATGTACATCATTAAAAGTTATATTTTATAAACATCCCCTCATTGGAGTGCCCCAATATACATCCTTTTTCTTTCTACTCTATTGGTACATCCTTAAAACAGCGTTGTCATGACCACTGATACAGGTTAAAAGTCTGAGACTGAGTTGCTCTTACCTCACTGGTCCTGCGTTTGGGTATGAATAAACCAATCCACACTGTAAAGCAATTCTACCTAGTTGTCTGTCACTACTTGTTTAAAGAAACACCTGCCACCAAAAATAGCACCATGATTCAGTGGAGTAAGGCCTCACACACACTGGCAGTAATTAAGAGTCTTTAACATGGCGCTCCAAATGCTAGTAAAAACTGTAGTAATAAAATGCAAGTAGAACATGCTTGTGTTTCACATGTATTTTCACTTGCATTTTTACCTGCTAAAGCCACAACAAAGGATGCAAAGTCTAAAAGAAAGAATGTGTGCATATTGCATTTGGTATAAACACTGGATTTACTGCATATATATTATCCAGATCATTAATACACAGTCTTTGACAGATATTAGTATGAAATAGTGGCTTTACTTTCTTTTTAAATTTACTTTCTTTTTTGATCTCATTTAGTTGTCAAACTGTATAGCCAAATGCCCAATATGTGGATTGTGAGACAGACAGAAAATATAGAAATAAGGAAATATTTAATCATTTAGGCATTTCAGCTAGACAATTTAGCAATGGTGCTATTCAAGGAAAAATATATTTTATACTTGCAATGTTTGAAATTGCAATATCTTTTTCTAATGTTTAAGTTATTTTGGTAGACCTGTTGACTAAAGCAAAGTCATTGTTGCAAAGAAAGATTGTATAATAACAGTGCATTAATCATATGTAGTTTCATTACCTCGATACAATGGAGTAGCTGGCAGCCGCAGGCAAGATTCTGTTCACCAGCTCCCTTATAGACATATCCAGGTTTGGGTCTACTGAAAAGGAGCGAGTCTGATGTCCCACCAGGGACTGGGCAGTA
The DNA here is from genome assembly GCF_038048845.1 of Mixophyes fleayi. Lineage (NCBI taxonomy): Eukaryota > Metazoa > Chordata > Amphibia > Anura > Limnodynastidae > Mixophyes > Mixophyes fleayi. The sequence continues at coordinate 119,004,220 of NC_134407.1, read as the reverse complement.
ATATATCGACCATCAACGCCAATCAAAATGTAAAGTAAGTCCTCAACTATTGCTGCCTCCTGAGAAGGAAGGGGAAGTGTCCCTGTGTGAGAGGGGAAAAAGGGATCTATGAAAAGCCGCTACATGTTAAAACACACAGGTAATCAACACATTCCTTTACAAGCAAGTACAAATTTAAGGGGGAAAAAGTTTTTGTTTTTTTTTATAAAAAGGAGGATTTTTTTTTTTTTTTTACTCACAGTAAAATCGTTTTTTTCTGACTACATTGGTGGACACTGCAAACATTGGAATATAGTAGGTGGACTAGGAGTATGTCACAACTAAAAAACAAAACAACCCCCAATATGGCGCCAATATGTTAACTAGAAATAGTACAATAACCAATATGTTGTAATGCTATACTAATAAAAGATAGCAACTGTAAATATGATGTATGACAGGGGTCAAAGCTGCTGCAAAAACAAGGTGGCTGCACCCACCTGAAAACAAACCGTTAACACACACAAGGATGCAGCGCTAAAAACCCAGCTGTCTCAAAAACTGTTGTACAAATAAAACTGGGTCACAGATCATCAAATGTACATATTTATTAGAATACAATAATAAAAACAATATATAATTATTTTTTTTTAAAAAATATACATAATAATGCTAAATTACCATGGTAAGATGTGGAATACTCCCCATGACATAAAACACAGTGCACTATGATATATTATGTGTGTATATAAAGAAGATGATAATGACGTTGCTCATGAGTTAATTGATCAAAACAGCGCTACTAATTACATAGATCTAACAGCTGTACCAATGTAGCCAATGCTGCGATGGTCAAAAATGTATAAAATATATATAGAGCTTATAGAGTATTTCCACAAGAAAAAAATGCTATTGGTTGCCACGATCATCCAGCCGGGTGTCGGGTTGGTTCCACACACAGCTGTGGACCGCGGATCACGCGTGGTCCATTGATTTAGTTCATTGCTCGCACACAGTCAAGACATTACTTCGGCAAGCCCGAGGTACTACAGATACCATCTACAAGTGTGGTGCGCTTGTGATTCATAGGATTTCCACTTACACTGTGGGACAGCCAGTGTAAGATAGGAGCGGATTTCCATCGGAGTTTCACCTGATGCCGGTATGTGGAGCGGTATGTGACATCTTATCATTCCGTACGGCTAGAGAAAGTGAGCCTATATACTATCGATTGCGCACTCTTGATCTGTCTAATACTATGGGGTATGGACTGGAACTATGGTAGTATTTTCTAAGACTTATGTTCATTGAGACACTTGAGCGTTAGTTCTATACCATCTGTGCTCGAACTAGACTCACATGGAGCCTTACACGGATACCGAAACACCAATATTAGTCTAGATTTGATTGATTACCATTTTTATATGGATCATCAAGGCAACCAATAGCATTTTTTTTTGTGGAAATACTCTATAAGCTCAATATATATATATATATATATATATATATATATATATATATATATATATATATATATATATATATATATATATATATATATATATATATACACACACACACACACACACATTTTTGACCATCGCAGCATTGGCTACATTTGAACAGCTGTTAGATCTATGTAATTAGTAGCGCTGTTTTGATCAATTAACTCAAGAGCACTGTCATTATCATCTTCTTTATTTACACACATAATACATCATAGTGCACTGTGTTTTATATCATGGGAAGTACTCCACATCTTACCATGGTTATTTAGGAGTATGTCACTTTAAAATTAACCTCTTTGAACATACACTCTCCAACTATTAGGTTCCACCCATCCGGGATCGAACTCAGTTTTTGCAGACCCAAGTTCAGAACAGAGTGCCACCCTGGCGTAATAAGAAACCTCAACATCAACAAATCAGAGGAAGGGGAGAGTGCACAGTGTCCCCCAATGGACTCAGAGAAATGGATTTTACGGTGAGTAAAAGCCTTTCTTTTCTTTCCGGCCATTGGGGGACAGTGCAAAAAGAAGATTTATGTACTCACGTTAAATCCGTTTCTCTGATTCCGTCTGGGGGACACTGCTTACCATGGGTTGTGGAGGGGAGCTTGGGGAGTTGGCACCTAACTAGTTAACTTTAGTACTGCCGACAGACCCCTCCCCTCTACAATCCCCCTGCCCCCTCTTGTTCAGTTAATTAAAAAGCCCAAGGAGTAAAGGCCAGTCAAACAAGAGCACACAGAAGAAAAGCAGAAGGGAGGGATCGCAGTGTCCCCCAGACGGAATCAGAGAAACGGATTTAACGTGAGTACATAAATCCCCTTTTCTCTTTCATCCAGTCTGGGGGACACTGCTTACCATGGGGACGTTCTAAAGCGCCCCCCAAGGGTGGGACTACTCTGAAGAACCCGCTCGTAAAGCACTACGAGCGAAATTTGCATCAGTGGATGCAAATACATTAAACTGGTAAAATTTTGTAAATGTATGGACAGAAGACCAGGTGGCTGCCCTGCAAAGCTGGTCTGCAGAAGCCCGATTTCTTGCTGCCCACGACGCCCCTACCGATCTGGTGGAATGGGCGGTTAGTCTCTCCGGCACAGGACGGTTAGCCCTTATGTAAGCCTGTTTAATGGTTGCCGTAATCCATCTTGCAATGGACTGTTTAGAGGCAGCCAGCCTCTCTTATTGGCATCATAAAGAACAAAAAGAGAATCGGTACGTCTAATCCGAGAAGTTCTTTTGACATAAATGCGTAGAGCCCTAACCACATCTAACTTTTCCATAGATTGCTGATCCGAATGGGAAGTAGATGAAAAGACCGGAACTACAATTTCCTGGTTCAGGTGAAAGGCCGAAACTACCTTAGGAACGAAGCAAGGAAGGGTTCTCAATACCGCTCTGTCGTTGTGGAAAACCAAATATGGTTCCCGGCAAGACAGTGCTCCTAATTCAGATACCCTACGCGCAGATGCAATAGCCAAAAGAAAGAGGACCTTCCAGGTCAACCACTTCAACCTTTAAGCATATCCAGCACCAGGTTAAGATCCCATGGTGCTGTAGGCGGAACATAAGGAGGTTGAATATGCAGGACTCCCTGGAGGAAGGTCCTGATATCTGGTAAATCCGCTAGTTTCAGATGAAAAAACACTAAAAGAGCCGATACCTGAATTTTAAGGGAACCTAATCGAAGCCCTGCCTCCAGGCCATTCTGAAGGAAAGCCAACAAGCGAGGGAGAGGAAAGGAAGACGAGGGACATGTCCTGTTTTCGCACCATCGGATGCAAGCTCTCCAAATCCGATGATATATGCGAGCTGAAACTGGCTTTCTGGCTCGCATTAAAGTGTCTACTACTCTGGGAGAAAAACCTCTAGCCCTCCAGAGGCTGGCTTCAACAGCCATGCCGTTAAAGTGAGCTGAGGTAAATTCTGGTGACGGAAGGGACCCTGCAGGAGCAGGTCGTCTCGAGATGGAAGAGGAATTCCCTGTCCTTCCGCCATAGAGATTATTTCCGCGTACCAGACTCGGCGCGGCCATGAGGGAGCTATCAGAATTACTGCCAGACCCCCCTGTCTTACTCGTCTGAGCACGCGAGGAAGCATGGGAATCGGAGGAAATAGGTATCCCAACCTGAATTCCCATGACATCGTCATGACGTCCACTGCCACAGCTAAGGGGTCTCTTGCCCTTGCGCAGAACCTGTGAACCTTTCTGTTGTGTCTGGAGGCCATGAGATCTATGTCCGGAAGACCCCACCTCTGAACCAGAGACTGGAAAACTTCCGGATGGAGTGACCACTCCCCCAGCATCATCTGGTTTCGACTTAAGTAGTCGGCCTCCCAATTTCTTATTCCTGGAATGAAAACTGCGGAGATTGTAGGGACATATTGTTCTGCCCAAACCAAAATTTGAGCGGCAATCTTCATTGCAGCTACACTCTTGGTTCCTCCCTGTCTGTTGATATATGCCACGGCTGTAGCATTGTCGGACTGGACTCTGACCGGTTGGTTCTGGAGGAGGGGCTGGGCCCCCCGGAGGGCCAAAAGAATAGCCTTCAATTCCAGCACATTAATAGATAGGGCTGCTTCCTGAACCGACCAAAGTCCCTGGAGTCGGAGGTGCAGGATTACCGCCCCCCAACCTTTTAGGCTGGCGTCCGTCGTGGCTATGATCCATGAGCATGGAGCGAACGACCTGCCTACCCTCAAGTGATCCAGGACTAGCTACCACTGGAGTGATTCTATCGTCCTTGGGGATAGAGATATTTTCTGGAGATCCAAGCGTAGGTGGGATCTCGACCATTTTTTTAGTAGATCCCACTGAAAACATCGGGAATGAGCTCGACCGAATGGAAGGGTCTCGAAGGAGGCCACCATCTTTCCCAGCAGCCGCATGCACAAGTGCATTGAGGGGCTGGGAGAGTACAAGACCTGAGTTGCTACACTCTGAATAGAACTGATCTTCTCGACGGGCAGGAATACCTTTTGCTGACTGGTGTCCATAATGAGCCCTAGGAAAACCATACGTTGACACGGGATCATCTGAGATTTCCTTAGGTTTATTAGCCATCCATGGCCCTCGAGAACTGCCAAGGAGAGGGATAAGTGATGCCTTAAGCCAATCTCCGAGGAAGATTTGATGAGCAGGTCGTCCAAATAAGGAACTACCTGAACTCCCTGTAGGTGAAGACATGCTGCCATAACTGACACGATCTTCGTAAAAACCCTCGGCGCTGTGGAGAGGCCGAATGGGAGGGCCCGGAACTGATAGGGGGAGGATCCCACTGTGAATCTCAGGAGAGATTGGTGGTGGATCCAAATGGGAACATGGAGGTAAGCGTCCTTTATATCTATGGACGCCAAAAACTGATTCTTTTCTAGGCCGTTTATCACTGACCTTTAGGGATTCCATCCGAAACTTGTCCACCCTTAAGTGCACATTGAGGCCCTTTAAGTTTAAGATGGGCCGAAAGGAGCCGTCCAGCTTCTTGACCAGAAACAGGTTTGAATAGAAGCCCTGTCCTTTCTGGTAGTTTGGGACCCTGCTGATAACTTTTTGAGAAAGAAGAGAGGCGACACAATCCTGTATTGCCTGGCGTCTTGATGGATCTCAGGGTAACGGAGTTAAGAAGAAACAATGTGGAGCCGTGCCCAGAAGGTCTATCCTGTACCCCTCTGATATAATGCCCCGAATCCAAGGATCTTGAGAGGACGCTGTCCATTGTTCCTGAAACAAAGACAGACGTCCCCCCACTGGTGCCCCCTTTAAAGGAACAGGGTGGTCGTCAGGATTCAGGCTTCTCCTGGGTCTTGGAGGTATGACGCCTACCTGCAAACGAGGATCTCCCCCTGGAAGAGGAGCTTCGAGAATTGGGATGCCTGCCTCGAAAGGACTGACCCCGAGGTAAGGAAGTTACCCGAAAGGGCTGGCGAAAGGAGCTGACCCAAGGGTTACGGCTCCTACTATGGAATACCGGCAAGGAAGTGCTTTTGCCCCCCGTTGCTTGAGAGATCAGGGTATCCAATTCCGGGCCGAACAAACCTGCTGCAGAAAAAGGAATGGTTTCCACAGACTTTTTTGATTCCGCATCTCCTTCCCAGGATTTCAGACAGAACGTCCTTCTTGCAGAAATAGATGCAGCCTGAATAGAAGATGAAACAGCTGCAGTGTTCTGGGCCGCCTCATAAAGGTACCCCGATGCCTCCTTTAAATGCAAAGCCAGGGGAAGTAAGTCAGAGTCCTGTAAGGCCTCTGCTAACTGGTCTGCCCATGTTTCCATGGCTCTAGCCACCCAAGCAGAAGCAAAGGTGGGTCTACAGGAAGAACCCGCAGCTGCAAATATAGATTTCAGCTGAGACTCTACCCTACGATCATTGACATCCTGCAGAGATGCTGAACCCGGGGTTGGGAGCAAGGTGTGTTTGGCCAATCGGGCAATAGGGATATCAACCTTTGGAATAGTCTCCCAGGGGGCCACATCTTCCTCCTGTGACGGATACAGGGAGGAGAATCTTATTAGGTACAGAGAACCTTTTATCAGGCTGTTTCCAGGCTCCTTCAGCAATATCCTTAAGCTCTACAGAAGGTGGAAAACGGCTAGCCTTTCTTTTGGCCTTCTTAAAGAGACTTCTGTCTCTAGGAATAGGATCCTCCGGTTCTGGGAGGTCCAAAGCTTGTCTAACTGCTAAAACCAAATCATTAATAAATTGGCTTTTAGAACTTTCTTCCTGACTCAAAGGTTGAACCTGGTCAGGATCAGAATTAATTTCCCCTTCTTCCTCTGAAACCTCCTCAGAGTCTGAAAGGACCATAATGGGATTATCAGACCTAGGACGCTTTCTTTTAGAAGGCGGGATGTTAGGGGATTCAAGTAACTGGTTCAGCTTATCCAAACCCCTTTTAAATGCTGTGGACCATGGCGGTTCTGTGGAAACAGAGGCCTGGTCCGTCTGTAAGGAGGAAGGCCCTGGCATAGAAGTTCCAATAGAACCTGTGGCAGTAGGGAGGCCCAGCTGTGTACTAGGATTATTAGCCACCGAGGTTACAACACTAGACCACAACTGATTGCATTGGCAAACCATCTGAGCTAAAGAGGAAACCGACTGCGATAGGGAGGCCACCCAGGCTGGTTCCTCAGTCGTGGGGCTGACGTTTGCTGGGTTTGCGCAGATGGGACCTCTGCTTCGCAGGCAGAGCATAGCGCCAACGGGTCCTTCTGGCCATTAGGTAATTTAACATGACATTTAGAACATGTAAAATATTTAGCAATAGGGCCCTTTCCCTTATCTGGCATTTCTTAATAAAGGAAGGCACACCAAACACACAGACTAAAATTGTAAAATTTAGCCGAGTAGAGAGAGAGGGAGAGAGAGAGACATATAATGAGTGGAGAGAGAGAGAGAAGTAACTACAAGTAATCAACTAATCTAGATATAAAAGTTGTACTTGTAAAATTTTTAAACACACTAAAATACATAAGCAAGTAGGAGAACTATAAAATAACCCCTACTAGCCCACTTGTACACAGCAGTACAGAATATGTGTTTAAATAAATCAATACTTAGCCCATAGGCCAAACAGGGGAGAAGTCTAGCAGCAGTATCCTGGTGTCTGCTCCCACAGCTCTGATCTCTCTCTTCCCGGGCTTCTCCTTGGCGCCAGAAGACTGGGACAGACCATCTCTCTCTGGAAGGAGAGCTCTATGTCTTAGCTCCCCCCCTTTACAGTAATGCTGTTCCTGCAGCTCCAAATCCGGAAAAAAAAACAAAAAACGGGGTTAATGTGGCAGAGTAATGGAGACCTCCAGGGGAGGTCTCCGCAGCGGAAGATACCTGATGCCCCCTCCTATGCATGAGGGGGGATCCTGGTATAGCCCCCTTTCTCCTCTCCTTAATAGCGCTGTTTCCCCTTCTTGATCCGGATCCAAGATGGCCGCCGCTATAATAGATATCCGATAACCGGCGCTCTATGCCTGCAGTGGCAGCGCCGGTTATCGGGGAGGCTCCAGGAGTGACAGCGGTCCGGTGAGACCGCTTATCACTCCAAATTCAGGCACCCTTTCTTTCTATCCCTGTCAGTGAGAGCCGCTGGCTCTCATCTGATCAGGGGAGTGCCTGCCGCTGTTCTGCTATGTGTGTTCTCTATAGCAGAACACACACCAGCGCTGCCACCTAAAAAAATAAAAAGGTTTTTGAAAATAAAATAAATGAAATAAAAGAAAATTACTGACAGTACAATAAAAAACACAGCCCAACTCACGGGCACCTAAAAAAAAAAACTGAACAAGAGGGGGCAGGGGGATTGTAGAGGGGAGGGGTCTGTCGGCAGTACTAAAGTTAACTAGTTAGGTGCCAACTCCCCAAGCTCCCCTCCACAACCCATGGTAAGCAGTGTCCCCCAGACTGGATGAAAGAGAGACATTGAGGACATACCAGAGCGGACCCTAAAGGAGGGATTGCTCTGGAACAGTTGCGCCCCAAACTAGCATCCAGATATGTAAAGCCTTGCAAACGTTGCAGCCCAGCACAATTGCTCAGCAGAAGCTCCATGAGGCACCAACAGCCCTGGTGGAATAATCTTTTAATCCAACTGGCATAGGCTTAGCCGTCTGGACATAGGCCAAGCAAATAGTTGACATAAGCCAGAGGGCAATTGATTGCTTAGAGGCAGGTCAACCCTGTTTGTGAGCATCATACAGGATGAAAAGTTCAGCGGTCTTGTGAACAGAGAATGTCCGGTCCACATAGCAACGAACGGCACTAACTACATTCAAAAGAGACATCACCAGAAGACCTGGACGCAAGACATTTAGATTAAACCGGGAGACCACCTTCAGCACAAACAACGGTTTTGTTCATAGCACAGCGGACTCAGCAAGAGATACCGCCAAACCTGTTTCAGCCCAGTCAGCTCTACTAACAGGTGTGGTGTGAAGGTGGAATGAATGTTGTAAAGAAGTAAAAGAGTCACCTACCTCTTTTGACTCGGACATCACCCAAGCGAGAGCGGTTATGGAAGTTGTCGGTGATCTAGCTCAAGCTCCTCTGGTACCACAGATGCCACCACAGACGCACATTAAATCACGGAACTCTGCATCACATGCTGCACACAAGGGGCTTCTGGGTCAGTCCATCCACAAGATAATTTTACATTACATTCTGCACAAGTATAATGTTGCAAAGACATTCCAGCGGACACCTTGGTCTTGGAAGTCCCTTTCTCAGATATATTTATGTTGTACAAGAAAATGCCTAAAATCCTCCCTTTTGTTTTTAATATCTAGAGGAGCAGAATTTAAACAGATAATTGTTTTTACACTTGTATGTCACACTCTGAGGCCCACTATACTGAAAATCCGTAATGATATAGCCATCCAAGTGAGAATCAATGCCTACAGCACTGTAGTAACAGGCGCTAAAGGCATCAGAAAATGAGCGCTACAGTATTTTTGATTCTTTTACCAGACAAGATAAATAGGGAGAACACAGTAGTCAGCAGTATTTCTACACTGAGAAAAATGTCTGCTTCTGTGAGGGAGAGCCCGCCAGCACACACAGCAGAGGAGTGAGTCCCTCCCCTGAGCTATACCCGCTCAGTAATTGCTGCCTCCATGAGGGAGATATCTCCGTTCTATAAAATTGGTGACCCAGTCGCTTGCTGCATCATATAATAGGCTACTTACATTTGTATCCTGTGGCACCCACCTCCGGTGCTCTCCCCCCTTTTTCTCCTGACTGCTGGTGATGTTTACTACATTGGGGAGTTATTTTGTGCAGTCTTTCCCTTGCATAGAGATCCCCCGCTGTGAGGGCACTACTCATTGCTATGTGGATGACGGCAAGTCATGAGACTGACATGAGTGTCTTACAGCTTCACTCTCATAGAGCGCATGTGAAAACACACAGCTAATCCCTTACGGCTACTGCAGCATCAGGGGTGAGGGAAGCCCAGAAGCTGTTCACTCCCTGCAGGGACCCAGAGTGATGGCAGCTCCTAGGCTATTCACTCCTGGGGCACAAAATGGGCCCCTGCGATACAGTTTAAAATAAAAAGAAACAAAAAAAGAAGGAGAGGTTAAAATTGAAAAGGATAAAAATAAAACAAAATGGGCAGGAGACCCCCAAGCCTCCCAAAAAAAGAACATCTGAACACTTTAATTAAGACAGAGTTCAATCCCAGATGTGAGGGGCATAGTAGGGGAGGAGTGTATGTTCAAAGAGTTTAATTTTCAAGTGCCATACTCCTAGTGTATCTACTATTCCCCAATCTTTCGCAGTGTCCCCCAATGGCATGAAAGAAAAATATGTAGTTTTGGAAGAGTGCAAAAAGCTTCTATTAAAATATTTTAAACACAGGTTCTATATCATTAACACACACCTATTGGCACTGTTACATCTGTGCTTATGTTGCAGAGAGAAGAGAAGTCCCCTATCAGTGCTGTACGCTCATACACCCATGGTGGGAACACAGGGATGGGCTGTCCACCATTCTTCTTGTTCAGTTTATCCCTGAGATGTTTCCGTAGAACTGCTACTGGCTGTTAAAAGTGTAGTGAAAAAATAAAAAACAAAAGAAAACAAAATGGTAAATACACTTTTAGAAAACAAACAACTCCCCCTCCCTTCCCCAGAAAACTGCACTGCTAATTGTATGCCAGAGAATGTAAGGATGTAGGAAGATCACATAGTTATACATTACCTGTGGCCCACTGGCTGTTGAAGCAGTTACACTTCCCAGTTGCCTGCGTAGCTCCTCCAGCTCCTGGATAGAGATCTTGGACGTGCTAGGAGGGATAGGAAGGCTGCTAGAAGCTGCACTAGTAGTGAGTTCAGCTCTGTCTTTAGCATTCTGCTGCAAATACTGTAGTGTCTGTGGAAACAAATACACAAACTAATTTATAACAAAAGGAAAAGGTGCCTGCTTAGTACTATTCAGGTTTACATGTCTAAGTGGAGAAACTTGAAAGGGTGAAGTAGAATGACAGCCTCTAATAACTGCAAAACAAGGGTTTCTTTGAATCCAATTGCTGGTTGAAGAGATTTGTTTTTGTGGAACCAATAAATTTAAATTTTCAAAGTCTATCGCAGTGGGGACAAACATCCAAACTCCAACATGCATCTTTATTGGATGGATTTTTTTTATCACTACTTTTTGAAATCTTTGTGGATTGCTGATCTGAGCATCAACCAGGAAACATTAAAATAAGTTACTGGACTGCTGTAGCCCCATTCTTCTAATTTTGAGCAGACCAGTTATGTAAAAACCCCACTTCCTATAAAAAAAAAATCCAAGTTATTACCTTTAAAACAAATGTAGTGGAATATATATGTATATTTTTTATTTTATTAAGTGTAGAAAATAAGCGAACGGCAGAAAAAATAAGCTCCTTCGTCTCACCAAAGGTATTTTGTACATTTTCACCAAAATATAAGAATATATATACATATCCTATTAAAAATGAAGTCCTATATTAGTGTGGTTACAAAGGATGGAACAACTCTGTTAAATAAGGGGTTAGAAATATCACTTTGCTTTCCCAAATTCCATGGTTACAAAATGAAGGGAATAATCTAAGTACTGTGCTAGAGGCAGACATGTTACTATTGTCATCATACAATGGAAAAAAGTAAGTAAACAGTGAATTACTAGAAAAATGTTTTAGAAAAATAAATGTATGTACGGATTACCACACATTTTAAAAGTGTCTACGATCAGACCAACTTATGGTCTTCAATTTACATTTAGTTTTTTCTGTGTACCCCGATTATTAGTCAATCATATCAGAATGTTCAGAGTAGCAAGAGAGGAGTTGGTTGAACTTGTAGGATACAGTCACCTGTCCACTTGATGATTATGTGTTTGATTACGTGCTAGCAAGAACAAGCCTACACATGTCACTGGTACTGTCATGATGTGAGCAGGGGATGGAGATAAGCCGGAAGACACAGACTGAGCTATATAGTAGCAGGAGCGGGGTTCGCAAATAGCACTGAGTATTAACGGGAGACTCCTGAAGTACAAATGCCAGAAGACTGCGGAGTAAGATGCACACATCATAAAGTTACTCTGAAAATTGTAAATGTGGGGTAGAAAAAAAGAGTGAATTAAAGAATCATCTGAGAACAGGGATAAAACACACTTTTTACATGCTCACTTTTAAAATTTGTAAAATAAATAAAAATAAAATAAAAGCGGTGAGTTTTATTAAGGAGGACAACCGTTAATAATAGAACTTCTGTTCTTGTGTTTTACTCAAATAACGACATACACTATTTATTGTATTATCAATTTTTTAGATGTGCTCTCTTACCTCCTTGTCTTCTGTGAACTTGGAGAGCAAGTATACTAGTGGATCAAGATTACGTGTGTTTTTTGACTTCAACTCTTCATATTTCTTGAGAAAATCTTCTGGTGTCCTGGAAAACTCTGCTATTTTAACCTAAAAGAAAAAGTGTTTAAAAAAAATAATAATAATAATAATAATAAATATATATCTAGTTAATATTTTCAGTATATAAAGTAAGGCTGGGTTCACACTACAGAAAATTTCTCCCGGTGTGATATCACAATTTTTACCAATGACTGAAAGTCCCAATCAGCATATGCACTTCATCTGTCATAACCATCTGCTAAAAAGATTGCGACTCATGAGTGCACACACACTTTAGAATGTGCCCGACATCGTTCCATCGTTTATAGAAATTTTTACTTTGTTTATAAAATCAAACGATAAGATGTGCTTTGATACAATAAAACATGATTGTTAGAGTGTATACACAAATTCGATATCAGACCGAATGGTCATTTATCGTATGATTGGTACTATAATCAGGTGAAAAACATGTAGAGTGTACCCATCCTAAATAGTTAGAACTTTACCAGTGTTCTCCCCAGCACCTATTTCCCTGGTGCTCCACCTGGCTGTTTTTTACTATTACTTGAATAAACCATTGTTTCCTCTATTAGAACAGGCACTATGTTAGCATTACAGCCAACAGTGTGTTTGGGTGATCAAATTGCGTCCCACCAAGTAGACCATAAATACTCCTTTTAATTTTCCTGATAAGGAAATAATTTTCTTGTGATACTTAGTGGAGGGTGCACTCACACACTATATAGAAATCTATATTAGTTCCAAAAAAGAGAGAAAAAGTGTGTCCAAAGGTTGAGGCACTCAAATGGTCAAGACTTGACCATTTATAGCCAACAGTGTGTGTTAGACCACTGACCACCAGTCCTGTTAGGTGTGGGCAATAACCTCTAACATTTTTCAATATTGTTGCAAAGTATTACAGCTGCCCCCACCAGATTACTTCTTAATGCCACCAGGCTGGCTAAATTTTTTGGGGAGAACACGATTTACAAAACAATTATCTTGCATTCATTAAGAAAAATAAACATTATAACATTATAAAAACAACAACTCTAAGGGCTACAATTTGTTCTTTAATAATGCTCATGTAAAAAAAAAAAAAAAAAAACCAGAAGCGCTAAAAAGGTTGCATGTAGCATTTGCAAAGCATTGGACTGATCAGTCAGAAAAATCGCTACAACAGATGCAATTATTCAGCAGTTCAGAAATGAATTTTGTAAATACAGAGCTGATTTTCAATAGTCTAAGAAAACAAAGGAAAATATTAAAAACATTTTGTTTTTACTATGATCAGTTGAACTATTTTCCCACCTTTTGACAATTTCAAATTTATATTGGAATGTCAAATAGTCTGCACACACAAACATCAGCCAGAAATCCCCTTTAATTCCAGTTATTTCTAAAATTATTACTAAAGCGCAATATAGCTACGAGATGGAAACTATAGATTTTAAATATTCTACAGTGGTTTCCTCCCCATTGAATAAATGGTTCATATGGTATGAATATTTTACGGAATATAGATCAGTGTCTGATTCTTAAGCCCTGTTGAGGGTTTTTTGAGTTGTGCACTTAGGTCAGAACCAAAGGTTCTTGTAATCTGACTGTCGTCAGTCCCGTCTTTGCCCCCTCCCCCACTTGTCCTCCACTCCGTCTGTCCTTCCAGTTGTTTTTGTTGTAAGCGTCTTGTGATATAAGGTGTGTACTTATTTTTACTTTTATTTGTTTGATTGTTTGTCTTTGGCAGTGCTGATTGGTCATTATACTCAATTTGTTGATTTATAACCTGTATTCACTGCTATGCCTGTATTATGTTCTTCGAAAAACTCAAAAATCAAGTTAAAATGAAAGGGGTGAAAAGAGTTTTCTATTCTGCACATAAGTTAAATACTGTCTGTTTTTTCATGCAGCACACAAATATAAACTTTAAATTTCAGTGTACAAATAAGCTGTCAAATATTTGTGTGCTGCATGAAAAAACAGACAGTATTTAACTTATGTGCAGAATAGAAAACTAATTTTCACCCCTTTCATTTTAACATTGTTTTGTCCAGAAAACTTTAGTAGGAAATTTCTTGCTCAAGTTCCTTAATGAATCAGGCCCACAGACATATGTGCACACATTTCTGGTTTGTATATTTGGTTGAGCAATGCCTTGCATAAAATAGGTTAATGTGGCCCAACTGTAAGTAAGCCCTAGGTCTCTAAAAGGATTTCATAAAAATGTAACACTTGATTAAAGGTATGTGCAGCAAATTATTATTTAATTCCATATCTCCTCTGCAGTTTTTTTTGACAGCTGCTCGTTGGAGAGGCAGAAGCATACATAGAGATCATTGATCTTTATGCAGCGATGATGTGCAGTGCACAGTCATCATACAAATGTTTATGATGAAGCGTGGATGGGGGAAAGCTAAAAAGAAAAGAAGAAACTCTGTTTTCCCCATCGCTACTCAGATATTTGCCAAGATAATACAGCCATATAGCACCAGCATTTCTCTGCAAGGACTAGTGATCTTTATTTGAGCTTCCACCTCTCTTCCTTTGAGTTCTGACAGGTGAATGGAAAAGAGATTAAATGAAATAATGCTTGTATGCGTAGAGCCTAACTAAGTAAGCCTCATTTCCCTTAAAATATATGGATTTTTGTACAGGCAGAGCATGATATAGTTTCATTAACGAAAATTGTTCTAAAAGTAACTGTAGGAAATATAGTGTTGCCGATAGCAACCAGTCAGATGTTTATGTTCCTTTTCTACAGAATAGAGAAAGGCAGTTAGAATGTGATTGGTTGATATGAGCTGCACCTTCCTTTCCTATACAGTTACATATGGAAAAGTTTTCATAAATGTAGAAGAGTTTTTACCTTGGCACTGTGGGCAGACACACTGGTGGTGACATAAGGAGTGCGATTCTTCTGCAAGAGATCTATGTAAACCTCAGCTCCTTCAGTTCCATGCACACGGAGCAGGCTGATGAGCTCATTTACATCATGATGTATTCGAAATTCACTCATCGTGAATGATCTGAGACACAAAGAAAGATATTATTGTATTAGCTATTGAAAACGCATTAGTAGAGACTGCAGTTTAGGAATGTTCCAATTAGGTAATTCAGGTATGGGATCCATTATCCACATAACCCTTAAGGTTTTACAGACAAAGTTTTTTTAAGTTTTATTTATGAACAAAATTTTCTTCAATGGTTTTAAATGAACTAATAGGGGTTGGGAAAGATATAGTCAGACGAACTATATAAAAAAAAACAAGTAAGAACAAATATAAATATAAAAAAAAGAAATTTATAAGTAGAAGTATGGAAATGTAATGGGAATGTAAGTGAATGCAATTTGACACAGTGAAAACAGTAGAAGAGTTGGCATGGCATACCACTGTTGACACCCACACTTCGACCACTGGCCTATGGAACAGGTTTATTAACAAAAAAATATTAAGAGGTAAGTCGGGTTAGTATAATAAATAAATTCTCCTTGGTTTGGGAACCCAGGATTGGCTTTAAATTATCTAGTAGTTAACCCTAGTTACTAAGTAGTTAACTTAGTCTTATCAAGAAGCCTGCAAACTATCTAACCTTAGAGATTGGTCCCTTCCCCCCTAACACAAAACCGTGGGTTGATCTAGAACGAGGCTCCTCCCCAACATATCCTTTGATAGACTTGTTGTGGATCCCTAAGAACACTCATCCACTCCCCTCTCTCTCTGTCTCCTCTCCATTTCGGACAATCTGCAGATGTGGGATAGACTAATGACCAGACATACTAAGCTTTCACTGCCTTCACGCCCTTTCTAGGCTTATCCCAGAGCTTAACCTCTCTACCTGGTGCTCCAGGGGTCTGACCTCTCAAAGATCTGTACGCTCAAGATCTGTTCCTCCACTTTGTCCTTATTCAGCAGAATTTTGACATCCCCACCAAAGACATGTTTAAATATGCCCAAATACGTTACTGGATAGGGTCAGCATTTAAGATGCCTCACTCCCTAGCACTACCTCCGGCTCAAATTTTGGACAGGTTATTGAAAGGCTCCAATAAGGGATTGTGACCGGATGGATCGCCTATGCCATCCTGTCTGTTGATGCTGGGAACCAGGTGGACTTACTTTGCCACTGTTCCCTTTCTTTATCCCAAATTCGCTCTCTAACCGCAGTAGGAGGGGCTTACAATGCTGTCACCACTGGACTCCTTTACGGCATCCAGAACCGCATCACTTCAGGGTAACGGTTGCTGCTAGGGTACCCCCTTGCCGGTACCCCTTGGCTGGTAGCCCTGACCTCTTCCTATAGATCAGGGTTGCTGTGAATGGATCCCCCCTGGCCTGTCACACTGGCCAGAGCTGCTGGGTAGCGGGTAGAGCAGTGATATTGGAAAGCTGGGTCCAAACCTCAGAAACAGATTAGAGTTGAGTCTAATCTGTAGGCCATAGGAATTTCAGCATGAAAGAAGTTGTCAAGCAGGTCTTTGAAGCAAGTAATTTTTATTTAACTCCAGTAGTCCTAACAAAGACAGTTCACACTGGTTGAAGGCACCAGTGATCAAAAGATCAGAAGAAACAATAACGATACATTTCAGTACAAACCAGTGCTGGTTTAAACAGTTTTGGACATAACCTCGCAGGGCAAGCCAGCCCCCTTAAGTCCGAGTTATTTTTAGTATCAGGATGCAATAGGTTTCCCCAAACATGAATTTAAATGCAATTTATACTTAAATAAAATTTACACTTATCTGTGACATCCTACATCACGTGTTTTTTACATTGCTAGGTTTTCTGTCTGACCTGGTAACGATTCCCTGTTGTGTATTCAAGTGTTGGTCACACACATTGAATAAACTTACTAAGCATTTCCTGCTATCAGCAAAATAGACTTCATGCCCACATATGCCTAATTGGAGATTTCCTCTAGCAAAGTTACCAAACCAGACTTTCTCAACAAATGCTTATTGCATCAGAAATCAAACCTTATATATTGTGTGGCACTTAGAAATTAATTCATTTCATATACAAAGTGCATTTCCAATACACAGGATCAAGAATCAGTACATTTGCAACAATATAAATTGGCACACTGTGTTAATAATTTAAATATATTTTTACAATAAGTTATTTATAAAAGTGATCCAGCCATAGGGGCATGTAACTTTCTGGCATCAGTATCTTCAAAGCCCCTTCTCAAGTAAGATGGGATTCGGACTTCAATCTCACCTTCTCCTCCCAACACTGGGAAACCATATATACTACATCGCACCGCATGCCTAAGTGCGATGTAGTATATATCCCACTGAAATGTATGTTAAGCTAGTATACAGGCTCAATCTTACTCCTGGCAGGCTCCATGTCATTTGGCTTTCCCAAATTAAATCTTGCTGGCGTCAATGCACCCAATATATTTCATGTACATTTGACATATATAGCCATACAACCACTCTGGTGGGAGGTATTTGACTTTATAGCCATCGTGTTAGGAAGACCTGTAGATATGGACCTGGCTTTGACATTACTTCACCTGTATCCCCACTCGGTCCCTAAACACGACAGGTATCTACTAGGTCACATTTGGATCGCAACACGAGCAGCGATAGCCCAAAACTGGAAGACTCCCGCACCTCCTGTTCTGCCTAAAATTATCTTTAAAATCCACCATAGCTACGAAACGGAGACGATTGAGATGTCCTACTCTACCTCTGCTTCAGCCCCCATCATGAAGTGGTTCAAATGGCACGTATACACCACAGAGGTTGATGGAACCAATAGAGAAACCCCTTCTTCCTCCCCCTCTCAAGTATTCTTAGCATCTCCTGACTCTCCCCGAGAGGACAAGTGGCCCCTATCACATGGATCTTTCAAGCACATTCTTATTACCACACTGCATATCAAAATGTTTTTCTCTCTGAAATGCTTTGGGTTGTTTTATTTTTTGCAATTATGCTAACTACAGTCTCATTTATGTTGTGCTCTTCCCTGAGCAACTCTAATTTTTTTTTTTTTAAATGAGTTTTAACATTAAGTTCACAAACAATAATTAACAATTGGGAACAATAGAAGATGAAAAAGCTGGGGTGGGGGGGGGGGGTGGGGAAGACAAGATAGAGAGTAAAATGTAATCTCATCAACTTGTTCTCATGATAATTGTACAATTATAATCAGCGTACTTCTGTAAAATCACTTTTGAAGAATATAAAAGAAATTACAACTTCAAGACCACTTGTGGTATGTCAACTGGAATATATGAGGTATTATCCTATGAATACACAGGATAGAGGCGAGTAACAAGCCTGCTTTACACCCAATCCTTGCCCCATCAACTACCCATTATAACCTTGGGTAACACTTTGAGCCTCAGTTTTGCCATTTATTTCGACTGACCCACAAATCCCATATTTTATTTTGACAATTTCTTTCTTTGTATATAAAAATCAACATAATAGACAAGTCTGCATTTACCATACTTCCCCAAATTTGTAATGAGGGTATTTCTGGTGACATCCATTTGATGGTAATACATTTCCTACCATAAAATAAAGCTGCGTGGATGACCGCCTCATTGGTGAAGGTTACAGTGTAAGATCCCAAAATGTCCAGCAGGCAAATCTGCAGGTCCTTTGCTATAAAGAATTATGTAAACAAGTGTATATTCTACCACTTTATCCCAGAAATCATTAATTGTGATAGCAGCTCCAAATCCAAGGTATAAATGTACATTCACGATTTTTGCATTTAGGACATTCAGGTGAGTCTCCCCTGCTACACAACTGAACTGGGTATAAGCATACTCTATGCCAATGGTGGGAAGCAGGCAGGAGAAGCATTGAAAAAAAACCCACATATGGACAAAGGGCAGGGAGAAAAGTGGATAAGAGGTAGGTAGACGCATTTTCAGCAGGTAACCTGCGAGTGTGAGAGACATGTTGGGGGCCACCCTGTCTGTTGCTGGGAACTGGCTGGGCTTACTTTGCCACCGTTCCCTTACGTTATCCCAAATGCGCCCTCTTGCCGCAGTAGGAGAGGCTTACAATGTTGCCACCACTGAGCTCCTTCTGGGTAACGGTCAGTGCTAGTGTACTCCTGTGCTGGTACACTTGGGCTGGTAACCTGACCTCTTACTATGGATCAGGAAACCGGTGGATGGATCCTCCTTGGCCTATCACACTGACCAGAGCTGCATGGGTAGCAGGCAGAGCGATGGTACTGGAAAACTTGGGTCCAAAACTCAGAACAGCCAGGAACGGATTCGATTTTGGATCTAATCTGCAGGTCAAAAGAATACAGCAATATTGAAGATTTTCCAAGCAGATCTTTGAAGCAAGATGTTTATTTGCTCTCTCAATGGTTAAAAGGTACCAGGTGATCACTCAAGATGAAATCAGAAGAACAAGTTTTCAATACAAGCCAGTACCTTTTATACAGTTCAGACACAGGCTACTTTTAGAATCAGGATGTAACCGGTTTTCATAAACACGGATTTACATGCATTGCAAAGCCAGCCATATTTACACTTATCTATGAAATTCTTAAAAACCTTGCTGTGATATCCTGTATTTTATTTCAGAGACAGGAGACCTACTAGCAAGTCAAAAACGTCTAACTGGCATGAATACTTCAGACAGTCGCAGAATACACATTCCCAAAGAAAAAGTACAACCCTCAAACAAATCATTTCCCTACATCACAATACACAAAAGACTTTGTAAACAGAGGCTCATTGTATCAGATATATACATCAGAAATTAGACATTTGCTTTAGAAAGGTTAAACAGAAAAAACTAATTTTCTACCCTGGTCTCAGAAATAACGATTTCCTATCTCAACATATACACAATATCAAAACATAAGCGCTTGTGCAATTATCTAAATAAGCGCCCTGCCCTATTTCCTTTAAATAAATTTATACATGATCCAGTCACAGCGAGTTTTGGAGTACATGTAAGATCTGAGGGTTTTGGAGGGTATGAAATACATCTAAATGTCAGGCACTGCCATTGGCACCTCTAACGACTCATTTAAGAGTAAGAAGCATCAGCATAAAATGCAAATTTCTCATCTGGTCCCCCAACGTCAGTCCCTTTATTATAAAATTGTTATTTCTAATACCGATTGCCATCATATCTGCCACCAAAGCAAGAGCTCTGTGCACAGTGGACACTCCTGTCTAGTACTTCTATGCAATTTGAAAATTTGAAAAAATCTTAACTGACCACAAGTATTTCCACTTAATCATGTAAAAGACTTTAGCGATGATACTACTTGTATTTCTGTGAGGTGACGTGCAAATTAGATATCTGCCAATATTTATTGAGGTGAATTTTCCAGGCATGAGCTTGATTGATACCTTTGAATTATGTTGTGGGTAACTCAATTAAAACGGTTAGCCAAAACTTTTGCCAAAAGCTTGACCGTGGTGTTGATTAGCGATATGGGACAGTATAAGCTGCACTCTGCAGACTTTATATGGTTTGGAATATATCACTGATGAACTTTTCAGTCGATGGTTATGACAATTGAAGAGCACATTTAAAAAATATATAGTGTGTACACATGAATCGGCATGCTGATTAGGATTTTTTTTTTTCCAGTCATTTGTAAAATCGTTGTAGATAACACATTGGTCAGAAAATTCTGCAGTGTGCAACCAGCCATACTGTCTGTGACTGGAGCTTTAGCGCCCAGGGAGGATTTAACGACTTCCACTACTTAGGCTTGGTACACACTGCACAAATTCTCCACCAATAGGTTAACACTAACAATTTTACAAACGACTGAAGTTAAAAATCAGTCTGCCGATTCATGTATACACACACTACAGACGATTTACCTTCAGATCTGTACTCTTAATCTGACACAAAAGTAGTATAGTCAGTCATTCCTGTCACACGGATTATAACACAAAATAAAGTTTGACTTTTCCACAAGGTCATTGAATATTTCGTTTCACAGTCACAGAAGCTAACGAAATTTATAGTCTTAGAACGAATGTTTGAATTAATCCACCTACAGCACTCGCTACATTTAACAACACAGACACAGTGACAGGTTCCTATTCTGTCTCTTGCCTGACAGTCATGCGACTGCATACACACTGCAGGATCGGAAGGTGGTTGGAACGAGATTTTTAAACAGCACGAGCAATCAAAAGAATCGTACTTTGGAACAACTATCGTTCATCATGCAAGTATACACACCAATGCGATGTCAGGCTAAACTGTCGTTTGGCCCGATACTCAGCTGAAAATCCTCCAGTGTGTGCCTAGCCTTATTCAATCTTAATCATGTCATCTACCAGAGCTCCATATGTAGAGTGTAACATTGGAAAGGTCATGGAAAGATTGCAGGTCTTTATCATAAAACTCTAAATCCAGTAGGTCTATTAGTAAATTACCTGTAACATCCTAAATTGCCAAGATAGGAGCAATACTGGGCAGCACAGTGGCTTAGTGGTTAGCACTTCTGCCTGACAGTGCTGGGTTCATGAATTAAATTCCTAACCATGGCCTTATCTATGCGGAGTTTGTATGTTCTACCGGTATTTGCGTGGGTTTCCTCCGGATGCTCTGGTTTCCTCCCACATTCCAAAAACATACTAGTAGGCCAATTGGCTGCTATCAAATTGAGGGGTTAGGGAATTTAGACTGTAATCTCCAATGGGGCAGGGACTGATGCAAGTGAGTTCCCCGTACAGCGCTGCATAATTAGTGGCGCTATATAATGGGATTTTTATACTTACGTAAAATCCGTTTCTCTTAGTCCATTGGGGGACACCGGGGACATTGGGGTATAGAGTGGGGACATTGGGGTATAGAGTAGGGACAGGGCGAACTGGCACTTTAAACTTTTGTTTAACTAAGCCCTAGCTCCTCCCCCTCTATACCCCACCTCCTGTCCAGCCTCAGTTTATGTTTAACCAAGCCCACAGAAAGCGGAGAGAAACAGAAAAAGAGAATAAAATTAACAAACAACAACATTCTCTTACCAACAAGACTACATGTCAAACTGTAGGAGAAACTAGAGCGTTAAGGATGGGCACCCGGTGTCCCCCAATGGACTAAGAGAAACGGATTTTACGTAAATATGACAATCCCATTTTCTCTGTCTTCCTTTGGGGGGACACCGGGGACATTGGGGACATCCCAGAGCTGCCCTACGGGAGGGAACGCTCAGAAGAAATGGCACGAAACACCTTTCTTCTAAAACTAGCATTCTTGGATGCAAACACATTAAACTTGTAAAAGTTAGTGAATGTGTGTACAGACTACCACGTGGCCACCTTACTCAGCTGTTCTGTGGAAGCACCATAGCGGGCCACTCAGGAAGCACTTACATATCCTGTAGAGTGCTTGCATAGATTATCTGGGACAGGCTCCCCAGCCTTACTATAAGCTTGACGAATAACAGCCATAATTCACCTAGCAATAATTACTTTAAAAGCAGGCCAGCCTCTTTTGTGAGCATGATAGAGACTCAAAAGATTGTCAGTCTTGCACATCTTCTGAGACCTCTGCACATAAATTCGGAAGACTCGGACAACATTGAGAAAACCAATAGAAATATCATTAAACTGAATACATAAAATCATTCAGGAACGGAATGACACTGTGTTGATTTAGATAAAAACCAGACAACCATAGGAAGGAAAGAGGTCCTGTTTCGAAGAACTGCCCTGTTTTTATGAAAAACAAGAAGAGGAGACTTGTAAGATAACGCACCAAGCTCTAAAAACTGTGCGTGCCGTAGAAATAGGCAAAACCGTTTTCTAGGATAGAAATTTGAATTCCACTGTATTCAAAGGTTCAAAAAGGCGGATGCCGTAAAGCATTCAACACCAAATTCAAATCCCATGGTGGTACCGGAAGAACATATGGAGGTTGTACATGAAGAATGCCCTGAATGAAAATGTGCACATAAGGAATGACAGCAAGTTTTCTTTGAAAGAAGACAGAAAAAGCCGACACCTGACCTTAAAAAGAACTAAGGCGCAAACCTGCATCCAACCCCTCCTGCAAGAACCTAAGTAACCTGGCCAAGCAAAAAGAAGTAGGATATCCCTTCTTTTTACACCAGTCAATAAGTTTTCCAGACTTGATGAGAAATCTTTGCAGAGGCTGGTTTCTGAGCACAAAGCATGGTTTGCACCACAAGTTCGGACCTTAGCGCTTAGGATCATAGCTTCAACAGTTACACCGTTAAAGCCAGACGTTGTAAACGTAGATGACAAAAAGGGATCTTGAGTTAATAGATCTGGGCGTAGCGGCAATCGCCAGGTCCAAGCTCGTCGGTGTACCAGGCCATCTGTGGCCAATCCGGCGCTATCAGAAGAACTGGAACACCCTCTCTCTTTACCTTTCTAAACACCCTTGGAAGCATGGCTCCTGGTGGAAAAAGGTACACTAAGCAATACTTCCAAGGGATAGACATGGCGTCTACTGCAACAGCCATAGGATCTCTTGCACGGGAGCAGAAGAGGAGAACCTTGTGGTTCATCAGAGATGCCACCATGTCGATATTCGGGTGACCCCACCATTCCACCAACTGACAAAACACCTTAGGATGAAGGAACAATTTCCGCATGGCCAAGGAACTTTTGGTACCGCTCTGATGATTGAGGTATGCCACTGATGTGGCATGGTCTGACTGAATCTTCACTGGCCTTCCCTGCAGCAAGTGTTGTGCGCTTATAAGAGCATGAAGACTGCTCACGGTTCAAAGACATTGATTGGAAGCTTGGATTCCTTTTGAGTACAAAAACCCTGAAACCAAGCATGAAGACAAAAGGCCTCTAATCTCGAAGGCTAGCATCCTTTGTGATTAGAGTCCAATTTTAAATTGATAAATTGCGTCCCCTGGCGAGAATCTGTTTATGTAACCACCAAAGAAGCAACTAACTGGTCTGCGGAGACAGGTGAAATACCTGGGCCGCCAGATTCAGATGGTATTTGTTGCATTGCAACAGAAGATCCAACTGGGACTGCCGTGCATGAAACTGAGCAAACTGGACCGACTAGAAAGTTGATACCATGTTGGCAAAAACGCTCATGGCGAAATGTACTGAAGGCTACCTTGCCACCAACCAAGATCTTAACCTGTTCTACAAGGCTAGAATCCTGTCTTGGTTGGTAAGAACACGTGTTTTGACGGATGTGAAATAAAAATACTCAAAAAGATCATTTGTTGAGATGGGAGCAACTTGGACTTTTTGAAGTTGAGAATCCTCCCGTTAAACTGTAGAGTCTGGATTACTACTTGGATATGTCGCCTACAGCACCTTTGGAGACTCTCATTAAAAGAAGATCGTCCAGACAAGGGATGATTGTAATCCTCTTGGACTTTAGCAGAGCAGCCACGGCATGATCTCTGTGAAGATACGTGGGGTCGTGGCCAGACCAAAGGGACGAGCCTGAAATTGTTAGTGCTGTGACCGAACCGCAAACCTCAAAAGGGACTGATGACCCCCTCTAGATAGGTACAAGAAGATAGGCATTTTTGATGTCTAGAATCCCCATGAATTTTCCTTGTTCCATGCCGTGAATGACCGAGCTCAAAGACTCGATCTTGAACCTGGGCACTGTGACATGGGTGTTAAAACATTTTCAGAGTCAGAATTGGTCTGAATAAGCCCTTTGATTTTAGTATGAGAAAAAGGTTGTAATAAAAACCCAAACCTCTTTGAGAATCTGGCATCCGAATCATCACACCGGAATAAAGGAGGGATAGAATCGTTTCTCGTAAAACCAGTCGCTTTCGTGGACAAGTGGGAAGCCCTATGGCAAAAACTCTCTGGGAGAAAGACCGAGCAGATCAATCTTGTATCCTCAATCCACTACAACCAAGCCCAGACATCGGTAGTAGACTGCAACCACTGATCCCTGAACAAAAAGAGACGAGCTCCCACCACTGGAGACAGCGGAGGAGCAAAATGTCCGTCATGCGGACTGCTTGTTTGCAGGTTTCGCTGCTGGACGTCAAGCCGACTAGGCCTGGCGTCCACGCAGCAAACCACCCCTAGGGGCTGCTGACTGGCCTGTAGAAGATTGGCCTGAGGAATATTAACCCTGCAAACCTTCCTGAGGACTGAAAGGACTGGAATTTGGATAATCTTTGTTTGGGAGCATTAACTGGGAGAAAAGTGCCCTTTCCACCTGTAGCTTGACTGATAATGGAGTCAAGCTGAGGTCCAAACAAAAGACCCCCAGAAAACGGTATGGTTTCAAGAACCTTTTCAGACTCCCCATCAGCCTTCCAGAACTTAAGACAGAGAATACAACTAGCTGAAACTGCAGAGGCAGAAATACGTGCACCAGTCAGTCCAGCGTATGTAGCTGCCTCTCGTAAATAATCTATCGCCCTCTGAATTTGCTCCACTAATGGAAGCAGTTCAGAGGAAGGCCTGCCAACAAACCTTGAAAACAGTGTTTTGAACAGCGTTCTACTGCTTTGTTAACCCACGCAGATGCCAAAGCAGGCCTGAAAGAGCCATATGCTGCCACAAAAATGAACTTAAGGACGGCCTTAACCTAATGGTCTGTACCATCCTTAAGAGTGGCTATGTTAGGACAAGGAATAGTAGTTACCTTGGCTAACCTGTAACTGCAGCATCCACACGTGGAAGCGTCTACCATTTAGCAAAAAACTTCAGGAGGAAAAGGATAAACTGACTGCAGTCACCAAAATACTTGGAACTTGCTATCTGGGGAAGTCCAAGGCTCTGACAACAAATCTTCCAGTAAGGAAGAAGCCAGGAAAAAGAAAGAATTTTTTTTTTTTTATTTCTTTTTTCTTTTCCGTGCAAAAAGAGGAGCCTGTGCAACATGAGGAACCTCTTACTTAGGAAAGTGAAGTACCTGACACACAGCTTGTATTAATTCCTCCACACTCTGACGAACCGAATGAATCTCCTCCACAACCGAAGGAGCATCCATGTCAGAATTCACCGCTAAATTACCTTCATTCTGGGAACTACAGTCAAATCTGGCTTATTTTCCTGAAGTTGTGGAGCCATCCTACTACGCTTATGTGAGGAAGACGGTGCCGCAGATTGTAACATCCTCTCTAAGAGGAAAAAACCTAAACCAAACCAAGGATGTACAGAGGATGCAATTCCCTGTACCCAAGCAGGCTGTACAGACTCTGCCAGGGAGAAATAGTCAAACCTTGACTTAGCGAACTAGAACTCATGTCAGTTGCTACAGTGCAAGCAGAATCAGAAGATGGAGCGACCACAGCCTGTGACAGCACCAACTGAGCAAGTTCAGCCACTGTATTGGAGGGAGACCGAACCCAGGCATGTGTTGCCGTATGTAAAGCAGCAGCTGCTGTATTACACGGTATGCTCTCTGAAAGCCGGCAGGCTGCGACCAGAGCCTGCACGCCTGACTGACATGATGGTAACTTAACGTGAGAGACAGCCCAGGTGAAATTCAACATTGATGTAACACCAGCTTTTCCACGCATGGTTTTTCCCCTTCTGACATGTTAACAGATGGGACAAAACACAAACAAAACAGTGTAATTAAACACAATATAAATAACAAGCAGCCCACAAAACTGAACAGAAAGTGAGCCTGCAATACAGCCAATAAAACCCCACAGAGTAAAAAGTAATAAACTTTTGAAAATAACAATCCCCAAACCTTTCTATCAGGATTCAGGACAGAAAAGGGGAGCTATAAAATGGCTATTTATTCTGGTGTCTGCATACATAATAGTGAGAGACTACCATGGAGGAAGTGTAATTAGAAAAAACACCACTCCCCCCAGGGCCCAGCACTGAATTGGTAACAATCAACAATCCAGTGCCTAGCAGGGCTTCACTATCTTAGTGACCCTTGCCTGACCCTGTCTCCTGAGCTAAAAATAGAAGCTCTTGGTTTGTTTTTTTTGGTTTTTTTTTCATAGAATGACTGCTCCTAGTAAGAAGCAGCCTGTTTAGGGACACACTGCGATTTTCTAGCCCTCTCTCTCAGCACTGTGCTGGGAGAGGGTTTCACTTACCTTCTGCCACCTCTCCTCACGCAGTGTCTGCAGTCTATCTGACTGTCAGATCAGGAGGACAGACACAGCCTGCGGCGACTGTGCCCGGCTCCTAGGAGGGTATGAAAACGTTGGGAGAGGGAGGCTGGCAACAGACGCACCTCTCACAGCACCTCCGATCCCCCCTCTCCATACAGCGCTTGCATACTGCAGATTCCTGCCATAAATTAATAAAACTAACAGAAAAAGGCTGCTGAGCAGCCCAGACACAGCCCTTTCGCCGAGCACTTAAACTAGACTGAGGCTGGACAGGATGTGGGGTATAGAGGGGGAGGAGCTAGGGCTTAGTTAAACAGAAGTTTAAAGTGCCAATTCACCCTGTCCCTACTCTATACCCCAATGTCCCTGGTGTCCCCCAAAGGAAGACAGAGAAAAATAGCTGATGATGAATAGTGGTCATTTCATTACATAGTAGTGCCAACGATTAGCATGCATTATCCCCATATTTAAACATTCTAGATCTTAAGTGGGTGAATTATTTATCATTATCTCCTGTACCATTTTGCCATTCCTCTTTATTTTCAGGGGTTTTATTACCAACATAACTTTGTCTAGCTTGGCAGCTTTTGAGCCAGTGCCTCCCTATGCATGCTGTCTCTTATCTCTCTCTCTTCTTTTTTCACACTAGTATGAATACCTTTATAGTAGCTTTAGCTGCATCCATTACAATATGTGTGTGGGCAGCTACAACACTGACAAAAACATATTTATATACAACATGAATGCACTGCTGAAATGCCCAACCAGAAAGTGTTTTCTAGAGAACGCAATGACATGAGAAATATAATGGTATGCATTATGGTTGACAGTCAGAATTTCTTTTTAATAGAATGTTTAAATGCCAGTTTGCAATAGCCTTAATCCTAAAGCTTGCGTTAGTTTTCATGCATTTTTTACAAAAGTTTATGCGAACAAGCACTAAATAGAGAAATTCAGAAGAAAAACGAGACATTTTTTATGCTTTTGATCTTTTTTTAAACAATAGGATTTACCCGAAAGTTATTTGCAACTTGACTAAAGCCAACATTTTCAGAAACTTCAATATTTTTCTTTCTAGTCTTTGCTTGTACAATCTGTGGGCTCATGGCTGTTGTTAAATATGATTTTTTTGTTAAGGCTTAATAGGGCCTTTGTTCAGTCATTTATTGTAACTTGCATAGAAATATTATTTGCTAAAAGAGATTATTCATTTTTCTGCTGATTTGCAGTCTTACAAGATGTGATCCTATGGCCTTGAGGTTAAGCGGACATAGAGAACACCTGAAGAATTTAACAAGATATGAAAACAATAAGTAGTTGCATGTTCAGCTCGTAGTATGGGAGCTGGGCCCTTGATGTTTTGATGTTGGACATAGCATACAGGAGATAAACCTCCAGCTCCCCTTGAGATAAAAATAATAGGCTCATCTGTCCTTAGAAGGGGGAGAAAATAAACACCTCAAGAATACGTGAGAAAGTTAATCAGTAGCGCTTCTCATAGACTAATGGTATAAACTATTGTATGCTTATGACGTAGGATTCATTTATCCAGTAGGCTATAAAAACTTGTATCTTTGTATCAATAAATCAGAGAATATTCCTTGTATACAGAACTTGGTCTGTGTCAATTCTCTCCAGCTAACTGAAGCGCTTCCAGATATACTTGACACCACAGGCAAACTTGGGTCAGAATTCTAGATCTAACACTGGTATATTATGCATGGGCTCCAAGTGGAAAGGATCATGTTGGAGCATCTACAAAGCACTAAGGGGCCCATTTATCAATGTAGTTTCACCATAAAATCCACTATGGTTAACCGCAATATTGAAGATCGGAGTTAGTTATAATTAAAGGATCGCTGCAGATATCGGAGATAAATGCTGCGGTGCCACCCTCTTTCTTTTCAAAAGCAGTGCTCATAGGCTTATCGACATTTAATAAGTTCTGACACTTGTCTGCAATAGGTAATGCCATCTAAATGGTGTTAGCCATTGAAGCCTATGGGGAGAACAATATGGTCGAGGGATCTTCAGATCCCTCACCGCAGCTTACCTGCTCTCCCCTCCAGTCACTATCGCAAACATGTCTCTGTGCATGCGCAAAGCAACATTGCCATCGGTGAGAACAGGAGTTTTAAGGCAAGTGAAATCGCTGGGACAGCCTTCTATCGGTTGCTCTGTCTCGGGATGATTTTATTAAATAGGGCCATAAAAAAAAAAAAACATGTCATCATTGTGATAATGTGGCAAAACCCCATTAATTAATAAATATGCTCCTAACACACATTGTAACATGGTTTTAATTATTTGAAAATACAATTGTGAAAATGGCACCACTAACTTTGATTTGAATACATTTATGAACACGCAGAAAATAAATAGGTGTCTGTATAAGCACTAGTGGAACACCTCCTAAAACTGCTTTGGTGAGTAAGGGCAATATCTGGAAGCTGCTTACTTTTTGGAAAGCAACACCAACTATGGTCAGGTAAAAAGAAAACAAAAAAAATAATGATTAAATATTAATGATAGCAGTGTCGCATTCAAAGTATTATCGGTAATCAGAGGTAGTAAAGAGGAGTTATTAAGCGAACTCTCAAGAATGACAGGACCGCATGCCACTCCTATCTCTGGGGCTTACCCGTCACTGGAGGCCGGAGGCTTCGCGCTCTGTCTTAGGCCTTCTCACAGATGATGGCTGTGACGTGTAAACGCCAGCCAACATTCACACACAGGATACGTCTCCAGTACAAATTACCGGACACCGAAATTTGAGACAACGGTAAAGGTATCCATGACAACGACACAGCGGGAACAGAGAGCGGGGCTATGCAGAGAGTCGTGGAACGCAGAGTCCCCCGCAAGAGTAAGCTGTGAATCGCAAATATTACAAAATTTCTCTGCTACAGAAAACTACAAAGATTTCCTTTACACATGGTCTCCGGAAATATGGCTGCCATTATATGCATGTCTGCAATGTCAATCGGGGACACATGTTCTAAACTGATACGTATTATACTGTTAGCTCCTGAGTTTGAACCGACAACGTATATAACGTTTAGAACGCAGAAAGATCGGAAAGTTGCCTAACAAAACGTCTCAAACGGAAATACTTCTAGATTTGCAGTGCGTAAGCTACACATATGGTACCCACGGAGCTCATCGCTGCATTATCTAACCCTGAGATGCTGAACCTTGTAGATTTCCCGGTGTTGCCAGTGAAGGAGAATCTAGATGCGCTGGGGACTTTCACAACACGCAGAGTTGGTTTTACACGAGACCACGAGTTTTTCGAGGTGGGAATAAATGATATTCATTAGTTTATTTTGGAAATGGATGGAATTCATTATACAAAACGCGGTCATCAAAGTCAGTTTTATGTGTGTTGTCTATTTAAATTGGGTACTTTTTGTGTTATTATTAATCTCAGCGAGATAAACGAATCATGTACTGAACTATTCTTGCTGTCTATACTTTTATGCAACACAATGATATTGTGCAAGTCGGCAGGTCTGGATGAATATTTAATATTAGTATATTTAAGGCAGGTTACCCACTGGCTTTGCCTTGTGAAAAAAATGGAAGTAAAAAAGCATATGAATGCCATTTTTGAAATTTGGTTCACTGCATTTAGAAACCCCATTGAAATTAATGAGAGCAGCTTTGTACATTAAATAAATAAAATAGCAGGTTCTTCCCACTATTGAAAGAGAAACCAGCAGAGTGGGATCTTCCAGTTAGGCGGTGTAATTTGTGTTTCCGATACTGAATTTCTACATACTTAAAATGTAGACACTGATTATCGACAGTCACAATGTCATCATTCAACGACCAATGCCGGCGGGTCCGCCAGCCTGAAACAGTTATAACAAATAAATAAAAACTGTAATAAAGCTGCATACTAGATTTTAATAATGAAGCCACCATTATGTGTTGTTGCTCTACAGGTCCCAGCAAGTTCAGACTGCCTTTAAGAATTTTGGCATGATGGTGTGTGTAGTACTACAAGCACCAGCATGCCCAGGAAATGCTGGCACTTGGGGAACCACAAGTGCCAGCATACCCTGCCACTCGGGGCCTGTTGCACCCTGATGAGCCCGAACACAAAATTTAAATAACCCACAACTCGTTTTAGCACTAAATTTATTTAAAATAAATAAAAAAACAGTACTACACACATGCTTGAATGGGTGCCACACACGGCAATGAAGGTGTTTGGAAAGGAAGTAGCGTACAGGGCAGCCTAGCACTTCAAGAGAGCTAGGCACGCCCCCGTTGTGACATGGCCATGCCTCCTGTCCTGATGTCAGATACACAAAAGTTTCCCCCAGCACAACTGCTATAGCCAGCAAAAGACCAGCCATTTCTACTGTAGATAAAAATGCAAAAGATATGCTAGTGGGGAATATTGTGCACCCTGGAGTTGCAATGTTGCCACCTTAGTAGTCCCAATATATTATAGTAAAGGATCCATAACACCCCATTTCAATATACTGAAATACTAATAAAATGTAAATAAACACAGACACAATTTGGTAAATAAACTTTTATTAAAAATAAAACTCTGCAAACCCTTGATCTCCAATTTATTAAAAAGAAAAAATAAACTCATTCTTATATTTAAAAGTGATCTTTTTCTTGTAATTCATGGGAATTCTGTTGGTTATACCTTGTGATGTTAGGTGTTCAGCGGCGTTAATGTGGATGTTAAGCCACAACGCTTTTGTAACTTAAACAGGTTTTTGTTTATTAAAGATAACAGATGGAATAGATGCAGCTACTCACAGTTGGTTACTTGTAGTAGAGCAGTGGTTCAACAGTAGTACCAGTGTGTGTGTGTGTGTGTGTGTGTGTATGTGTGTGTATATATATATATATATATATATATATATATATATATATATATATAGAGAGCCTCCGGTCACTTTCTCTGTGCGTTTGGGGGACATATATACAGAGTGCAGCTAACATTACTGTGCCCGTTATTTTTACTGGTCTGACAGAAAGTGCCCCCACTTCCTGTTTCTTCACCAGACCACAGGGGGTCGTGCTGCGGTTGCCACACCAACGCAGCAGGAGAGACAGAGCGAAAGCACTCCTATATACCAACAAATTCCTCCTGAGATCTAAGAGGTTTTATTGTAGTCCAACGGAAATAGTTTATATTCGTTATCCACAGGGAATGAGGTGAACTGCTTTGCACAGAGCCACATCGCAGATTGACAGTTATTTGAATTGTTCGTCACACCCCTTAGCCTTTCAGACAGTCACAAACTGTTTCCTATGCTAGCTGCAATGTGATTGGCTGGATGAAAGAGGAGTCCCAGGACTCCCTAATTCCATCACATGTTAATAGAGTTTAATTGAGTTAAAATAAATGAAGTCTCCATTTATGTGGGGAATTGGCAAATTAATAATGCTGGGAAATTATCATTTCAATGGAATTTCTACATGTAGTGCACAATTCCAAATTGAATGTGAAAAATATAGCACATTGCTGGTTAAACTGCTCTTGTTAGCCTATAATGGATTTGTACACAGTACACTCCCAAGAAGAGCAATTGACATCTGTAATGATGTTTTAACATCACTTGGTATGAACATATATTTTAAGTTTTGAAAGATACATGTGTAAGGTAAATTATGGGATACCTGCCCCACTCTAGATTTGCGCAGGCTGGCCGGTGGTGCGGAGTCTAACGAACCCCCTGGTGTTCACCAAGAACCACCACAAGGCAGGATGGGCTTAGCTGCGGAGGCTCGCAGGTCGCGGTACACCAGTCTGCCTTTAGAGGTAAGGCTGAGGGAGATATCCGAGGGCAAATACCGGAGCAGGCACACAGAAGATGGGTAGATATCGTGGTCAGGGTAGCCGGAACTGATACACAGGTAGTCAGCAGGACGTGGTCAGGCAAGCAGGGTTCGGTACACAGGAATTGGAGAGCAGAATTGTAGTCCGGAAGTCGGGTGTGGTACACTGGGGTTAGAGAGCAGGGAAAGTCAGAAGCAGGTCTGGTACACGGGAGAAGCTAGCACAGGAACACAGAACTAAAGTCAGGAACGGAGGAAGTTGCTCTAACGATGCCCAGGCGTCAGAGCGAAGTTTACATGGAGGCAAGTTTGAATTCCCCCTACCGCAATCATGTGACAAAGCCGACACCCGGAAGAGAGAGCCGGGGCTACAGTGATCGTGGCGCAGGTACGGGGAAAGGTGAGTGTAACAACATGCACACACATCTTGGCATACTATTGGATATTTATTATAATAAAATACATCTTACAATACACAATCCTAAAAGGCATATTTCAACAACTCATACGAATGAATAGGAGACACATGAAATTTATTTTGAAAAAACAAAGATTGGCTGCTATTCAACAGTATTAAAATATTATACCTATAAAATAAACCGTTAATGAATATACTGCAGAAACCTAATTTAATGAAAAATAAAACACCATTTTAATATTAATCATATAGAAACAGTAATTCATATAAAACAACAAGGCCACATGGAGCCTGTGTAGCAACTGTCAGAGAGGCACAGCAAAGATAGAGCAGCGGGAGCGAAAAGTAAGGCGTGCAGCGGCATTGAGGGTAGAGTAAAGAGGGGGAAGGTGGGGCTTGGCTAGGCCAGAGGAGAAGATGTTACAGTAATCAAAGCGAGAGATTGTAAGAGAGTGAATGAGCGTTTTGGTAGCTCCCATGGTGAGAAAGGGACAGATGTTGGATATATTCCGGAGGTGGAAGTGTCAGGTTTTGGAGAGGGATTGAATGTGAGTTTTGAAGAAGGAGGAGCTAGTGATTACTCCCTGGGCAGCGTATTTGAGTGACAGAGCAATGGATCGTGTGCTCTACAGAGCGAAGGGGTGGAGTTGAGGGAGCCCCGAAAGAGGGAAAGACAATGATTTCAGTTTTTGAAATATTAAGTTTAAATTCTAAAGAGAAGCCGGGTTAAGGAACATTTTTTGTTGTTGTTTTTTTTTTTTTTCTTGAGTATGGAGGAGATGAGAGCATGTTTGAAGGAGGAGGGGAAGGTATTTGACTAAAGGAATAGGTGGAGGCTGTTTTTAAGGTGCAAGCAGAGAGGGCGTGGGAGGAGACAATTGGGTCAAGCGGGCAAACAAAGGGGGGGTGAAAAGGATAGAAGGAAAGAGAAGCAAGTGTGCTTTGAAGGTGGGGGAAAACAATCAGCAGCAAATCCAAAACAACTACCAAGTCAAAAAGTAATTGTAAAATGCATGATTTACAATATAGGTTACAGTGACCTGGAAATAGACTTGTTAATCACAGGAAACTACCATACTCTCTTTCATTTATAACCAATATTATCCAAACTGTTTGGGTAAGGTGAATAGCTCCATCAAGTGACATGGTCTATAGGAGCAGTACTGGGCTGTGTATTAAATTATTTGGGATAAATGTGAATACGCAACAAATAACCAATGCATTAATTTATTAGCCAAATATAGCTATTTTACAGTAAAATAGTACAGTTTTTAAGGAAACCGATATCTCTAAGAACCGAATATCTCTAAGAATATGAGTAAACCTTAGAAAATAGATACTGTATAGTGATTGTAATAAGGTGTGTGAGCAACATGATGGATGCTTGACTAATCTGTATACTACCTTGCCCAGAGAAAGCTTACCAGTGAGCATTGGCGTTAGTGCTGTATATGCCAATAACTATTTCAATTTAACATGACTTATTTCAGAGGAATACCTTTATTATAGTTACCTAATCTAACACTGTACAACTCTGAGCTAGATTCTGAAGGTAGTTAGCAATTCACCCCTGTCACAGCAATTAATTTATTTGGCTGAATTTTATAACCAGCTCATATATTGGAGACTGTGTGCTAGATACTGAGAGTAGCAATTGTTTGATGGAAGGGGACATTTTTAATCCCATAGGGACTATATATATATATATATATATATATATATATATATATATATATATATATATATATATATATATATATATATATATATATATATAGATAAAACAGAAATTTGTCACTAAGAAATTACTATAAAAATGAGTGACAATCTAAAATTTATATGGAAATAGATATTATCACACACCGGTCTCCCACGGCCGCCACTCGGGGACCGGCACGCGTATCTGCTCCCTGATCCTCTGTTTACCCCCACTCCGGCTGTAATGCCGGCGAAGGGCCTGCGCAGACTGTTTCACCAGTTCTACCTGTCCAGTGCTTCCATCGGCTGCTCCCCTCGGGCGCTCCTTTATAAGGCTCCTCCCCTCATTCCTCAATGCTGGTTCTTCGCGTCGGTCTCCTGGCCTGGAAGCAGCTCCCTACTGCTCGATGTGTTCGCTCTCTGTGTACTGCCGTTGATCTCCGCTTACCTGCTCCACTTGTTAGTGGTAACTGCCGCAGATCATCACTCCCCAAATCTCCAAGTGTGTGGTCGTAATTCACCTTTACATACTCCATCGATTGATGTTAACTGATGTAGTGCTCCATGTGTTATCTATCCTTGTGTACTGCCTCTACCTTCATCATCATCCACTCCTTAGTGGTTACCTGGGGCAACTCATTTCTTGTGTCTGTTCTCTCACTTCATACTGGGAACTTCCCTGGAAGGCCATCACCTGCAGGGTGGAAGCTGCGAAGCCCAAATTCCTTTGCAGGATTCCCTGGTGAAAACCTTCCGCTCTGTTAGACTCCGCGCCTCTGAGAGGCGTCCTGCCAATCCCAGTCATAACCAACAGGACCCCACTCATCCTAGCGGATTTGTGACAGCTATCTTGAGTATTTATTGGAGTACTATAACTTTATAAAATATTAAGAAACCAACCAGGTATTCTATTGCAGAATGTGGGGACATGAATCCATAAACACCACCTTCTATAGAATTAATAGATTAATAACCATACACCTCATTTTTTAAATCACTTTATTGCACTTTTTCACTTTTATATTTTGCTGCTTTTTTTAGAATACAATATTTTTTTCAACAATAAAAGTTTTAATACTTTCAGCTCGCAGCTCAACGTTAGAACTACCGTAATAACGGTAATTACGTGCAGTATTACCATAATAATGGTAGTAATGCGCAGGCCACATTACTTTTAACAGTAACGCGGCCAATTGAATATGCCCCTGTAAGAACGACAGAATAAATTGTTTATTATCTGCAACATGTGTAGTGATATGCATAATACGCAGATGCAATAACTCCACATGAGAGACATATATTAAGAAAGCAGCACAACAATTGTGCATTTGGTGCAAACCATAAAAGAAAGTAAGATTAGAAATAGTTGGCACTGTAAATATAATAGATGATGAATATGAATTTTAATACAAATCAATAAAATCTGTTTTAATGTATCTAGTCCCCCATTAGGAATAATTTTCTTTTGTGTTTTTGGATTACTCTATTATTCCGGGGAGCACCACCCACACAAACAGAATTATTTAACAACCATATTAACATCCTACTATATGAAAATTAAAAATTGGGTTGTGTGATATTTACTTCCTGGTGCGGATTTACACCATTGCGAAAGCTTGGGAGCTAAACAAGCACCTTTATGTATAAGTGCCGTCTGATAGTGAAGACTGATGCGTATGTATGCCAGAACATTTGTTTGCAAGTAAGAGAAACTAAAAATGCACTTTACGTACAGTATGCATTAAGAGCATCTTGATTTCTGTGTTTCATGTAAAAAAAAAATATATATATATTTTTTAAAGTATTTGTAGTAATGATTATTATATTAAGAGTTGTTAATGTATTTAAAAGATTTTTTTTGGCATGCGTTCTTATGGGACTTTCTGTAGTGTGTTCTGTATGGCTGCATATGGCATGTTAAGTATCAGATCATACATGTTAAGTATTAAAATCATACTTATACCTATATTCAAATGGAAAAGTATCTTGAGATCTGCTTGTATAATGGCGTATTGGTGTGCAATTCACATCCAATTTTTATAAATGCAAACTGCGTTCCAAGATGAAACTGGCCCGAGGGGTTCAAGTGATGGGAGGGAGATATGTGTACATCTGTATATGTAACCTGTGTCTCATTTACTATATGCAGGATGGGGATGTACATCGCCATTTATACCTACAAGATGTATTGACAAGCATTGGAAAAGTGGAAGAAAGACCCAAGTATGTAAATGCTCCCAAGCCTATTATTTTTTGCCCTCTTGTTTTTGAATCTGTGAATACAATATAGTTTACCTGAAAGCCATTTGTACCTTAACTAAACCCAACATTTTTAGAAACCATAATTTCCGTTGTAGTTTCGCTCACAATCTAAGTTTTTAAATAATACACTTTGCTTCAAAATGTAATTGACCACATCTATATGTAACTTTTTTTCACCAAATACACAGTTAAGTACAAACTAAGTCTTGCAACAGTCTCCCATATTTGCCTTCCAGAGGGGGCATGTTTATTTAAGAAGGGGTTGTCCAAAAGTGACAAAATGTTTAATAGGCATAAAATGATAATTGTAAATATGTCTTAATACTGTTAATTCAAAAACATGTAAAGCTTGAATGTAATCAAATCATCGTTAACTAGACATTTTGAACATAAATAGTGCTAGCCAGTCAGTTTGAATAA
Source organism: Mixophyes fleayi (assembly GCF_038048845.1). Classification (NCBI taxonomy): domain Eukaryota; kingdom Metazoa; phylum Chordata; class Amphibia; order Anura; family Limnodynastidae; genus Mixophyes; species Mixophyes fleayi. The sequence continues at coordinate 118,966,741 of NC_134407.1, read as the reverse complement.
ACTGTGGCAGGACTGTTTTGATGAAGGTCTCCTTGTCATCTGTGTGGGAACATTATTTTACAAGTGCTAGAGCCAGTATATCTATATTGCAATATTCTTTGTGCTTTAAAGCTGGATCAGTGTAATATATGTCTGTGACCATATTAATCATTGATCCAGGTCTTGGTTAGTTGTAACAAACATTGAGACTGCAGCTTGTGTGGGGTCCTTAACATGGAAGTCTGTTTCCATTTACAAGGCACACAAATGATACAAATTGTGACTTCTTGAATATGTGCAAATCTCTCATTAACCATATTAGCACTGTCAAGTGTAATTTACATATTTAGAAACTTGTGATTTCCTAGATAGGTTTAGAAGTTAGACAAAATATTTCTGATGACAAAAATAATTGTTGCTGTTTTGATTCTTTCAAGGTTGTCAGAGTTTCCCTGCCAGATGGCAGGCTGCGCTCAGATCTTTGATACTCTGGAGTGTTATGAACATCATTACAACACATTGCATCGAAATGTCTGTTCCACCTGTAAACGCTCATTTCCATCTGCCCGCCTTTTGGACATTCACATTCTGGAGTGGCATGACTCCCTTTTTCAGATTATGGCAGAGAAAAGCAATATGGTATGTGATATAGTAATATGCTGATTGAACACTGCTTCAACAAGATGGTCACTAGTCCAGTGTTATAAGGGCCAGTCCTATATTTTTATGCTTCTGCATTTTAGATCATTTTTTAAAAATGTATATAATCCGCTAGATATTAAGAGCACAATCTAAATGTAATGGTAAGTCGGTTAATAATAATCATCATCATCATTTATTTATATAGCGCCAACATATTCCGTAGCGCTTTACAATTGGGGGCAAACATAGTAAACATAAACAAACTGGGTAAAACAGACAAAGAGGTGAGAAGGCCCTGCTCGCAAGCTTACAATCTATGGGACAATGGGAGATTGACACATGAGGTTAAGTCTACATTTTGCATTTAGGCCCAGCTAGACTGCAAAGGTAAAAGTGACTCATAAACTAAATGATCCTGTAACACAACAATGTTGGTCAGGGGGTAGTTGTCTTGTGTGACACTGTGTAACAGGCTAAAGGTAGCAAAGTTAAGAGGGTGGCTGAGGAATATTCTAAGCTTGTCTGAAGAGGTAGGTTTTCAGAGAACGCTTGAAAGTTTGTAGATCAGAGGAGAGTCTTACTGTGCGAGGGAGAGAATTCCGTAGAGTGGGTGCAGCCCGGAAAAAGTCCTGTAACCGGGAATGGGAGAATGTAATGAGGGTGGATGAGAGACGCAGATCTTGTGTAGAGCGGAGTTGCCGAGTTGGGAGATATTTTGAGACAAGAGAGGAGATGTATGTTGGTGCAGCTTTGTTGATGGCCTTGTACGTTAGTAAGAGTATTTTATATTGGATTCGGTACAAAACAGGCAGCCAGTGTAGAGACATACAGAGTGATTCAACATAGGAATAACAATTTGCAAGGAAAATCAGTCTTGCTGCAGCGTGCAAAACAGATTGTAGGGGTTTGAGTCTGTTTTTGGGAAGACCAGTAGGGAGGGAATTGCAATAGTCAATGCGGGAGATGATTAGTGCATGAATTAAGGTTTTTGCAGTGTCTTGCGTGAGATATGTGCGAATTATGGAAATGTTCTTTAGATGTATGTAGCAGGATTTAGATATAGAGTCAATGTGGGGAACAAAGGATAGGTGTGAGTCAAGGATTACACCTAGGCAGCGAGCTTGTGGGGTGGGATTTATGGTCATGTTATAAACAGAGATAGAAATGTCAGGTATGCTCTTGTTGGTGGGTGGGAATATTATTAACTCTGTTTTAGAAAGATTAAGTTTGAGTTGGCGAGAGGACATCCAAGATGATATGGCAGAAAGACAGTCAGTTACACGTGACAACACAGATGTCGAGAGATCAGGAGAGGATAGATAGATTTGGGTATCATCCGCATAGAGATGATACTGGAAGCCAAAGGAACTTATTAGATTACCAAGAGAAGCGGTATAGATAGAGAACAGCAGAGGACCTAGCACTGAGCCTTGTGGAACTCCAACTGATAGGGGAAGCGGAGCAGAGGTGGCTCCAGAGAAATTAACAGTGAAAGAGCGATTAGAGAGGTAGGATGAGAACCAGGATAGAACAGTGTCTTGAAGCCCTAGGGATTGCAGCGTTTGTATGAGAAGAGAGTGGTCAACGGTGTGAAATGCAGCTGAGAGATCCAGGAGGATTAGGAGAGAGTAATGGCGTTCAGTTTTAGCAGTAATCAGATCATTGACAACCTTGGTCAACGCAGTCTCTGTGGAGTGTTGAGAACGAGAGCCAGACTGAAGAGGATCCAACAGGTTGTTAGCGGAAAGAAAGCGTGTGAGGCGAGTGTAGGCAAGCCTCTCTAGAAGCTTGGAGGGGCAACGGAGCTGAGAGATGGGATGGTAATTTGAGAGAGAGTTTGGGTCGGAGTTTTGTTTTTTTAGAATAGTAATCACTGCATGCTTGTATAGTGAGGGGAAAAATGCCAGTAGAGAGTGAGAGATTACAGATTTGAGTTAGAGGTGAAATGAGCACAGAAGACAGGGATCTACCAATTTGCGAGGGAATAGGATCAAGAGGACAGGAGGTAGAGTAGGAAGATAAGAAGAGAGCAGAAATTTCCTCTTCATTTGTGGGGTCAAATGAAGAGAAGGTGTCAGGGTAGTGGGAAGGAATTGAGCGGATTGCTTGTCGAGGAAGAGGATACCATTTCTAGTCTAATCTTGTCAATCTTGTCCTTGAAGTAGGAAGCAAGATCCTGAGCACTGATAGTAGATGGAGGGTTCGGGGTGGGAGGATTGAGAAGATATTTAAATGTATTGAAAAGGCGTTTGGGGTTAGAAGCCTGAGCATAGATAAGAGATTGGAAGTATGTTTGTTTTGCAGTGTCCAAAGCATTTCGATAGGAGTAGTAGATAGAAGTATATGTGAAGAAGTCATTAGAGGTGCGAGATTTACGCCAGTGACGTTCTGCTTTACAGGACAGTGTTTGAAGATTTCGTGTTGCTTTAGTGTGCCACGGTTGACATCGAAGTCGACGTGTAGTATGTAGTGTCGCTGGAGCCACTTGATCAAGGGCCGTTGCTAAGGTTAGATGAAAATGAGGTACTGCCATCTCAGGGGATGAGAATGTAGAGATAGGGGAGAGAAGGTGTTGGAGAGAGGTGGAAAATTGTTGAAGATTAATAGAATTCAGATTTCTGCGAGTATGAGGAGGCTTGGTAGAGTTAGACAGTAGAGCGGTTAGGGCAGTGGGGGTGAGTGAGTAGCTGATAAGATGATGATCTGAGAGGGGGAAGGGTGTGTTAAGAAAATTAGAAACTGAGCAAAGTCTAGAGAAAACAAGATCAAGGCTGTGGTCATCCTTATGAGTAGCTGATTCAATCCACTGGGAGAAGTCAAGTGAGGAGGTTAGAGAGAGTAGTTTGGAAGCAGCTTTGGAAGGTGGGTTATCAATAGGGATGTTGAAATCACCCATGACGATGGTGGAGATGTCTGAAGATAAGAAGTGAGGGAGCCATGCAGAGAAATCCTCAAACACATCACCTGTCTCCCCTCTCTTTCAAAGTCCTTTAAATGTGCCCTTTGGAATGCACGCTCTGTTTGTAACAAACTTACCCACATTCATGATCTCTTCCTCTCAAAAAACCTCAACCTTCTGGCAATAACAGAAACATGGCTCATGCAATCAGACACTGCCTCACCTGCAGCACTTTCACATGGTGGCCTCCATCTCACCCACACCTCCAGACCTGAAGGCAGACAAGGAGGTGGGGTTGGACTACTTCTCTCCCCACAGTGCACATTCACAGTTCTACCAAATGTCCCATCACTCACGTTCACATCTTTTGAAGTACATGCTATTCGCATTTTTAATCCATTCTCTCTACGTGTTGCGGTGATCTAGCGTCCCCCTGGAGCGCACCAACAATTTATTGAGGTTTGCTATAGAGCGGTAGTGCTCTGATGTATGTGTGTGTGAGGAGTGTGGGGGACCTGGATTAGGTGATATATCACCAGCTAATAGAAGCAGAGTGAGAGAAAGATAGGCAAGGGGATTGTAAGATGTGTGACTTTTTATTTTCAGGCGACAGGTGGAGGCTGTACTTGTTAGAGACAATAAATAGGACAACAGTTCATGGGTGTTAACTAGAGGTGAGTGGAGTAATGCAGGTGCAATATGAACAAATGTTTGTGTTGGTGGAGGGGTGAAAGATGACACAGTTCTAAATATCATGCCATGAAAAAAGACCAATAAAAGCAATTTGTTAAACATTGTGAAAAAGGAATTAAAGCCAAAAAGTAAGGGGATTTTAAAGAATTACCTATTTGTAGTGTTCCATATAGATAGACAAGTAATGCAGAAATAGGCTGTGGCAGATGTAGCTTATTACTGGAAGTAAGATCAAGTCAAATGTATTCCAATGTTTGTCCAACTGTGTTGTCTAACTGTGCATTTTCGTCCACTTTGTGAGAATTACACCTGCAGCATCTTACAGAAATGTAAGCTATTCTATTACTATGTATTGTATGCTCTGTGATTCTAATTTGCTTGCGTACCACCTGGTATAATGTTACCCTTTAGCACTGAACCTCATCAACCTTGCCCTGGTTTTTGCTACAAATAGATGCTGCAAATAGCAAACAGTGGAATATTTCGTTTTTTAGTGCTAGAATAAAAGCCTACTACAACATAGAACACGTGTAAGTGCATGTAGCTAAATGTTCATCAGTCTTAATGGTTAGTGGTGAACTGCAGTCCTCTATTTTTGTCAAATGCCTTATTCAAAGCTGGACAGAATTTGACATCATCGTTCAGCACGAATATCATTCAAAGTGAACTCAGCTGCGACCAGTTTCAATGGAGCTGGCAGATTTCACACAATTGAGTCTACTGAAAGTCATTTATACAATCTGGAATAGGATATTGATGAGAATCCGTTTATACTGCAAAATATTATAGTTACAGAAGAAGCAGCAAAATTGTGATTTAAACAGGATTGTTAACTGCATTAATGTTGTTCAAATAATCATAACCTTAATTTCTAAACACTCTTTGTTTATCCACCTTTTCATAAGATAAAACACTTTAAAAAAGTAACAAGTCTTTTCAAGTATTGACCAAGCATATGCATAGTTCTGAGGAGTTACTTAATTAATCATACAATTTTTTATTCATTCTATTAAAAATGATAATGTGTCATAAACATTTGTGGGTAAATGTATCAAGCTGAGAGTTTTCCGGTGGGTTTAAAAAACCAATCAGATTCTAGCTATCATTTATTTAGTACATTCTACACAATGATAGCTAGAATCTGATTGGTTGCTATAGGCAACATCTCCACTTTTCAAACGCCGGAAAACTCTCAGCTTGATACATTTACCCCGTGGAGTCACAAGTTAAGTGTACCAAAAGATATTTGGTGATAAGAAGGGCACTTGTCAAGGTTTGTATAATATACACTATTAAGCAAACATTTCTATTAGCTAAAAGGGGCATGGTATCCATTTGCTCACAAAGTTGATTATTTCCTATATTTATTTTATGTCTACAAAATTTTCTCTTTCACCCTCTGGTTGTTCCTGTGAACATATAGTCCCTATTGGCAAAAATTTATTTAGAGTCATGCGCAGATCCAACTAATAGGAGCAGGTTTGCACCTTGACAAACCATGTTGCTATGCAATGGGTGGAAATGCATTTTTTACATTCATACCACTTTCATACTGCCGGCCCGGCAATATCCCTGGTTGTTAACCCGGGATATTGCCGGGGCACAGGGCAGTATAGATAAGAAGATTCCCGGGTCGGGCGGGTTCATACTGCACCTGCCCGACCCGGGTTTTAGAAAAAAAAAAGTGTAAAAAAATGTTTTAATTAAAAAAAAATACATAACAAATGTTTACTTAACTTATTTTCAGCCAGCGTTGTCTCCGGTGCGTTGCCGGCTGTCAGGGGGACCTCTGGGTACTAAAATGACGTAATTTCTACTCCATTAGAAATGACGCAAAAATCCCGGGTTTTAGACCCGGGATTTTGTGGTTGGACTATTCATACTGCACCAAGACCCGAGTTTTTCAGCGTGCCTCTGCAAAAACCCGGGTTTTTGGTGCAGTATGAATGGGGTATCAGTTAAAAAAATGTGCCCGCTTTTTTTTTTTTTTTTATCCAATATTTTTATTTAAGTTTTGAGAGTAGTACAAAGGAAAGAATATTAACAAAACACACATAATTGAGTTCCAAGGTAAATATAGAATTGAATATCATAGGGCAGTGGTTCCCAAACTTTCGCGGCACCCTTAGAGTCTCCATATTTTTTCAACACATCCCTCCAAAATAATTACAGAGCAGTCCCATTTTATAAGTAGTTGGGTCAAAAAAACATAATAAGTATTTAGACCAGGACAGAAATACTTATTTAGTTGTTTGCAAAGATACACATAAATCGAAGGGAAAATAATATTTTGATATATTTTTTTCAATTATATTTCTGTCAAAGAATAATTTACAGCTAACTCACTCTGTGCCCCTGCATCATCATCCACAATCTCTGTGCCCCTGCATCATCATCCACACTCTCTGTGCCCCTGCATCATCCTCCCCACACTCTGTGCCTCCTCTGCATCCTCACCCTGCCCCCTCCTTCATTCTTTTGCCCCTCCATTGCTGTTACCTATCACTATTCCCCTCCGTTTCTTTACTTATCATACTTGACCTTCTTTCTTCTATTTCTTCTGTCTTTTCTTCTTACCAATTGGGCGGTGCCTGGGAACCAGCATCCTTACTCCTGCCGCTTGTCACTGAATGTCGGGCATGGTGAAGCCCGGCATTCAATGAGAAGCGAGGTGGGAAGAGGATTCTAGGTCCCGGGCGCCGACGGATTGGAAAGTTGTTGGTTTTTTTTTTTGTTTTTCTTTTGTCCCCTGGCAGCCGCGGCGCACACTTTGGGAACCTAGGTCATAGGGCATGAAAACTTGTTGACAATAAGATACAGCACAATATTCTGGAATTTACTGATAAGGTATCTTTAAACACTGGCATTACCCTTAATACGGTAAATTCAACGGTGGATTTCTACTTGCGGCTCCCTGAGCTGGGAGATGAAATCTATGTTAAAATTACCATATTAGCGGTAATACCGTTAACGCCGCGATATTCGCGGGAAAATTGAATCGGCCCCATAGGATTCAATAATCTTACTTTAATGCCATAGTGTTTTATATATACAGTCAAGTCCATAAATATTGGGACATCGACACAATTCTCATATTTTGGGCTCTATACACCACCACAATGGATTTGAAATGAAACTAACAAAATGTGCTTTAACTGCAGACTTTCAGCTTTAATTTGAGGGAATTTACATCAAAATCAGGTGAAAAGTGTAGGAATTACAACGGTTTCTATATGTGCCTCCCACTTTTTAAGGGACCAAAAGTAATGGGACAAACTGAACAATCCTACATCAAACTTTCACTTTTTAATACTTTGTTGCAAATCCTTTTCAGTCAATTACAGCCTAAAGTCTGGAACGGATAGACATCACCAGATGCTGGGTTTCATCCCTTGTGATGCTCTGCCAGGCCTCTACTGCAAATGTCTTCAGTTCCTGCTTGTTCTTGGGGCATTTTCCCTTCAGTTTTGTCTTCATCAAGTGAAATGCATGCTCAATCGGATTCAGGTCAGGTGATTGACTTGGCCATTGCATAACATTCCAATTGTTAGCCTTAAAAAACTCTTTGGTTGCTTTTGCAGTATGCTTCGGGTCATTGTCCATCTGCACTGTGAAGCACCGTCCAATGAGTTCTGAAGCATTTGACTGAATATGAGCAGATAATATTGCCCGAAACAGTTCAGAATTCATCCTGCTGCTTTTGTGAGCAGTCACATCATAAATAAATACTAGGGAACCAGTTCCATTGGCAGCCATACATGCCCACGCCATGACACTACCACCGCCATGCTTCACTGATGAGGTGGTATGTTTTGGATCATGAGCAGTTCCTTTCCTTCTCCATACTCTTCTCTTCCCATCACTCTGGTATAAGTTGATCTTTGTCTCCTCTGTCCATAGGATGTTGTTCCAGAACTGTAATGGCTTTTTTAGATGTTGTTTGCCAAACTCTAATCTGGTCTTCCTGATTTTGTGGTGAACCCTCTATATTCACTCTTGTGAAGTCTTCTCTTGATTGTTGACTTTGACACATATACACCTACTTCCTGGAGACTGTTCTTGATTTGGCCAACTGTTGTGAAGGGGTTTTTCTTCACCAGGGAAAAAATTCTTCTGTCATCCACCACACTTGTTTTCCATTGTCTTTTGGTGTTGCTAAACTCTCCGCTGCGTTCTTTCTTTTTAAGAATGTTCCAAACAGTTGATTTGGCCACACCTAATATTTTTGCTATCTCTCTGATGGGTTTGTTTTGATTTTTCAGTCTAATGATGGCTTGCTTCACTGATCGTGACAGCTCTTTGGATCTCATATTGAGAGTTGACAGCAACAGATTCCAAATGCAAATGTCACACCTAGAATCAACTCCAGACCTTTTACCTGCTTAATTGATGATGAAATAACGAGGGAATAGCCCACACATGTCCGTGAAATAGCTTTTGAGTCGATTGTCCCATTACTTTTGGTCCCTTAAAAAGTGGGAGGCACATATAGAAACCGTTGTAATTCCTACACCGTTCACCTGATTTGGATGTATATGCCCTCAAATTAAAGCTGAAAGTCTGCAGTTAAAGCACATCTTGTTAGTTTCAAATTCATTGTGGTGGTCTATAGAGCACAAAATATGAGAATTGTGTTGATGTCCCAATATTTATGGACTTGACTGTACCATATCAGTAAATTCCAGTGTGTTTTATCTAATATCATAAGTCAATAAGTGCCTAACTATTACTTAAGTTTAAGGCATTAGGATGAGTCCAGCTCATTCATGCATATTATTGCAAGGGAGAGCAGAAGACCAGAGTAGCAACAATGAGATGAGTTGGTTAACTAACAGTGCCATAGATGCATAAGGGAGGAAAGGGATGGGGGAGTAGACCCAAGCCTCGTCATATGAGGGAGAAGAGAAACTTAAACAGGGTCAAATTCGGCAGCAAGGGACTGCACCGCATATCTTTACTTTGCCCAGCGTGACCAAGCTTTAAAATATTTTGGCATAGTATAAAATTTCACTGCTTTTCAATGCACATAAATACCTGCATTGCAATTCAGAATTGAGCTATGATGCTCCCCCTGACCGTTAATAAAGCCATAATGAATGGGTTAACTCTGTAGTCAGCTGTGTAGTACAGGAAATAGAAACATCCCATGAAGGTATATAGTGTGATTCCTCATTCCCCTAGTGTTCCTTTCCTGTGTCTCAGCTGAATGCAGTGTTTAAGTATAATTTTGGCGTTTGTGTGTTTTCTTTTTCCTGGTTTTCCTTTTTCTTGTATGTTCTGGAGGGTCCCAGCGACACATCCCACGGCGTACAAGCAGAGATCAGTGATAACGCCCCTGGGGATGCTAGTTGCTAAAGTGGTGTAGTGAACATGGGGCCTGGCTTCTGAGCCTTCCCCTTGGGTGCGTGCATGTGTTATCACTCCTGGTTCAGAGGTTATAGTCGGAACAGAGCCCTAAAACAACATGAGACCTTGAACCTGTCTTCTGTTCCCTGCACCCTTCAGGAGCACTATCTGTGGAATATTCTGCTGTTATGGAGCCTGAGACCATCCCCAAAAACCTGTAGAGCACCCATTCCAGGTAAGCCCCTTACTTAGGGATGCTTTCTACATTTTTATTAGTTGGTAATTCTTCCTTCTCAGTGCTCTTTCAGAGCCTGTTGAAGGAAAGAGTAGCTACAAATCACTATGCTTGTCTGAGCATTTTGAAACTGCTTTCTGTGCAAGCTAATCCTCAGCCCATGTCACGATCTGCCTGCAGCATACTGCTTTGCCTGGCAGCTCCTGCCTCCTGGACTATCAGACTTTATTATTTGTGTTCACTTTATGTGCTAGCAGCCAGTACCTCTGATCACCAGAGGTGCTGCTATTGTGCCTGCTCCTAGTTCCTTAGGAGTTAACACTGCCTCACTCATTATCTCATGCACCTGGGTGTGTTCCATTTATACCTGTCTCTCCCAGCATTCAGGGCTGGTTATTGTTGTCACATCCTGATCTGGTCACTTCCTCCTGTTGTGCTTTTGGATTCATGCTGCTGGAGATCTATCTCAACATACATTCTCCTGACCTGTTTCTTATGTGAACCTGGGACTTACCTGTGCATTTCCCTGTACATGCTGCCTGGAATCTTTCCTCACCTTCCATTTACATGCAACTGCTGTATATCTGGTAATTTCTGCAAGCTCATGATTTCATCACCTGTTCATACTCTCCGGCAATAAACTTTGTTTGTTTTTTCACCTTATCCATGGCTCCTTAGCTATATTTCTACATTGATCCGTGACAGCCCAAAAGGGCCACTGCTTAGCCTTCTGAACATTGTGGAATTGATTTCCAGGATTATGATGGCAATTAAGGACACATTTGTCACAAATGAGTATTTATATGCCATGCAAGAGGTTAAGAACGTTAGACCACAGACAAGTGTGGATCTGCAGCCTGTTAGGCCTGGACCGTCTGCTTTGTGGTCATTGTGTTCTCTCATTGATTCCGAACAGTCATCTGACAGTGAGTAAGGTGTATCTGAGATGATCCCCAGGTCATGTAACCCTGAAGTTGTGAATGTCCCCCTAAAACATATTACTAGTACCATGTGGTTTGATTATACACCAGCTTCTCTCCAAGATTTACTTTTTGAGGATCATCAGCATAAAGACAGAGTGTTCCAAGTGGATGGGTTATTTATGATTTTATTAATAAGGAATAGTCACACCAATGTAACTGTCGCCCTTTTAAGTGCCGACCATCACAGTGCCAGCTTGTTTGGCTCTCTGTTTATAGCAACGTTGCCGGAAATGTTCTGTGTAACTATTTCAGTAACTATCCATTTTTTTTACATGTTGAGATTACTCAATTAAAAATTAAATCTGTTTTTCAAGACATTAGATAAGCTACTGAGGATCATGTTTTTTGTTCCCCCGAGCATTTGTCCACTTATTAATCTTTTTGTGGCACCTTGGAATCTAAGGGGTATATTTACTAAGCTGCGGGTTTGAAAAAGTGGGGATGTTGCCTATAGCAACCAATCAGATTCTAGCTTTCATTTATTTAGTACCTTCTACAAAATGACAGCTAGAATCTGATTGGTTGCTATAGGCAACATCCCCACTTTTTCAAACCAGCAGCTTAGTAAATCTAGCCCTAAGTGTTGTCCTGGACACCTTAACATTTGCGCTTACTAGAGTTCTCACACCAGACAAAAGGTGACTGCTGTTAGGGATCAGGAGGTTGTTCCTTGCATCTTTGCTTTTAGTTAAGCCTGAGCTGCTGTGTCTCCCCTGAAGAACTGTTTTCTGCATCCTTGCTTTCAATTAGTCCTGAGCTGCAGTGAAGGTGTTCCTTCCTTGAATAGCTGATCAGTAAGCTGCACTATTTAAATCTCACCAGTAATACCGTTATGTGCAAACTTCAGCTGCTCTCTGGATTCAGATCCAGGTGGTACACCACTGACCTCCGATTCCTGGCTGTGAACTCATTGGAACAGTGTCTCCTTTGCGGCTTCTTACATCTAGAACTTAGATGAATTTATGCTCGTCTCAGTGGTATCCACTGAGCTTTGTAGTGTCATCCGTTTGAACTCTGCATACCTGTTTCCCGTATTTCCTGAGTCTCCAGCATTTGTATGTACATCACACTATTCAGTTTTCAGAATTCTTGGTACCTCCTATCAGTTTATTTGGTGCAAGACTTTTGCTTCAGTCTGCATTGCCTAAGTTGTTCAGTGAACGTTGCCATATCTGCATTTCCTCACAGCTACATAGACTGTTGCTTCTAACTACAATTGCCTAACTTGTTCCATGAACCTTACCATACCCTGAGACTGCTCCTGTTACTTTATTTCTGCATTTTCTGCTGTTTACTATGATTTACCTGTACTGAGGCTTTAATAAACTTTTACTTATTTCTAAACACTACCTTATTGTTAATATGGCTACGCTCCACTTCTCATCTTGGTAGGACTCTTCCTTGTGATCTAGTGAAAAGAGAGAGCGCGGCAGCCTCCACGGTTCGCATCGCTCTACTGAGCATGCACAGAAAAGAAATTCAGCTCTCTGTAGGTTCCTCCAGTGACACTTGAACTGTAAAGACGTGATAACTGAAGCTGCATCCTTTTTGAATCCTAACAACTGTGTAAAGATCCCCCAGATATGTCATTAGTCTGGTCTTGCATCACATCTCCATGGAGACATGGTGCTCCCTTCTTAATACTACCCTTTTGTTGGCGATAAAGCCCACAACTTTCTATTAAATGATAAATAAAATGTATGCACTAAGGCAGAACTATCTGCATTAAGCCACCAAGCTAACTGTTAAACTATCACCTATTAATAAACACATGACATTTAGCACAACAGATTTATAGTAACTTCCCTATGTAAACATGACAAATGTCATGAAATCAGACTACTACCCCTTGAACTTTTTAAAAAAGGAAACGGCACATTTACTGTTAAATAATATCCCTCATCTATTAATATTTAAGTAAAATAAATATTATGAACTTTATTATATTAATGAAAATGTAACTTCACTAGGCAATAGTCTACATCAATGAAAACCTACAGTTTTTATATATGCTGATCTAAAAATATATAAAACATTGTAATTGTTTTGTCTAAAAACCGATTAATAAATGCACTATGAATCTAATATGTGTGTTGGTTTAATCTAGTTTCAATGTTTGGTGGAGGGATGTATAGAGAAATTCAAAACAAGTGGGGAGAGAAAGCACCATTTGATCAAGACTCACCTCTATCCTTCTGACTTTCGGTTTGACAAGCCCAAGAAAAACAAAAGGTGAGTGTGTCTTGTTTCTAATAAGACAGCTGATCTGCCAAATTACTAGGTTTGATTTTTATTAATAGGTAGAAAGAATTAAAAATCCAGCTGAAGCTTGCAAACCATGTTTTGTTTTGTTTTTTGTGTATGTGGGAAAAGTACTGCCTGCCTTTTCATGTAGAGCGCAAATACTTGGCAGCATACTTGCCCCTCTCAAATCTAGGTCTGTTTGCATGTTTTAAATCCTTAATGGCCTACCCCCACTGTGCAACATGGTTTTGCCAAGGGGCAAAATTGAGGCCCTTTGAGTAAGCATGAAAAATAAGATTTATACTCACCGTAAAATCCATTTCTCTGACTCCATTGGGGGACACTGCGAGACATTGGGGTATAGTAGTCGGCTCAGGAGTTCTTGTCACTTTAACTGTTAAGTCTTTGGACTCCTCCCATGCTATGCCCCTCCTCTCCAGAGAGATCCTCAGTTTTGACTAACAAAGAGTGAATTTAAGGAGGTAACATAACCTAGACAGGTCTTAATAATAAAGAACCATAATCAAAATTTCCGCACACAGAACTATATATAGAGCAAGGGAGGGTGCGCAGTGTCCCCCAATGGAGTCAGAGAAATGGATTTTACGGTGAGTAAAAATCTTATTTTCTCTTCCCTGCCATTGGGGGACACTGTGAGACATTGGGGATATACCAAAGCTTCCTCAAAGGTGGGAATGCTCTGGACCAGCTGCACGCATAATCCTGCGACTAAAGCTTGCATCAGCCGATGCAAAGCCCTGAAGTCTATAAAATTTAGTGAATGTGTGCACGTAAGACCAAGTCGCCGCTCTACACAACTGCTCTGCCGACACGCCGTGCCTAGCCGCCCAGGAGGCACCTACTGCCCTAGTAGAATGTGCCCTTAAAATCTGCGGAACGGCTACAGAAGCTGAAACGTAAGCCTCACGAATCGTGGACGTAATCCACCGAGCAATTGACTGCTTTGAAGCAGGCCAGCCTCTTTTATTGGCGTCCTATAAAACGAAAAGATCTCTGGTCTTTCTAACCTGCGCTGTACGATCTACATAAATCTGTAGAGCTCGCACCACATCCAAGTACTGCATAGACCCTTCTGAAGAGTCCTTCTTTGCTTTAAAAGCAGGGACAACAATTTCCTGATTTTAGGTGGAATCTAGAAACCACTTTAGGAACAAAAGACGGCTTGGTCCGAACGACTGCCCTGTCTGTGTGAAAAATAAGAAAAGAAGGGTCACAGCAAAGTGCCCCAAGCTCAGACACTCTTCGTGCTGAAGCTATAGCCAACAAAAATACTGTCTTCCACATAAGATACCTCAAGTCAACAGACTGTAAAGGCTCAAACGGAGGTTTAGAAAGAGCACGAAGAACCAAATTGAGGTCCCAGGGTTTGACAGGATGACAAAAATGAGGTTGTATGCGCAAAACTCCTTGCAAAAATGTCTTGATATCTGCATATTCAGCAATCTTTTTCTGAAAATAGACAGAAAGGGCGACTATCTGCCCCTTGAGGGAACTAAGTCGCAAACCCTTCTGAACACCTTCCTGAAGAAAATCCAGGACACAGGAAATCTTAAATCTAGAAGAATGAAATCCCTTAGACTCACACCACACAATAAACCTCTTCCACACTCTAAAAAATGGAAGATGACGCAGGCTTTCTGGCCCTAATCATGGTGTTTATGACCTCTTGAGAGAAACCCTTAGGCTTAAGTATTAGGGTTTCAATAGCCAGGCCGTCAAAGCCAGCTGATCCAAACCTTGGTAAAGGAATGGACCCTGAACCAGAAGATCTGCCTGCATGGAATGGAGCTATTAGAATAGCGGGAACCCTCTCCCTCTTCACCTTCTTTAGCACCCGCGCAATCATTGGAATGGGCAGGAAAATGTACACCATCCGGAACTGCCAAGGGGCCGACATGGCGTCTACTATTTCTGCCGCTGGGTCTCAAGCTCTTGCGCCGTAGCGCGGCACCTGATGGTTCAGACAGGAGGCCATCAGGTCTATATCCGGACGGCCCCAACGCTCCACCAGTAGGGAGAATACCTGACTGTTTAGAGCCCATTCCCGGGATGATGGGTGTGTCTGCTGAGAAAGTCTGCTTCCCAATTCTTCACCCCCGGAATGTGAATGGCTGAAATCCTGCGGACCTGATGTTCTGCCCACGCTAGTATGCGTCTGGCCTCTCGCATGGCAGCCGTGCTGCGAGTGCCCCCCTGATGATTTATGTACGCTACCGTTGTGACGTTGTCGGACTGAATCTGAAGAGGTTTTCCTCTTAGAAATTCCTGTGCTACTATCAGAGTATTGTACACTGCTCTGAGCTCCAGAATGTTTATTGGAAGACGTGATTACTGAGGGGACCAGAGACCCTGAAGCCTCAGGGTTCCTGTTACTCCTCCCCAACCCAACAGACTGGCGTCTGTTGTGACTAGCGTCCAAGACCATACCTGTAAGGATTGGCCTCTCTCCAAGTTGGATCGGGACGTCCACCAGACAAGAGATAGCCTTGTGGCCGTGGACAGACAAACAATCTGTTTGTCTAAATTCTTCTGAGATCCTGACCACTTCCGCAGGATCTCTACCTGAAGTGGACGGGAGTGAAATTGAGCAAAAGGAACTGCCTCAAATACCGAGACCATCGTCCCCAGGAGCTTCATGCAACTGAGAACCATAATACTCCTTTTCCTTAGCATGGCTCTGGTCTTTGTCTGCAAAGCTAAGACTTTTTCTGCTGGAAGATAAACTCTCAGAGACTGAGTATCGAAAAGCAGACCCGAGAAGCACATCTGCTGAGTTGGCACCAGCGATGACTTGGGTAAATTCAACACCCAACCGTGACTCTGAAGAAACTGCTTAACAGTCTGGATCTGTTGGGATACAAGGACCGCAGATGGTGCCTTCAACAGAAGGTCATCTAGGTAAGGGACAATTGTTATGCCCTTCTGGCGCAATAGACCGGCCATGACTGCCATGATCTTGGTAAATACTCTGGGAGCGGTAGCCAGGCCGAAGGGGAGTGCCCTGAACTGAAAGTGCGCCTTTCCTACTGCGAACCGAAGGAGACTCTGGTGTCCCTCCCTGATCGGTATATGTAGGTAGGCATCCTTGATGTCTAATGATGCCAAAAACTCCCCTTTTTCTATCCCTGCTATCACAGAGCGAAGGAATTCCATGCAAAAAATTTTAATCTTCAGCTGCTTGTTCAGAGACCGAAGATTCAGGATGGGCCGGAAGGATGCGTCTGGTTTTGGCACCAGGAAGAGGTTTGAGTAAAAACCCCGCCCCCTTTCTAGAAAAGGAACCTGAACTATTACTTGAGCAGTAAGGAGCTTTTGCATGGCTTCCTGAAGTGCTACAAGTCTGAGGGGGCAAGAGGGGAGAGGAGTGACGAAGAACCTGTGAGGAGGGGAGTGGGCTAGATCTATGACGTAGCCCCGGGACACAACTCCTCGAACCCAGAGATCCGTCATAGATTTCCACCACTGATCCCTGAATTGAAGAAGTCGTGCCCCCACCTGATGCTCTCCCTGAAGAACTATGTCACGCGGAGGGCTTGTCTGCTGGACGCGCAGAACCTCTCCTTGCTGTACTTCTACCTCCTCTGCCTCTAATAGCCGATGATCTAGACGCTGAGAAATGCCCTCTATTAAAGGCACCTCCCCCTCGGGAAAAACTCCGAAAGGAACGAAATCTAACCTGACGGGGTCTGTTTGAAACCGTGGGTAGAGCAGTACTCTTTCCTCCCGTGGTCTCCTGAATAACCCTTTCGAGCTCCGCCCCGAATAGAGTTAGTCCGTCAAAGGGTAAATTCTCTAAAGCTCTCTTAAAGTCTGCGTCCACTGACCACGTCCGTAACCATAGGTTACGACGAGCTGCTACAATAAGAGCCGAGGCCTTGGCATTTACAGAAACTGCATCCATGGCAGCGTTCGCTATGTACTCCGAAGTTTCTAGTACATGTTCTGCTAGATTTACTAGCTCTGTACGCGGAGTGTTATCTCTAAGGCCCTTAATTAAAGCCTCCATCCATAACTGCACCGCCTTGTTGGCCCATGCTACAGCCATATTAGGCCTAAACAGACTTCCCACAGCGGTATACGCTGAGCGAAGAGCCAGATCACACTTCTTATCAGTGTAGTCCTTAAGGGTTATCCGCTCCTGGACCAGTATAGCTGAAGATGAAGCTAAACGGGCTACCGGAGTGTCCACTCTAGGTAAAGTCTCCCATTTTACTGTGTCCTCAGGGGGCAGAGGATAAAGGGATTTGAATTTACCCGGCATCATAAACTGCTTATTTGGTTGTGCCAAGCTTCAGAAATAATCTCCAACATTTCTGGAGAATGCGGGAATATTGCTAACTGTGCCTTCGGTCTTTTAAATAAGGAGATACCCTAAGGCATGTCTGATTCCCAAAATAAGACTATCCACGCTCGTGGAGCCAGAGTCAGGATCATAGAGAGCCTCCCCTTCCGGGTCTATATCTACCTCACCTTCCTCTGCTGAGGAGAGATCAGAGACTTGACCTATGTCCAGGCCTACTTCAGTAATGGCCCTCTTACCCTTCTGGGAAATAGATACTAGCCTATCTTCCCTGTGGGTAGACCCTGCCTGTGATGCGGAAGCATTCTCGTCGGACTGGCTGCCTGCAAGTGTAAGTGGGGTAGTGTTCTCAGGTACCTCTATTACTCGCATGCATCACGGTCGTCAGTTTCTCCATAGATGAAGAAAAGGCCTGCATCCAGGGCGGTTCTACCATTGCAGAAGATCCCTCCTGGGCTGAGTTGTCCCGCCTCTGAGCGTCTGCAGTACAAGCTGCGCACAGGGCGTTTCGGTCTGTGTGGCCAACAGAATGTTTTGTTACATTTTGAACAGGTATAAAACATTGCAGCAGGCACATAAATACCCTTGCCTTTAGCTGTCCCATTCTCCGCCATTGTCTTGCTTCTTAAAATAATTATTAAAAGAAATGCAGACAAATTAAGGCGACAAAATAGAATATTCCTGTGCTAGAAAGTCTCTGAAAGAGCACCACTCCAATAATAACACTGTTCAATATAGCACTGTCTGTGAAAATTTCCTCTACATGGAATAACTCACAAGACCTTAACAATACATATAAACATTCCACCACTGCTCCTATATCATACAGGCCTGTAAAGATTAGGGCAGAAATAGATATCCCCAGATGGAGAGGCAGAGCAGAGGGATCATCCAGCAGAAGTGCACGCTTTACAGTTGGTGACTCTCCGTTCACCGCGCGGGAAGACCAGGACCAGGAAGCTGTAATCTTGCTCCTCCTCTTCCTGTCGTTGCCCGCTCTGCCTCCTCCACACTCGCTGGTCCCATCTTCCAATGGCCGCCTAGGAGTGTATAGGCGCGCGATTTAATAGTGCCCAGCGCCGCGCGCTTCTATCCTGCAGCCGCTCACCTCTTCCGAGAGTGAGCGCTGCATATGTCCCCCCAATCTGCTCGTTTCGTCCGGGGAGAGCGGGGACCTGCCAGCACGCTGATCGCGGCAAGGGGAGGAGAGGCTGATGCAACTTCCTCCCCTGTCGCTGCTACACAGTTTGTCCTGGGCTTGTTTTGTTCTAATAAAATAAATTTAATGTCCTCAGGAGTCTTTTCCTTTGTCCCTCTGTCCTGGCTTTTGGGCTGTTCAAATAAACTAATGGCCAAAATGGAACTAATGCCAGCAGAGGTGCTGGTGAAATGAGCGCTAGGCTTCACTTACCTGCGCTGGGATCCAGAGTGAGTCCTACTCACTTTGCTGGGTCTTGTTTAGGATCCCGCACTGCACCTGAATAGAGAATAAAATAAAAACATGAATTCCTACTGCTAAACAGAGTATAGGCAGGAGCCTCTACTCCAGTGACTGAACTCTAAGTCACTTACAAAAAACTGAGGATCTCTCTTGAGAGGAGGGGCATAGCAGGGGAGGAGTCCAAAGACTTAACAGTTAAAGTGACAAGAACTCCTGAGCCCACTACTATACCCCAATGTCTCGTAGTGTCCCCCAATAGCAGGGAAGAGAAATTAAATTTTATTGTAAATGAACACTGACAAAGTTTCAAACACAATTATACTATCAAACCTTCAAAGTGAAGGTGATGCCCATAGCAAACAATCCAATTGTAGCTATCATTATCAAGAATGTACTAGATTAATGATAGCTAGAATCTGATTAGTTGTTGTGGGCTCCACTTTTCCTTTTTTAAAACGATTGATAAATCTAACCCTAACTTTTTCTTTCCAAAATAAGTCACTAGATTGATAAACATTATTTAAATTGGTAATACAAATGTGAATAAACTCTTGTAAAAAATGAACATAAAATGGATATATTTGTATAAAACTAGAATTCAACTCTTAAATTAAAGATGAAGAGTGGAAAAATTATTAACATTGCTATTGTGGTTCTTGGTGCCAATATCTTCTTTTTTTCCTGAAGCAAAGTCAACCAGGAGTGTAGAACAGGCAAAGAGTTGTCTATGGACATAGCACCTGAACAACCACCAGTAGTGGAGTCTATGGAGATCAGTCACTCAGCTGCTGGTGACCACAGTGCTTCACATACTACAAGATTATCAAACACCCATAATAAGAACAGGTAAGTTTTGAGATGTCTCATTTAGTAGTATTTTAGAAACGACCACAAAACTAACCTATTAGCAGTTCAGAAATACGTTTAGAACTTGCTTTTCTTCACAAATTACTATTACATGTTCAGATTGGTATTATAGACAGCCATATGCTCTACTGATTTTAACAGATTGTACCGACAACCATTTAAAGCTGTATTACCACCTATTCACTAAATTTTACTTGTTCACCTCTCCCTGGAGCCCTTGGAGATTCTCAATGCTGCAGTTTTTCCTGGGGCCCCCCTAGGTTCCAGGGAATTGTCTCATAGCCCCAACGGAAATCTCTAGGTCTGTGAAACTGCAGAGTTGTGTGAACATAAGACCAATAATAAGCCACGACCACACAAATTGTAACTTCTGTTTGGCTCCCTGCTCATCAAATAAACCTCCCCCCCTTCACGTTATTAATTTGAACCTGTATCTCAAATTTAAATGTTTCATTCCTTTGCCGGTTCTATATTGTGGAAATAGAGTAGTCGCAGGAGACCTCTTCCTTGGAACAGCCGACCAGGCTCTGGGGAGGAGAAGGAGCAAGTGAGTAAAATTTAGCGATTGGATGGTAATACACCTTTTAAAACATTGGAAGGACAGTTGTATAAAAATGTGGTCCTGATGCACAGATTAATTTAATATTATAAATATAGCAGCAAGGTTTCAACTGTTTTTGAAGTAAGGTGAAATATATTTGGTAAAATAGAGCAGCTGCAACATAACAAGCACTAGAAGATCCCGTGCTGTTTGATCCTTTACTGCTCTACTGAGGATACCAAAGCCTTAGATACTCCATAAGAAAATAATCCTTACTAGATGTGGCTCTTTGGTTTTCCATGCTATGCTCTTGTTTGTGGAAAGTCAGCCATACAAGGGCAGTTTGTTGGTCCAAGCAAAGTTTTTAAAGGAGAGGTGGGGTAGGGTGCTAATGGGACATAACAGTACAAGTGCCTACTTATTATAAATAAAGCTTTAATAATTGCCCTTTAGCTCTAACTATAACTTCAGTTCATATCTTTGTCATTTTCTTAACTTTATATGCACATTTATAGTGGATGTGCCCCAACAAAATAGCATTTTTCTCCTCCTCCTCCATGGCAGCAAATACTAGGATTAATCATCCTTTAAAGGGGTGTTAGGACAGAAAATAAAATGCTTCCAAAAGGTATATAAGGCCACTTTCCCTTTCTTTTTGTTCTTTTCCTTTTCCTTCTTTGTCGTATGCTGAGTGCAGGTACAAGCTATTTTTCTTAATTTATACAGGGCTTAGTTGCATCTACGACGTCTAATAGGAGGTGGCAGTGCTTCTTCCAGAAGCCCCCCAGTAGCACAAAATAATAATAGCATTGGCAGGAGTCCGGGAACCAGCCTTGTGGAAAATCCATCTTTCAAGTGAAGCACTTTGCACTCGGGGACTGCAAGACAGCGAAGGCCTATTCTTTTCATAATAATGCTGGAAGTACAGGCATATCCACACGGGGTATGGCATGGCTATGTGGAGGCTGGGATAAAACCAGGTCCAGGATTTTTTTTAATTCTCTATTTCAAGAGTCACACTAGTCTTGCATAACAACATGGAGGAAAAGAGATCCCAATAATGTAATGACTCCGGGTATGCCCCAGGGAATTTCTTGTTATATTTTCTTTTCTACTAGCTAGGGTTTAATTCTTTTTAGTTTATTTTCTTTCTGTGAAGAGCCTCCCAAGGAAAAGTTCACTTCTGTGTCCAAGGTCCATCATATACAGAATAAAGGGTCTCCATTTGCAGAACCCATGTTAAACACCTTCCAGAAGGATATTCTGGGGAATTACGTGCAGGTTGTGTGTAAAGAGAGTAAGAGCAGCCATTTCCTCAGACAACAGAGTTAATTAAATGGATGAAAATTGCATTAGTGGACAACTAACTTAAATCTTTGGCAGATGCAGACTAATAAAATCCCATTCCCAGACAAGTTTAAACATAGAGGAAAATGGCTCAGAATATGAACAGCAATTTGATTGTGATATTTGGTAGCTGGGCAGCGGAGTTAGAGAAAATTCCAGAAGAGGGTAATTTCAGTTCGGATCCAATAGACTGCCTTAGCTGAAAAACAGATGTTGCAAGATATGATTTTTCTGAAAGCAAGGACTTTCCCATTCAACAAGGTATTTAAGGGCATTATTATTAGTGAATTGGAGCACCATTTAAAGCTACAACCAAATGTGACAAGGTTAATTGATTCGTATCCTTTACCTTCTGTTGAAATCAGATCCAGGGCTTTGCTTCCTTAGGTTGATGCAGAGCCGTAACTTAGAATTCTAGCGCCCTGGGGGAGAAAGACAAATGCCGCCCCCCTAGCCCTCAATTTTAACCGAATTAACCTAAAATATTCCTAAATTGCGCCCCCCCTGCAGCGTTGCGCCCTGGGCGGTCGCCCCTGTCGCACAGCCCTAGTTACGGCCCTGTGTTGATGCATGTGTTTCCAGACACTTCGAGATATAGTATGGCCAGAAAGATTGAAAGCATTTCAAAGAAGTTTCAGGACAGTGACCGTGAAAGGTACATCCAGGATGGCGCCAAAAGAAGTGACTTTTAGAAGACATCGATATGCAAAGGGCAATCAAGTTCATCTGTGAAACATCAATTGACACCCTTTGATTATCTGCAGTGTAACTGTGGTAACTGTAGAGTTTTGTGATTTCGTTCATGGATATCAGGTACTCACTCCAAAAATATATTGTGCCTTAGAGCGCTGGAGCGATGTCTGCGCATGAGCGTGCACCGCTTCATCACTGGGCACCAGAAAATGGCTATGGGACTCTGAACTGAACAAGATCCCATGACTGAACAGAGAGCACTGTTCATAGCTTATATAAAGCAACTTCATGTTGATCAGCAAAATGGAGCCTGAGCCCAATCCCAAATCACTGAAGAGCACCCGTTCCAGGTAAGCCCATAAATTAGGAATATTTTTTATATGATGCATATCTTGGTCAGTTAGTTAAGTGTATTTATTGTCAGTACTCTTGCAGAGACTGGGAAAAGCGAGAAGGAAAACAAGTCAAAAGGTTTGCAACTTGTTATAAAACATTTATGGCAGATTCTGAAGGAATGTTTTGTGCTATTCTCAAGACGAAGGGAAGTTCAGCTTTCTGAACAATTTAAAGAGCTTATTGTATGGTTGAAAGAGAACTCCTTGCAACATATACAAATCTTCTTTAGTTGCAAATTAAAGAGAATGAGATCAATATCAAGCATATATATGGAAGATAGATACTCTGAGTGGAATTCTCCAGGAGAATATATACATCCATATGTACACACTCACAAATCGGCTACAACATTAAAATCACTGACATGTCAAGTGAATAACATTGATTATCTTGTTACAGTGGTACCTGTCAAGGGGTGGGATATGTTATGCATCAAATGAATAGTGAAAAAGTGTAAGGCTCTGAGCAACCTTGACAAGGGCTAAATTGTGATGGCTAGACGAGTGGGTCAGAGCATCTCCAAAATGACAGGTTTTGTGGAGTATGCAGTCATTAGTACCTACCAAAATTGGTCCAAGGAAGGACAACCGGTTAACTGGCGACAGTGTCATGAGTGCCCAAGGCTCATTGATGTCTGTGGGGAGAAAAGGCTAGACCGTCTGGTCCAATCCCACAGAAGAGCTACTGTAGCACAAATAGCTCAAAAAGTTAATGCTGACTTTGATCAAAAGGTATCAGAACACACACTTCATCACAGCTTGCTGCTTATGGGACTGCGCAGCTGCAGAATGGTCAGAGTGCCTATGCTAACTCTTGTCCACCACCGAAAGCATTTACAATGGACACGTGAGTGCCAGGGCTGGTTTATGCAGCAATGAAAGAAGGTGGCCTGGTCTGATGACCCCTGCCATCGGGCATCTTCATCATCATCATCATCATTTATTTATATAGTGCCACTAATTCCACAGCGCTGTACAGAGAACTCATTCACATCCGTCCCTGCCCCATTGGAGCTTACAGTCTAAATTCCCTAATATAGACACACACTCACACACAGACACAGACAGCATCTTTGGCTCTCATGCAAGTCTGCTTGTATTTACTTCGTTTTTTTGTGCAATCGTTTTTTTGGGGTTTTTTTGTCGGGATGAAGGATGTCGGAATTGTGGTCATCAGTAATACGATTACCACCAGAAAAGATATGGTACCAGGATGCACTAATGGAAGAAAGCATGGGAGAGTAAGAAATGATGAAACAGAAAGAAGTCACAGTTCATTCCAGGAAAAGAGGAATTGTGAAATCGGAACCAGTGAGCCCGTGTCACAAGAAATTTGGGTAAGGTGTTGTTGAGAATGGCGGTAATGTATTCTATAGAAGATATATGCCATGTTCTCTTCTGGACAGGGGGACGGCCTTTTTCATGCCATTTGCTATCAGCAATTTAGAGGCATGACTAACATGCAGTATCAGTTGGTCCGTCGGATTCTTTAATGAGCTGATGGGGTTATTAAGTAGAAGTATTAGCGATTCCTTTTATATATGGACATTGATGACCTGTTTGATTTACATCTAGGGCAATATCCCGGAACTGTTAGATGATAGGGCAATCCCACCAAATGTGGAGGTATGTGCTGATTGCACCGCAGTCTCTCCAACATATGTTGGATGCCATTGGGTATAGTTGATTGTACGTGTTCCCAAGAACATCAGTCGTGAGTATATTTTATGAGTTTTCTTTTATTTTCAGATTAATGGAGGCTTTCGCAATTATCTTCCTAATCACAGATCATCACTCGTTGTCGAATGAGATCCCCAATTCCTTCTCCCAGGCTTCCTCATGGGGTTCCAACGACAGGGTTCAGAAGGGGGGATTGATAAATTATAAATATGTTGCCTTTGCAGCATACAGAGTAGATAAAGTGTCTTTTGAAAGATTGAATGCAACCCCAAATTTGTAGATATGGAAGTACAGGCAAGAGGGGGGTAGTATTTTGCCTGTATCTCTGCAAAGGAAAAGGGGTTGAATTCCCTCAGGATTTGGATAAACCTATTGAAGTTCTTGGATCTTCAGGGCTCAATTGCCCTATCTATGTGACTTGGAGAAAATAGTAGCTCTTTCCAAATAGGCCAGTTTCAAATGGGTATTCTCAGTGTCCCACATAGAAAGGGTAACCTTAATCCGGTATATGCCAAGGCAGGCCTGTGGGTCTTGGAGAAACATGATAGGTAGTGTAGTGGCCAATGGGGCATGGCATTCTCGATGTCCAGGATTGATATGCCATGAAATGAGATGGTGAAGTTAAGTAGTATAGTAATTAGAGAGCAGAGGAAGGCCAAGACTCTATTGTCCGTAAGTTTCGCTAATATGGTTGTATTGAGTCTGGGTGTTTTGGCTCCCACACCCCCCCCCCCCCCATATAAATTTATTGAAAGGTGTTTGAAGAGCTGCCAGGGTGGAGGGAGAAACCCAGGCCGGCAGAGTCTGGAATAGGTAAAGCAAGTGTAGGGTGTGGCAGAACATTATTTTTTTATTAACAGTGTTGATTCCCTCTGTCCAGTAAATGTACAAAGATTGCCAGTTAGTAAGGTCATGAAGAATTCTAGTAATCCGGGGAGAGTAATTGAATTGATGTAACCCGGAGTAATTTCTCATGATTACAAATCTTAGGTAGCGAAAGGCCTGATGATACCACTGGAATTTGAAAGAAGATTACAAACATTCTCTGGGTTTGAAGAGGACATGGAACGCCAAAGTCTCAGACTTTGGGGTAAAAGTATCGTGCTGTAATTTTTTTTATTTTTTATAAAAAAAAATTTAGCCTGCAATTTAAAATTGACGCAAATCGCGGGAGATAACCAGCAATTTGAATCCTAAAGTCACTATATGTATTAAGTAGCAATTTTTAGTCTGAACTTCAAAATCGCTGTTAATCTCTCATAGTTTGCAGCGATTTCAAACTCTCCCATGTTTAGCAAACTTTCCTGTGTTTAGTTGAAAATTGTCATTTGAAAGACAAGACTCCTTTCTGATTGGTTGCAAGTTTTGCATGCAAAACTCTGGTGATTTTGGGCTCCCTAACATTTTATTATTTAAAAAAAAAGAAAATGTGTGAGGTCCCCCCTCTAAGCACTATTAACCCTAGTGCTACCAGCCTACTGCTGGTTGCGTGAAAATCATGAAAAAAATTGTGTGGGGTTCCCCTGATTTTCGTGCAACCAGCACTGGCTGGGGTGGTCGGCACTATAATGCTAAAACAACCCCAGGCTGTTTAGCACTGGGCTGAATTCCCTTTGGAGTGGGGTTCGCAAAAAAAAACGTGCGGGACGAACCAGCCCAGAGCTTGAAAGCATTAGGGCTCTTTCTACACCCCTGGGCAGTGGGTGTAGGTTAGTAACGGTGATAGATTGTTTATTTGGGGGGGGGGGGTGTTAACAGACGCCATTTTTGTTTGTGGAACTACAAGTCCCAGCCAAGCTGAACTGTCCTAAACAGTCTGGTCATGCTGGTGCTTGTATACTACCTGTAGTTCCACAAACAATAATGTTAAATAATCTACAACTCCCTCAAAAAAACAACAACATTTTAATAAAAATAAAAACACAAAACACCCTCTTTAATACCACCTATATTTATTAAAAATAATAAAACCCCATATACTCACCAATATGTTTTCTTCTTTTGTCAGCAGCTTTTAATCCAAAACGGCTTGAAACCCATGTCTATAAATACTTTTAATTCCAAAAGTCCATGCTTGAATAACATCTTCTGTTCTTCGGGTCACATAGACCACCATATTTGTAATTCCACACGTCCTTGCTTGAAAAAAATCTTCTGATCTTCTTCTAGGGAATTTAAGCCAGCGCTGAACAGCCTGAGGTTGGTTTGTCATTATGGCAGGGGAACCCCTGCTGCGTTTACCCCTGCTATAGTGCCAACCACAGACAAACCGGCTGGTTTGCCTAGTGCTGGTTGCATGAAAATTGGGGGGACCCCACTCAAATTTTTTCCTGATTTTCGCGCAACCAGCAGTAGGCTGTCAGCACTAGGGTTAATAGAGTTTGGACGGGGAGACCAAACATATATTTTGTTGAAAAAAAAAAAAATCATCTATTTTTAAACTTGACAGCCGCCAGGACCTGCGACTCTATAGGCATGGCAGTGTAACAGTGATGTGTTTGGCAGTCTTGCATTTAGAATGCAGCGTGTTGTGTGTGTTGAGTTTTTTTTTTTGGTTTTTTTTAAACTGTTGGGTTTGCAAAATCGCAGCTTCATAAATTTGGAGAATTGTATAACTAAAGTGGAGAAAATCCAGCGACTTGCTGCAAGTTTAAAACCAGCAATTTTTACAGTAACTCCTCTCCAGTGTTTTTACATCAAATCTCAGGTTAATACATCTGCGAGTTTCAATTCGCCTGAGAAAATTGCGGTATTTTCAAAATCGCAGTTTGATACATTTATACCTTGGAGTCATTAATCTTACAACTGGATAGGTTCCTGTATTGTTCCAGTTAGGATAGGAGATTTGGGAGAGAGGTTTGTGTGTTGGTCTGTGTGAGAAGCACATCCTCCGCAGAAAACGAGATCTTATACTGGTGGGTCTCAAGGGAAATCCTTGTAATGTCACAATTGGCTCTGATTTTAGCAGCTAGGGGTTCTATGCATAAAGCGAAAAGTAGTGGGGACAAGGGACAGCTCTGCTGAGTGCCGTTGTGTAGATAGAATAAGTTAGAAATCTGTCCGTTCATCACAACTCTTGAGATGAGGTTGGTGTATTTGGCACGGATTGCTAGCAAAATTTGCGTTGAGGGCCAGATGTCTCCAGTGCAGAAAACATGAATGGCTAGGGGACTCTATTGAATGCCTTTTCACCATCTAAGGCTAAAATAATAAATGGGAGTTTTAGAGTGTTGATGTGGTGGATGAGATCAATAACTCTGTGGGTGTTATCAGACACCTGTCTGTTGGGAAGAACCCACTTCTTCTCAGATTAGTGAATGTTGCACAATATAAACACTCCAAAAACATACTGGTAGGTTAATTGGCTGCTAACAAATTGACCCTAGTCTGTGTGTCTGCGTGTCTCTCTGTCTGCGTGTGTGTGTGTGTTAGGGAATTTAGACTGTAAGCGCCAATGGGGCAGGGACTGATGTGAGAGAGTTCTCTGTACAGCGCTGCGGAATTAGTGGCGCTATATAAATAAATGATGATGATAAAAAGGTGATAAAGTGTAGAATTCCATTATTTCAGGTTGGGGACATCCTCTAGATCTTTCCCCAAAATATTTGTTACATTGGTAGCAGAATTAAAGAAACAAGGAGTCAAAATATGTAGGGGGTAAGTCAGAACAATTAGTCAGCCTCAGAATAGCCCAGGTAATTTGTTTGGATGGGTAATGAACAAGAGAGAGAGTCATCTTGTACCAACACAGCAGATGAAACCTGTGGAAGTTCAAATAGACACCATACAGAACAACATATCATTGTCAGAAGAAACAAAAATTCTAGGCCAGGCAAGTTCAGATTGATTATCTGACAATGATAAGGAAAGGGCTACGGCTATTGGGAATATTTTCTTCAACAATGGGAGTAGTTCCGTTGGCAAGTTGGCACATGAGGGATCTCCAGCAGGAGCTCTTGAGGAAGTGACATCACAAAAGTTCTCATTGGACCAAAACAGAAAATTGTCAGAAATCACCACAAGATTTCTTAGCTGTTGAAGTAGCCCAAACTTTGTGACAAGAGGAATGTCACTTGCAGAGACCGAGTGGTTGATACTCGCAACAGACTCTGGTGCGACAGGATGAGGAGTGCATCTTCAAAAAAAAATAGCATGAGATGCGTAGACACAGATAAAAAATTACACAAGTTTCTCTGGGAAACCAGAGCAGTTTGAAAAGCAATCCATCATTTCCAGCACACATTTCAATTTCAGGGAAAACATTTTAGAGTATACTCAAACAACAGAACCCTGGTGGTGATCATAAATAGTCAGGGAGGAGCCAGAAACAAAGCATTGATAGCATAGATGCAAAAATTATTATAATGTAAAGTTGCTATCCGTATTACATGTGAAAGGCAAATGGATCATACTAGCCGACTATCTCAGACACACCCACAAATCCACCCAGGGGAGTGGAGACTATTAATAACTGGAATACCTCCTGATTTAAACGTTTGGAAACAAACAGATATCATGGCGGCAGACCACAATGCCAAAGTAGATTTCTTTCTGTGCACAAACTTCCATAAATAGAAGGAATGCATTTTCTAGCAGTTTGTGGGTGTTTCCTCTAGTTCCTCTCATTCCTCATCTCCTGAGGAAAATCAAATACGAAAGAGCAGAAGTAATATCTATTCTTCAAGAAAGGCCATGGCCTCTACTTCTTTGGGCGGATTTATTAAATCAATGTCCAGTCCTACACCAAAATGTAAAACCTCTGTCCTTGATGGCTTGAAGATTGAGCGGGAGTTGCTCACAATTAAAGGAGTTTCAGAATCCGTGATCAGTACACTCCTGCAATCTAGGAAAAATAATTCTGACATCTACTACAGAATCTGGAAACTATTTTTGTCTTGATGTCAATCTAAAGTTATTCCAACTTCAGTGACACACATCATAGACTTCCTAAAAGATACACTTACTAAGGGTCTTGCAGTAGCCACACTAAAATTACAAGTGTCTCCACTATGGGGGGGAATTACTGCACAGGCCGCATTACTGTAAAAGTAACGCGGCCTGTGCACTATTACCATTATTACGGTAATAGTGCATTTAAATACCGTTATGCTTATGGATGACCCCTTTGAACGACTATAAGAAGTTACTGTGAAATGGATGACTTTAAAAGTGTCAGTGACTTCTACCTGGAGAGTTTTGAAGTTACAAGAACTATGGTGCAAGGAACCTTTCCTGAATATGTACTGTATGCACATAGAGTGGTGTTGAGAGCCAATGTTTCAATTCTACCAAAAGTAGTATCTACACACCACCACAATAGTCAATAAGTAGTGCTACCAGTTTTATTTCCATAACTTAAAGATGAGAAAGAAAATAAAATTCATTCACTAGCTCTTGTAAGGGCCATTTCTATAGTCTTACCTAGAACATAGGAGAAAATAAAGCAACTGTTTGTGATACATGTGGACCATCGGAAAGGAAATGCTCCTTCTAATTAAGCTAATATGTAGGAGAGGAGATGGCCTATAAACTCTGGACATTTTTATTTACCTGTCTCTAAACAAATCTGAGGCAAAGCCATAGTAAAGGTTGCCATGCATTACTTAAAAGGAATTAACAAAAAGATAATTCACTTTTTTTGGGGAGGGGGGGAAGGGGGGCTCTGTGTTCTATCTTACAGCCATAAGAGCATTATTGCCAGATGGGTTAAATCTTGTATCCAAAAAAAAGAAGTTCCAAGTTATATCAAGGGGCATTCAATTAGTGCAATGGCACATCATGGACGGGCAAAGCATCTGCCTCAGCTGAAGAGTTGTGCAAGGCAGGATTAACCCCTGTAGTATCTCCTGCTATTGAGATCAAGACAAAATAATGGTAATAATGAATTTTGTTAGTGCCAAAAGGTACATATGTATGATTTTTTTTAAAAAAAATAAGTAGTGTTAAAATGAAATTATGTTGTTTTGGATAGATGGTATAATGAACATGCTGTATATTTGTGTCTTTCCTGTTTTTCAGCTAAACATTATAATTACATGTGTTAAACACCACAAACCCTATTTAATTTCTCTTTGTAATTGTCTAATGTATTAAAGAATATATCCACATTTAGTGGACCTGTTGCTAACTACGCATGTGTCTATGTAGAGCAAATAATGGGTGCTGTTTCTGTCCCATAATGCCAGTATCTCCTCCCAAACCTCTCATGTCAGTCTTATTTATGTGTGATAAATGCCTCACAATATGATGGCCTTGAGATGCAGCCAAATTCGAGAAGGTCAGAAATATAACCAACAGCAGGTGAAAAGGAGGCAATCCCAAAGTTTACTTCATAACTTGAAGAGGTGCATCTGCCCCCAGGGCCAGTCCCATAGTTTGGTACCTCTACCTTGGGCTGGATCACTGGGCTACCTGCATTTTTCTTCTTTTAAAATGTTCCTAATAGGCTGCGTTTTGGTTACTGCACAGCGAGAGAGTAAAATATTTATTGCTCCTCAACAAAATGGATTCTTCACTTGTTTTGATACTTTTAATAATTTATGGGCAATAGGGGGCCTTCGACTATTCACTTGCGGCCCAGCTCCTTCCTGCTTTGTCAGATTTGTTATAGCTTGTAGCACTTGCTTAAAATGCCTATTGATATGTTATTATAAATGGCTGTCTCTTTCTGTAATCAAATGTGTGGTTTTAACTCATTACTGAGATTAAAGTAATAAGTTTAATACATTACACATAACTCATGTATTTATGTATATTTTGAAGGGTTCCTTCTACAATCTGCTTCGGACACGGATCTGTGAGAGGATTCAGACATACACAGAAAAAGAAATGAACATAATAACATAAAAGAACATTTTAGAAAGACTGGTGAAATTTGGTGATCTCCCTTCCTATTATAACCAATAAAGGCTGTATGATGTCTCTCGGATTGTTAATGCAATGGTTGTCAACACCAGTTCTTCCAACTCTTTCTGTATATAAGAGAAATGAACAGTCAGCAAAAAATAAAAACAGCAGATCATAAAGCATTGAGTCATGTATTAACAGTAAATGTTTTATTTTTTAAAATAAGAAAATAAATATATACAGTGAAATCAGTTAACATAAAATATTATAACACTATCTAACATGGCAAGGACATGTGATGTGGAAATAAGTTGAAAGGTACCAGTAGATGGTGCTCTTGCAATATTTTAACAAACCAGAGATAGGCTTGATGCTCTGCAGTGGTTGTGAAGCTACATATTTTATCCAGTGAGGGATAGAGTGTCTATGGCAGTCTCCTAAAGAACACAGCCAGGGTCAAGTGGGGCTGTGTCTTGAAAAGGGAGCAAGTCCGCTGTACAAAATTTCACGTGTCATTGTGTGTTTGAATTACTTTTGCAAGTAATGATCAAGTAATACAGACATTAATGCTACAACACCTCCAGCTGCAGTTAAATGGCAGAAAGTCTCATACATGCAATCGGGAGAAAGCAACACTGTTGGGTAAAGTAACATTATAGTTTTGCATAACTTGTGCAGCTGTGTCGCAAGGAGAAGGAAAGTAAAGTTAAAATGTATATGTGCCCTGTTAGCATCCAATGCGCTGAGCCTGATGGTCAGAATGCAAGTGGTGTATTATTGTATTTTTTTCTTGCCCTATGTAGATACCATGAAAAACAGTATTGGAATAAATAAATTAAAGGACCATTATGAGTAACTGCAGTTGGGGAAAAAAGATAATTCAGTATAGTTTATGGTTTTCTGATTAACTTTTATCTGTCTAGAATTATATTTGCCATATCTTAAAACCTGATTGGCTTTTAAACTATGCATTGCACACAAATTTACCATTTGTTTATATATCTGCTATAAGTATTATGGATGTTAGAAGTCACAGTTCTTTCCCTGGTATAATAGCACTCAACCAACAGCCTTGTGCTTGTATATGGTCATATAGAATACCTCAGTGAGTTACACTATCCATATAATTTATAGCAGGCATTTTTTTATACCAGATATTGATTAAAAAAAAGTGCAATTAGAATCCATTGGTCATCAAACTTTTCCATAGGTCTTTTCTACCAATATTGTATTTTAAATAATCACATTCTAATTCGTATTGATATACAATATATGTGTTTAATTATAAAAAATAGGGAAACAATGTTGCTATATTAAACCTCTACTGACTCCAGCCCAGCCCCTAGAAAGCCACAGCTGGTGATGTCAAGTACTTTACAGAGCTTGTCAACTTATTGTGTCCTGTTATAGAGTACTTAGATCAGTAATTTAAAATGGTAAATGTTGGTCAGTTTAAAATCAGATCTGCCTTTTGTGAAATCGCCACGCATATCTCTGTCAACTGTAGGTTCTTTATGAGTGTGACAAAACTACTTAGATGAAATAAATAAGCTGCAGTGATGATTTCCTATACAGAATTGTTCTTCTATATGCTTCTGGGAGCTGCAGTGTATATATAGGGATTTGTGGCGATACTAGTATTCTGAATGATGTAATCTATATTCATCTTTATGCAGGGCCATTTGTAGACAAACTGGCTCCATGGTAATCTGCATACAGGAGCAGGTCATGTCAACTGTTGGCAGAACATGAGCACACTGTTCAAATTGCAGCTATGTTTCTATTATAGTGATTCTAATAAAAGCCCTTTTCTATTGCAAGAGCTCTGTCCTGGTGCCGTTAGTCCTTGGTTGTCAAGAAAAGGAGAGCTCGTGTTATCTGCATGTCTTTTCCTTGTCAGAGAAAATAGTCCAAACAATAAAATGTATGTCCGATGGTAGTTTAATAGATGCTTTAATAATCAAAATATAGATAACAAATAATTTTATAAATGGTCAATATAAAAAGGCACCTTTCACATAACTAATCATATAGAAAATAAATTGCATGTTGTTCACGCTATGGTCTACTAATTCTTAGCAATATGTGACTCCACTGCTTGGCTGTATCTTTCCGTTCCTCAGCCCACTCCGTTTATCCCTCTTTTTATTTTGCCTGAATTGGTGGGAGTGGAGGTCGGCGGTCAGCTGGTCTAACCGCCGTCAGGAAGCGCCGCTTAGCGTCTCCGTTGCCTAGACTCGATGTTTGGGCGCATGTGCCAGGTACTGGGTGCGCCCACGGAAGTTACGGGTATCCAAAATATGACTGATCTCATATTCGTCACCGGTGGTAGTTAATAGAGGGTGAGGTGAAGAGGTCTTGCGGGAGAATCTGTTGAGAACCAATGGTTTTAGTAAGGAAACATGGAAGGAGTTGTGAATCTTCAGAGAGGGGGGGGTGCAATTTGTAGGTTACTGGGTTAATGACCTGTGTCACCGGAAAGGGCCAGATGAATCGTGGGGCAAGTTTCAGTGAAGGTACCCAGAGTCTAAGGTTCCGTGTGGAGAGCCACACTCTGTCGCAAATATGGAGGATAGGAACAACTCTACGATGGCAGTCAGCGGCTTGTTTATATTGTTGAGATGTTTTTAACAAGTTTTCTTTTGTTGATGCCCAGATGTGAGACAACTCTCGAACAAGAGGGTGAGCAGCAGGAACATACGGTGTTGGGGGATGAGAGAAATCAGGAAGGATGGGATGGGTACCAGAGACTGTAAAAAGGGAGAGGAACCGGTGGAATCGTGAATATTATTGTTGTGTGTAAACTCTACCCATGGGAGCAAATTATACCAGTCGTCTTGATTACCGGAAGGGAAACAGCGGATGAACATTAGGTTGATTCCAAGGTCCTTACAGAAAGTCCTCCAGAACCGAGATATGAATTGTACCCCACGGTCCGACATAATTTCTTGGGGGCAACCATGGAGCCGGAACACCTCTTTAATGAAGACTTGGGCCAGTTTAGGGGTGGAAGGCAGGCCCTTAAGGGGTACAAAATGGGCCATTTTCGAAAACCTATCGATAACCACCCAAAGGGTATTGAAACCTTCACTGGACGGCAGATCGGTAATAAAGTCCATGGAAATGCTAGTCCAGGGGCGCTCGGGCATGGTAAGAGGTAGGAGTAACCCAGAGGGAGGGAATCTAGGAATCTTGTTTTGGGCACATATCTCACAAGAATCTATGAAATCATTGAGAACCAATTGGAGCGTAGGCCACCAGTAACTTCGGGTGAGGAGAGAACAAGATTTTTTAAATACGGTGTGTCCAGCAAACTTTGTAGTATGGGCCCAGCGGAGGGCTTTCAAACGAAGGTGGGGTTCCAAGTAGGAACAGCCAACTGGGGGAGTTCTGGCTCTGGTTTGTGCAATTATGCTGGAAGGTTTGAGGATGTGAGGAGGCTCAGTTGCGGGCGCAATATCTGATTCGACGAAGGATCGGGAAAGAGCATCAGCCTGAGAATTCTGTGAACCAGAGCAATAGGTGAGTTTAAAATCAAATCGAGCAAAGAAGGAGGACAACCTTGCCTGAAGGGGATTTAGGCAGCATGCCTCTCGGAGGTAGGTTAGATTTTTATGGTCTGTGAAGAGGATGACCGGGTGCCTAGCTCCTTCGAGAAGATGGCGCCATTCTTCTAGTGCTAGCTTGATGGCAAGTAACTTTTTATCTCCGATTCCATAATTACATTCAGAGGAGGAATATTTTTTGAAAAATAATCCACAAGGTCGGAAAACACCAGAGGGAGATCTCTGGAAAAGGACAGCTCCTACCCCGACAGATGATGCGTCCACTTCTAGAAAGAAGGGTTCCTTTTGATCCGGTTGAGTAAGGACAGGAGCAGAAGAAAAGGCTTCTTTCAAGCATGTGGATGCTGAAATGGCCTCCGGAGGCCAAACCTTCAGATTTGCTGATCTTCGGGTGAGAGTTGTGATGGGAGCAATCAATGTGGAGAATTGGTTAATGAATTTCTATAATAATTGGTGAATTCCAACAAAACGCTGAACTGGTTTCAGGCTCAGAGGTCGAGGCCAGTTGGTGATTGCGAAAACCTTCTCCGGATCCATATTTAATCCTGAACCGGAGACAATATACCCCAGGAACGGTATTTGAGAAACTTCGAAAATACATTTTTTAAGCTGGCAGGAGAGTAGTCAGGGAGCCAGAGGTCAGAGCCAGGAGATCAAAAGCAGGGACCAGGGAGAATCCGAGAGAGTGGGCAGGCAGGGGTCAGAATCCAGAAAGGCAGCAGAATGAATATATACTATATAGATAACACAGGAGCCAAGAGACAGGCTAGAAGACTAGATACTCTGGCACCCTAGTGATGCCAAAGTCTAGTTTACTGGTGCCAGAACTATCATTGATAGGAGTGGAGGTCGGCGGTCAGCTGGTCTGACCGCCGTCAGGAAGCGCCTAGCAACGGAGACGCGTTGCGCCCGAACTTTCTGTCACACCGGAAGTGACGTCTCGTTGCCTAGCAATGGGACGAGCAGCTGCAGAGAGGGCGTTCGTCCCGGTACCCAGTAAGTGTGCGGGATGGTACCTGACAAATTCACAGTCCAGCAGCCGAAATTCAGTAGATGTTCTAAACATTCCTGCCCCTAGTGTTATGACACTACATTGTAATTTTCCACCGGTGGTAATCGTATTACCAATGACCACAATTCCGACATCCTTCACTTAGCCTGCGGGGTCCAGACATTGCGCTTTAAATTAAGATTCATTTAAGTCGCGCACACGTCACACTCAAGTGCAGGAGAGCTGTCCATTCGGAAACACTGCCTGCCAGCCTGCAGTGCCATTGGACATCTGCATCTTCGACTTTCAGGTAAGTCTGCTTGTATTTACTTCGTTTTTTGTGCAATCGGTTCTTTTTTGTAGGATTGTTGGAATTGTGGTCATCGATAATGCATTTTTAAATGTTTACATTTTTTTTAAAACTATTATTACATAAATGTAATAGTTGATACATTTTTTTTATCAACTTTTTACACTTATAAGGATAATGTTGTTCTCTGAAAGTTTGATTCAACAAGTTTCCCAGAAGTGGTCCACAGATTGAATAGAAAAATAATATGCAACATAAAAAGTCAGTTCAGGGGCTGGGGACAGCTGTTTGGGAGAAGCTTGTGCTTCTTCACAAGCTTCTCCCCACTGCATGCTGGGGTATGTAGTTTTTTGCCTGTAGGGGAGGCATCCTAAATGCATGTGCAGTCCGCTTGCGGCACCGGCTTCACATTCACTTTATTGTGGCTTAAATAAGTATCCATCAGAGCGCTGTTTTTCTGTTTTATAGCTCTGAAGATTAAGTAATTTCTCCATAAAGCAGAGAGTGGAATCTAAAAATATATAGTAGAAAATATAATACATTTGCACCTGGGTTTGTTGACTAAAATTCAAAACTTTTTAAAAGTGATCTTTAACAAGCTACTTCCTCAGGTGAGTAAGTCACCATAAGATAAATAAACAGATGATATAGATGTAATTTTAAAACAATACTTAATTTACAAAAACTACTTAAAAGATCAAAAAAAGTGTGTCCCTTTGTCAAATATTAATAATACACTGTAATACTTTGTAACAAAAGCTAATCTTTTATCTGGTCGTTCAGTGAAAAATATACGGTATGGACCTGACTTGAAATCTAGCTAGATTCATATGCAAACACTAGCTTCAAATTATGTAACCTAGAGATATAATCTTAACAGACTCAAATATACATTTTTCAAATTTAGCATATAAAGAATTCTCTCTCCAACTTGATAAGACTAAGTGAATATAGCTTTCGATTGTCTTGTCAAGAGCAGGAAATTATATGTAACACCCCCTCGGGCCACTCTAGAATGGGATGTTGCTGAAAAGCTATGTTTCTAGTACTCCCTTCTCAGCACAGGACCCTCTTAAATCCACACAATCCTCTCAAGGATAACACAAACACAGTGTCTATATAAAACCACGTTGGTACGTTTATTAGATGGAAGGGTGATTGAAAAATAAAGTTAAATTAGCAGGTGCTACAGTTAGAGTACGTTGTAACATATAGATTGCAATACAGTAGAATCTCCAATATTACTCTCCATGAGGAATAGACTACACCTCTAAGAGACATGTCTCTCAAACATTATATGTACCTACAAGCTTACCACACAGGAATAAAACACTCCCAAGTTAACCTGGTAGCCTGTAGGCTGTAACCACACACTAATATAACCAAATAGACAAAGAATTAGATTAGCGCAATATAATTGAGTCTAGTTCTATTGTCAATTTAATGGTTATTCAAATACAAAATAGACTTAGAACAATCTATAAGTATCTCAAACTCTTCTTCCTCTGCTGAGCCACTCTGTCAGTCTCTTCATTGGTTGCCTGTTTTTCAACAAATCCAATATAAAATTCTTCTACTAACCTACAAGGCCATCAATAAAATTGCACCGACATACATCTCATTTGTCTCAAAATATCTCTCAACTCGACACCTCCGTTCTGCTCAAGATCTGTGTCTCTCTTCTACTCTCATGATATCCTCCCATTCCCAGTTACAGGACTTTTTTCAGGCTGCACCCACTTTGTGGAATTCCCTCTCTCGCACAAGAAGACTTTCCTCTAGTCTTCTTACCTTCAAGCGTTCTCTGATAATCCACCTCTTCAGACAAGCTTATAATATTCCTCAACCACCATCTTAATCTCTCTAAGTTACCCTATTACCACTCTCTACACAGCTAACACAAGACAACAACCCTCTGACCAACATTGTGACTGATCGCACAGCCCACTCAATACTTTTTACCTTTTCATTCTAGCTGGACCAATGTGCAAAATGATGTAGCACAAGCCCTTGTGTTTCAAACTCCCATTGTCCCATAGATTGTAAGCTTGCGAGCAGGGCCTTCTCACCTTTCTGTCTGTCTGTATGTATTACCCAGTATTGTTTTATTATTGTTTGTTCTCAATTGTAAAGCGCTACAGAATTTGCTGGCACTATATAAATAAATGTTGATGATGATGAAATATCACACTGTATGACTAACAGATCAGCTGCTAAATGCTGGGATACGCATCTCTTCTGTCATTAATTAAAGCAGAATGAACAATGTGGCTATGTCAGTAAATGCTAGCATATAATATATTTGACAGTTAATAAACCTGATCGTAGTCTTTTGTTTATATGTCAGCAGTGATTACTTTCACACAAAAGTAGTTCTTTTTTATGGCTCACCTGGAGTTTCACAGTCACATGTCCCTTGTAAAATGTTCCCCACAGCATGTACACTCTTAGCAATCTCAGAAGGGATCAGGCTCTCCAAGTCACTCCAGCCCTCATCACTGGCTGGACTCTTTCTAGTCTGTCTGCTCTGTTCCAACACTTCTGTCACAGTCTATCTCTCCTGCGGCTTCTTCACACTCTCCTAAGATAGCTGCTGCTTCTCTCTTGGGAAGCTCTTATTTATATCCTCCCCTCTGCTACTCATGCTGCCTCTGCCCTTCCTCAGTTTCCCTCCCCTCCACCAACCTAGACTGCGTGGAGATGCAGATAGATGACTGATCTCAGTGCCATTTTTTTTTCAGGCTTTGGGCGGCACCATGTTGTTGTAGCCCTCCGGGTGCATGAGTCTTATATTAATATATGTGACTCATTTCATCCAGATATACCACCATGAAATGACTTAGATATTCTGAAAACTGTAATGTATGCTTCCAGTTATTTAATAAACCTATAGAAAAGAAGATCTGGTCTTCACCTATAGCAGCGCTATTTCCAACTATACATCGTCATGAGCAGTCACGGCCGAGATCAGAATGGTACAGGGACACACAGCAACATGGGGACCAATCAGTCTTGGGCCCAAACAGATTTGTTACAGGGGAGGAGCTTTTGCAATGAATTAAGGGATACAGCAGCGCATCCGCCTCCATTCCCAAGATTTGGGCACTGTCACGGCTGTCACTACTTGGTCCATCCCAGCACTCCAGATGCGGATCTTCCCGAGAGAGAGGCACCTGACTCCTGGACTTGGAGCTGCAACAAGGCAGAGAGGTTCTCTGCAGCGTCGCAGACGTCACATAACTAATGACTTCACAACACTGTCAATGGAGAGGAGTCGAAAGCAGCCTGCAAGAAGAAGAGAGGCAGCGATGTAAGTAAACTACTGGAGGGGTTAGAGAACCAGGGATAGCGGCTGGCAGGAAAGAACAGGGATAGGAGCCAAATGTGGGGTTGAGGTTAATTTAAAAATGGGAAATAAATATAGAAATAAGGTGCCACTCGCACCCTGTCTGTTACATTTGTGCTAGACCTCGCAGTTTCTGGTGGCAGCCCTACTCACTGGTACTCTGTTGCCCCCAGGCCTTAGTGCAATAGTATAGATTTATATTTATAAATTGATACAAAAGATAGGCTGAAGACTAGTACTTTGAATCAATGCAGAGCGAATCCCAGATGACAAATGGTAACTGAATACAAGCAGGTCTCGGAATAATCTATGACAGGCTGAAGTCAGAATAACTGTTTTAAACCCTTGACCTTTCTACAGGACTATACTCCTTCCAGTATACCAGATACTGTAACTGGCCACTAGATCTGGAATCCAATAGACTTCTATTTCATACTCTGTCTCGCCATCTATGATGACAGGGGCAGATTTGACCATATTCCTATTAATATTGAACCTAGGTTTGAGCAGGGAAATATGGAACATCTTGGGCATTCTCATGGAGGGAGGTAATTTTAGCCGTACGTCCACCTGGTTGATAATCTTAGAGATTTTAACTGGACCAAAAAAGATTTCTGGTGGATAGCCACTCAATCCCTATCCCGAACTTAAAAGCTCGTCGGCAAATCTTTTGTACTGGGTTACAGAGTTTTTCAGAGAAGTTGAACCCACCTCCAAATGGTTCTCAACAGTTGTAAGAAGTGACCCACCTGTCATATACCATAGTAGGTTGCTTTGACAAGTAGTCAAGGGAGTAAAGCCTTACTCATTGAAAGAAAATTATTATAGAAAGTTGACATTGAAATACCAGTCCTCTACTTTTGATGCATTAGTATTATCAGATTAAGAAATCCTGACTACACATGGGTGATAATGTCATCATGGGAATTGGAAATTGTTATAAAAGGCTATCTCAGGCACAGTTGGCAGATTATTGGTATTTGATCAGTATCCTTGCTGCCACTGAAACCCTGGGGATGTCAAATACCTGTAATCCATGAATCCAGTACTGCAAGGTTAATCACAAGTTTGGACTTTGCTTCTGAATCACTTTGGTGTCAGGTTGTATGAGCATTTAACCAGAGCTTGCAGTTTCATCAGTCCTTGCATTCTGCATGCTGAAGTGTATTTATTATCCTGTACTTGGCTTGTTCTACACACACACATATAACTGTATATGTGTGTGTGAATATATATATATATATATATATTTATATATCTAATATATAAGCCTAGCGGCGTGTGTTAGTCTGTGTGTGGAAAAAAAAAACAACAAGCTGCAGCGCCACCTGCTGGGCGGAGTTATACACTGACCTACTAATACCCCATTCATACTGCACCAAAATCCCGGGTTTTTGCCGGGGCGAGCTCAAACGACCCGGGTCTCTGTGCAGTATGAATGGTACAAGTTAAAAATCCCGGGTCTTCAACCCGGGATTTATCGAGGGATAATTCCCGGGTCGGACCCGGGTTGCCTGCACTATGAATGGTGCAACCCGGGTTTTTCAACCCGGGTTGCACAGAAAACAAGCTGATTGGCTGTCTGCCTGTCTCTGGAGGATGATGTCATCGGTGGGAGCAACTCCAGGGGTCCACAACACTGCGGGCATGGGTTTGATTTAGCCTTATCTGTGTGGAGTTTCAATTTTGAATTAGGCATTTCTCAATCATTTTATGCTTGCCAAAAAGAGGCCATTAATTTTCCATCTAGAAGTCTAGTCTTTTGGGGTAATCATTGAAATATGCAATGCCTAGCTTTAAAAGCTCCTTCAACCTTCCCTTAAATATATGTTTCCCAGTCTCTTTATGCCTTTCAGAAAGCCCTCCTAGACTAGTACAACTAAATAAATATAAGCCAATTGGAGGTATCCTTTATCCATTATTGTATTATTATATTGTGTATCACCATTTTTCAGCCAATGAAAACTGCTCTGGTGATGACTCCCACAAATTGCCAGGGCACAGACTTGTGCAGTATGAATGGGGTCAACCCGGGAAATTCCCGGGTCCGAGGTGCAGTATGAATGGTGTTTCTGAGCTGGGACGCTCCGAGCCCAGGCAAAAACCCGGCTTGAAAAACCCGGGATATTGCTGGGGCGGCAGTATGAAAGCGGTATAAATTCTTAGCATTATCTAATATTATAAAAGTAAAAGCCTAGCGGCATGTGTTAGTGTGTGTGTGTGTGTGTGGAAAAAACTATTTTCTCAGAAAGGGCTCATCCAATTGACCTGAAATTTGGAATACTGACATTATTTGACAAAAAAATTAAAATAGTGAAGTCAGTTAACTTCCATCATACCCCCTTCCCCAGTGGGAGGGGTAGTAAAGGCTAAATTTACGAGTTGAGGGGTTAAACTCATTTTCGTGAGGTAATTTTACCTCATGAACACACATTAAAAAGGGCGCTTGCATCGGGAAGTAACGCTCATCCCCTGAGGAGGCCTGGGCTAGGCCCAAATGCATGACAAGAACCTTTTTAAGACCTTAAGTAGCTTGATTTGACTAGAATGCATGAGTATCATGCACGGGTTAAATTGTGTGTGTGTATATATATATATATATATATATATATTGTTATGTGTGTATTGTCGCTAACCAATAACGATTGTCGAACCTCGAGTTGTGTTTCCAAAGCACAAAGATTTTTCGCAAAATAGTAGAATAAATATGCTCAAGCGAAGTAATAGTAAATACAGCCGTTACTTATTGCAGGCGCTCTGGATCCAGTGCAGTCATTCAATCCTGAAGTCTGGGGACAAGATGTCTGCACCCTGGATCACAAGCTGCTGCTTATATACGCAATCAAATACAGTAATACAATGAAGATGGTATAGCTTGCATCTATTGGTCCAGGTCTCAGGAATGTCCAAGGGGTTGTCAATCATTGGCTGGTTCATCCTAAGGAATCCAAAGGAGGGGGTCATCTCTGCAGGTGGTATGCTCTGCTCTTCCCGCCAAGATTCCTTAGTCTTAAGTAGTTCATAATTCCCTATCATTCATAACTTGTGTATGCACTCTGCGATTCCCTCGCAGAGTGAACCAAACAGTAAGATATGTAACAAGGTTCATTATGATACCACTCATGATGTTATTCCTTCAACCCGTTCCGTGTATTTCACTAATATGCATGTAACTCTGATATAACATATAAATACTACTATATTTCGACATAACTGACTATGTGTTGCAACTACCATTAATGTGTACTATTTTATAAGTATGCGTGTTTGTGCGAATGTATGGTAAAAGACCAATTACTGTTGCTGCCACGTGTAGTGGATGCGTACGCCCTTTCACGCCGTAGCGTGCCCTTGTACGTCGATGCGTACCGTACGCATCTTTTCAGACAAAGACAACCAAGTTTGCTAGACTTTAATTGAAATGACTTTATCCAATTTGCTGACTTCGACAGCTCCACCCTTTGATAGTGTACTAAACTATCACCCAATCACCGTTTCAAGTTCAGGATTATACAATACTTCTTCACAGACCATGATCTCGTTATCTGGTACCACCCTTTCAGTCTCTTTCTCAGTGTTACTCCTATGAGACCGTTTTCCACACTTCAACACAGTAGGAACACATTTGACAACTAAACCAATTGCTAAGATGACACCCAGTATAAGGAGAAGGAGCTTACCTACACTAGCAACCATTCCTGTACCCACTCCCCCAGAAAGGAGAACCATTTCACAGGGTTCAACCACGAGAACCAA
The DNA here is from genome assembly GCF_038048845.1 of Mixophyes fleayi. NCBI lineage: Eukaryota > Metazoa > Chordata > Amphibia > Anura > Limnodynastidae > Mixophyes > Mixophyes fleayi. The sequence goes on along the minus strand of NC_134407.1, from coordinate 118,923,620 downwards.
CCCGCCACCTTTTCCCCGACCTCATATAACGAAGAATTGTGACTCTTTCGAAATTCCCATTTCAGCTGCAGAATTTCATCCATCTTCCGGTCTATAACCTCTTTAGGGTCATCAGTATTATAAGTAATGTATGTGCAACATTTGACACCGAACTGGGTGGCCAGTGTCACACAGTACCCACCAGTAATAGAGGTGAGATAATTTAGTACCAGTCTATGTTGCACCAACTCCTTCTTGTACGCTTGTAGCTCCCTTCCAGTATACCTGAAAGTGTCATCATACATCTCGGTGATATTATCTATTAATTTGGCTAGGTCTTGGATATATTTAAAGTTTAATGTTCCCCGAGCAGTCCTGGTGAGTTCTAAAGCAACCATAACTTGGAAACCAGCAGTTTCACTAATCAATTTTGTAGCTATGGGTTCCTCACCAGAAATCATATTTCTCTTGCCACGGTGTTCATACTGTGTGTGTATGTATGGTGGTGATGTAGTCTTGTGAATACCAACCATTTCTTCATGAGTAATAGTCATGATTTCAGGAACCACTTTAGCTAAGAAACACAAGCCCTTGGAACTCGGAGTCACCCAGGAATAAGCTTTCCTCCCACAAACAAAATACACATCATCAGGGAGAACATAAGGAGCAGTATGCCCATGAATTATATCACACAGAGTTTTGATAAAACTACCCATGCCCAGTGTCTCCATTTGTTCTAGACACGTGTCGGCATTAATGACATTTTTACATTTATCTGTAGAGACTTTTCCAATGGATACCTTATGTTTGGTTATACGCCCTAATCTGTGACTTCCATCAACATTCCTGCCTAGTAGTGACCTTGTGAGTCTCCCTCTAAAATGAGTGTGGCGAGCCATTGTCTGATCTGATAGGTCAGCCTCCCAATTCTCCAGGCGCTTTGCATGAGATATGTTTAGGCACAGCAAAGATCTGCCTATGAAGTATTGTCGAAGCGTCAGACTAGGGGACCTAGTATAATTGTACCTCCCTTCTATGGGCCTCCCACCCCTCAATTCGAGTACTTCAGATATGTTTAGAGGGAATGGCACTAGTCCTATATTATGCTGCCCTCGAGGCACGTGAGAATACACCCAACACTCGGTTTGGTTTAGCACTTTACCCACCAGGGAGTGATAATCCTCCAAAAGATGCCCGCCTATATTCAGAGTACTGGGGGACTGGCATCGTTGGATGCATCTCTCTTCAACTAGGGAGTCGCAGAACTTGCAGATACAATACTCATCAGACAATAGCACCTCACACTGCCTCCGAGTTCCTGAGCTAGCAGACCTTTTCATAACCCCTGGACCAAGTTTGATAATGGGCTGCTCTGAGTATCCTATTAACTTTTCTTCGGCCTCCATTTCATCCGTATCACTCCCAGAACTCTCCTCCGTCCTCCATCCTCCTTCACAAAAATAGAATGTCCTAGAAAGAGTAAAAACAAGGAAAATCCTGGAACAAAAGAAAAAGAAAAACCGCCACTCCATCGCTGGAAAGATAGTTCTGAGGCAATGTCTCTGGTTCAGGTGTCTCGACTGCAGGCTTTAGGTCTCCCGGAACAGGCTCACAAGTGACAGCTCTATGTCGTCTGTCTTAGTTTTATCTTGCACTTTCTCAGGATTATGGACTCTCCTGCAGTGGGTGGAATGGACCCAAGTGTCTCTCTCTGCAACCTTCAGTGATGTAGTACTGGTCAGCAGCACTTGGTACGGGCCTTCCCAACGGTCTGTTAAACAACCTGAACGTAAGAAATTGCGAATCATAACATAGTCTCCAGGTTCAACATCATGACAGTTCGTTTCTGGCATACCAGGTGACAGCATTTTTAGTTTTTGTTGTTGTTTTAGCTGTCTACTCATTCTTATAAGATATTGTACAGTCACTTCATTATTACACTTCAAGTCGTCTTGTGGACTCACGATCAAATGAGGTTGTCGTCCGAACAGTATCTCAAAGGGGGACAGATTAAGAGGAGGTCTAGGAGTGGTTCGAATGCTATGGAGGACCAACGGCAAAGCCTCAGGCCATGCCAACCCAGTTTCAGCCATTATCTTACCCAGCTTGTTCTTTATAGTACCGTTTACTCTCTCCACCTTACCACTGGCTTGTGGTCGGTAAGGGGTGTGAAGTCTGCTACTGATTCCCATGAGTTTACACATATTTTGGAAGATATCACCAGTAAAATGGGTACCCCTATCACTTTCAATGATTCTAGGGATACCGAACCTACACACAAAGTCTTGTACAATTTTCTTTGCAGTGAACACAGCAGTATTAGTGGCTGCCGGATATGCTTCTACCCAACCGGAAAACACATCAATACACACTAACACATACTTTAGATTCCTGCACAGTGGTAATTGGATATAGTCAATTTGTATTACCTGGAAAGGTCCGTCTGTAGGAGGGATGTGGGATGGCTCAGTTGGAATTTTTCCTCAAACAAGTAAGACATGACATTGCTTTCTTACCAGCCTGAGAGGAAAATCCGGGAGCACACCAGTATGCTCTCACCAGTTTGCACATACCTTCTTTACCCAGGTGAGTCAGGCCGTGTGCTGCTTCAGCCAGGCTTGGATAGTATGTTCGGGGAGCTACAGGCTTACCTTGTCCATCCCTCCAGAGTCCTGAGGACTCTTGACCACATCCCTTCGCCTTCCAGACCGCCTTTTCCTGCAGGAAACACAAGTCATGCATTTCAATTAATTTCTGCATGTCTAATATCTGAAAAACCATCATAGTCTCGGTCGATACAGTCATAGGTTGCCCTGCTGCCCATTTAGCAGCTTCGTCTGCCCCGTTGTTGCCCAATGACACTGGGTCTTCTTCAAAGGTATGGGCTTTGCACTTTATGACGGCTACTGTTCTGGGTAACTGTATCACTGTCAGAAGTCCTTTTATGTGTTGTGAGTGTGCCACTGGTGTACCTGCTGCTGTCGTAAAGTTTCTAAGACGCCAAAGGGCCCCAAAATCGTGCACTACTCCAAAGGCGTACCTAGAGTCAGTATATATATTGGCTGATTTGCCCTCTGCCAATTCACACGCTCTCCTTAGTGCTACTAGTTCCGCCACCTGGGCTGAGTGAGGTGGACCAAGGGGTTCAGCTTCTACCACATCCTGATCGTCTACAACAGCGTAACCAGTACATAGCTCTCCTGTCTCTGTCTGTCTATGGCAACTTCCGTCTGTATAAAACGTAAAATCTACATTTTCTAAGGGGGTGTCACGTATGTCGGGCCCTGCAGTAAAGGTCTGATTCAGGTGTTCCATACAGTCATGCGTGTCAGTATTCTTGCCTAACTCATCATCAACCAGGGTCTCCTCACCTCCCACCCTTTGTGTCTCTAGAGACACATACGGAAGGTATGTATCTGGATTTAAGGTGCTACATCGTTTGATGGTGATGTTTGAGGGTGCCATCAACGGCTAGTTCCCACTTTGTGAATCTAGCTGAAGAAACATGTCTGGTTATGGCTGAATTTAACAGACCTGATACAGCATGGGGTGTATAGATAGTTGAATTATGTCCTAATACTACGTCCTCGCTCTTACTCACCAGAAGAGCCGTTGCTGCTACACTTCTGAGACATGCTGGGAGTGATCTTGCCACATTGTCTAATTGTGCACTGTAGTATGCTACCGGTCTGCTAGCGTCACCATGTTTCTGTGCGAGGACACCTGCTGCACAACCATCAGCTTCTGTACAAAATAGCTCAAAAGGCTTTTCATAATCGGGTATTCCCAATGCAGGTGCTCTAGTCAGACTATCTTTAAGATTAAAGAATGCTTGCTCTGACTCTTCTGTGTGTACCACACGTTCTGGTTTTGAGGAAGAGACTAGCTCCTGCAATGGTAATGCCAGAATAGAAAAACCTGGGATCCAGGATCTACAGTATCCACACATCCCCAAGAAAGTACGAATCTGCTTCTGGCTCTGCGGCAGAGTCATGTGTTGTATGGCCTCAATTCTGTCGGTTGTCAGGTGTCTTAGCCCCTTAGTGAGGCAGTGTCCTAAATATTTGACCTTAGTCTGACATGGCTGTAATTTATCCTTTGCCACCTTGTGCCCTGTTTGTGAAAGATGAAGCAACAACAATTTAGTATCATGTAAACATGACATAAAAGAATCAGAGCACAACAACAAATCGTCCACATATTGAATTAGAACAGACCCATTGTGGGGTTGAAAGGATTGCAAACAGTCATGTAAGGCTTGGGAGAAAATACTGGGGCTGTCAATGAACCCCTGGGGTAGTCTGGTCCATGTGTATTGCACTCCCCTGTAGGAGAATGCAATAAGGTATTGGCAGTCAGGGTGAAGAGGGACTGAGAAGAAAGCAGAACATAGATCAATGACAGTAAAATGACTGGCATACGGTGGAATCTGCATGAGGATGACAGCTGGATTCGGCACTACAGGGAATTGGCTCTCAACAACTTTATTAATTCCCCTTAAGTCCTGGACTAATCTATAGCCCCTCCCCCCATTCTTCTTCACAGGGAAAATGGGACTATTTGCTGTACTGGCTGTACTAATTAAAATCCCTTGTTGTAACAGCCTCTCAATAACAGGATATACCCCTAGTTCCATCTCCGGTTTTAATGGATACTGTGGGATTTTTGGATCTATCCTACCACTTTTTAGATTGACCATGACAGGGGCTACGTTTGCCATCAGTCCAGTGTCCTGTCCATCTCTGGTCCATAGGGAACCTGGTATTTCCAGCAACATCCCCTTTACTTGAGATGGACTTTGTTCTATAACAGGAGAGTGTAACATTAACCTTTGAGGGGTGTCCAATATATCCTGTACCTCATGTGCGACCTTCTCCGGTATATCTAAGAACACACCATCAGAAGTACAGTATATGACATCCCATTTTACATAACAAGTCTCTCCCTAGCAAGTTAGTAAGAGCCGCTGCAGCCAAGAGAAACGAATGCTTAGTATGCAGAGGCCCGATAGTAACTTCAGCGGGTTTAGTTAGAGGATAATGTAACACTTTTCCCGTTACCCCCATAGCTGGAATGGTTTTACTGGTCACCTGTAGATTGAAAGGAGAGGTTATCACAGATTGGGCCGCCCCTGTATCTACAAGAAAAGTTTGTTTCCTACCAGCTATGTCAACTATCATTTTTGGTTCTTCACTCTGACTCTCAGTTAACCTCACTGGCTGTAGACTACAGGTATGACCTGACCCCTAGCGCTGACTATTGATTTCCCGCGCAGCATTTGCTGCTGTATAATGCGCGGGTAGATGTGAGTCTTCTAGTCTATGTGAATCCCTCCTTGGAGGATATGTGACCCACCCCTCTGTGTATTGATTCTTTCCTTTTTACAATCTCTCATGTAATGTCCTTCCTCGTTACAGTTGAAACATCTGATCACTTTAGGTTTCTTGTTATATGGGTTGTATGCTGGTGGTCGTGTATGCACCCCTTCTAGAGCCTGTATACTTACCGTCATTAACCTATCACTTTTCTCCTCCCTTTTACTAAAAAGGTTTTTGTCATGCTCCACAGCAGACTCCCTAAGAGAGTCTACCTTGACGCCTCTCCAATTAGGTAATGTGGTTTGTACTCTCGTCTTTAAATTTTCTCTAAGGCCATCCATCAGTACTCCTACAGCTACCTCTCTGTGATGTGGGTCCTCACTTATGTTGGATATCCCAGTAAACCGTGTTATCGCTGCTATAGATCTAGTGAAGTAATCTGCTGTTGTTTCACTATACTTTTGTTTAATGGTGAAAATCTTACTCCAATTTACTACTACTGGAAAATAGATGGCTAAGTGTTTGACAATTTGTTCTATATTCTTTTGGTTAATCTCATCAGTCAAGGTGTCATCTTCCTCCAACAAACAATCTTCAATGAATTTTTGTATGTTAGTATTGGGAGGAAGACACGCCCTCAACACTACACGCCAATCCTTATTGGTTGGTTCGTGGGCATTTCCTAAGTCTTTAACAAATTTCTGACACTTAGCCAACTCTTTTCTAGGATCTGGGAATTCAGTCATAATGGAACGTAATTCTGATCTAGTCCAGGGACAATGCATTGTAACATTTCTTAAAGGAACTACACCATCCTTATCCGGTTTCCCATTGGGAACTGATATTGTGCGGACTGGGAACGCACCCTCTGGTACAATGACTTCAGGGGACACTACAGGATTTGCTGGTTCTAGATTTAGAACGCTTTCACTCCTAGTGATCATGCTACTCTCACCTATCTCAGCCATTTTCTCATACTTGCGCTGAGCCTCTAGTACACTAACAGCATGGGCAATGGCCGAAATCACAGTGGGTTCATCTTCATTTTCAGATACACTTGATTTAAACTGGCTTAAAACAGGATACAATTTAGCAATTTTTCTATTTTCAGTTTTAACAACGGCTGTACTTACACCTCCCGCCACATAAGGTGGTGGGGGCGCGCTTGCGCTGAGTTCGCCACGCTTATCAACGGTTACATCCGCCTTGCGCGGGCTTTTCGCCACGCCTACTTCCGGTTTGCATTCGCTGCTCTGCCACGTGTTACCTTACATTTGCCACAATTTTAAACAATCATTATGTCTATTTCTCTTTTTCGTTGACTTGATCAACCATACTTTATCTTTTACAGTATTTAGTACCTCTGCATTAAAACTTCCTATTGTTGGGAAAGGCCTATCACAGTCTTTGGTCATCTCGACCCACGTGTCACAATACACAGTTGCGTATGCACCATATTTCTTACACATGAGAAACCTAACTGAACCAATAGGGCCTTCCTTAGGCAGTACACTGACCATCTCCAGCGTATGCTTAGCACCCATGTTGAACAATATACCTTCTACCCGGAACACAGACACACCGCAATGCTCTGTTCCTTCCGGCTAACAATTCCAACTCTGTTGCTACAATCACAGCTAGAGATCTCTAATGCTCGGTGAACGTATTTCCTTTAGCCGCGTTCACTCGCTTTTCTCGCACCCGGCGAGGATCCCTAATACAGAAATATCACTGTGGGCCCCAAGGGCTATCAGCTCCTCGATACCCTGGCTCAACCACAAAAATCTGTTGAGTTTATTATAACTGGGAGAACAAAGTCGATACAATCAACCAGCCTTTCCAATATAATTCCTCCTAGCTGCTTCACCAATTCGCACTAATGGTGTGGTTAGATCGCACTGCCTACCAATACTAATTATTAGCAAACTTTGCGATCTATTGGTAGCGCTTTGCGAAAACCCGGAACCGAAATCCGTTGGTCTTGCGTATCATCGGCAACGAAACCTCCAAAGCTCACGAGCCCCCAAATTGTTATGTGCGTATTGTCGCTAACCAATAACGATTGTCGAACCTCGAGTTGTGTTTCCAAAGCACAAAGATTTATTTGCAAAATAGTAGAATAAATATGCTCAAGCGAAGTAATAGTAAATACAGCCATTACTTATCGCAGGCGCTCTGGATCCAGTGCAGTCATTCAATCCTGAAGTCTGGGGACAAGATGTCTGCACCCTGGATCACAAGCTGCTGCTTATATACACAATCAAATACAGTAATACAATGAAGATGGTATAGCTTGCATCTATTGGTCCAGGTCTCAGGAATGTCCAAGGTGTTGTCAATCATTGGCTGGTTCATCCTAAGGAATCCAAAGGAGGGGGTCATCTCTGCAGGGGGTATGCTCTGCTCTTCCCGCCAAGATTCCTTAGTCTTAAGTAGTTCATAATTCCCTATCATTCATAACTTGTGTATGCACTCTGCGATTCATCTCGCAGAGTGAACCAAACAGTAGGATATGTAACAAGGTTCATTATGATACCACTCATGATGTTATTCCTTCAACCCGTTCCGTGTATTTCACTAATATGCATGTAACTCTGATATAACATATAAATACTACTATATTTCGACATAACTGACTATGTGTTGCAACTACCATTAATGTGTACTATTTTATAAGTATGCGTGTTTGTGCGAATGTATGGTAAAAGACCAATTACTGTTGCTGCCACGTGTAGTGGATACGTACGCCCTTGTACGCGGTAGCGTACCGTACGCATCTTTTCAGACAAAGACAACCAAGTTTGCTCGACTTTAATTGAAATGACTTTATCCAATTTGCTGACTTCGACAGCTCCACCCTTTGATAGTGTAATAAACTATCACCCAATCACCGTTTCAAGTTCAGGATTATACAATACTTCTTCACAGACCATGATCTCGGTATCTGGTACCACCCTTTCAGTCTCTTTCTCAGTGTGACTCCTATGAGACCGTTTTCCCCACTTCAACACAGTAGGAACACATTTGACAACTAACCCAATTGCTAAGATGACACCCAGTATAAAGAGACTACTATATTTCGACATAACTGACTGTGTTGCAACTACCATTATTGTGTACTATTTTATAAGTATGCGTGTTTGTTTGAATGTATGGTAAAAGACCAATTACTGTTGCTGCCACGTGTAGTGGATGCGTACGCCCTTTCACGCCGTAGCGTGCCCTTGTACGTCGATGCCTACCGTACGCATCTTTTCAGACAAAGACAACCAAGTTTGCTAGACTTTAATTGAAATGACTTTATTCAATTTGCTGACTTCGACAATATACAGTCAAGTCCATAAATATTGGGACATCGACACAATTATCATATTTTGGGCTCTATACACCACCACAATGGATTTGAAATGAAACTAACAAGATGTACTTTAACTGCAGACTTTCAGCTTTAAATTGAGGGTATTTACATCCAAATCAGGTGCACGGTGTAGGAATTACAACGGTTTCTATATGTGCCTCCCACTTTTTAAGGGACCAAAAGTAATGGGACAATTGACTCAAAAGCTATTTCATGGACATGTGTGGGCTATTCCCTTGTTATTTCATCATCAATTAAGCAGCTAAAAGTTCTGGGGGTAAATGTATCATAGTCCGGTTTATGCATCCAGCGCAAGATCGGCGAGATGACAGCTAAAATTTAAAGCGGCGCTGCCTTGTAAAGGGAAACTTGCCTTTACAAGGTAGCGCAGCTTTACATTTTAGCTGTCATCTTGCGCGGGATGCATAAACCGGACTATGATACATTTACCCCCTGGAGTTGATTCTAGGTGTGACATTTGCATTTGGAATCTTGCTGTCGACTTTCAATATGAGATCCAAAGAGCTATCACTATCAGTGAAGCAAGCCATCATTAGGCTGAAAAATCAAAACGAACCCATCAGAGAGATAGCAAAAACATTAGGCTTGGCCAAATTAACTGTTTGGAACATTCTTAAAAACAAAGAACGCACCAGAGAGCTCAGCAACACCAAAAGACTCGAAAGACCACGTGTGGTGGATGACAGAAGAATTTTTTCCCTGGTGAAGAAAAACACCTTCACAACAGTTGGCCAAATCAAGAACGCTCTCCAGGAGGTAGGTGTATACGTGTCAAAGTATTGGGAATATAAATGGGCAAATGCTGCATTACATATAGATATTTAGGTTGCACTATCATTTTAAAGAGATTGATCCTTCCAGTCACAGTCAATGGAAGACGTTTCCAGGTGTGATATCTAAGCTTGAAATCAGTGATGGGGTCAACGTTTAGTTTAACATAATCTGCTGGTTTGGGGGAGATCCATATACCGAGGTACCTGAAACGGAGCGTCCATTTAAGAGGTTGACCAGTTGAGGACTAAGTTGGGAGAGTACCGTGGACAGGGAAAATATTGGATTTGTCCCAATTAATTTTAACTTCAGAATAATGCCCAAAATTATCAGCAGTCTCCAAAAGGTTATTGAGAGACCTATCCTACAGAAACAACAGCATATCGTCTGCGTACAAGGCAATAGTATCTGTAACCCCACCAGCAGGAAGGTCCCATATACCCAGATGAGAACGAATCAGACAAGCCAATGGCTAAATGGCAATAGCAAATAATTCCGGTGATAAAGGGTGACCCTGATGGTACCCCTACCCTAACCAAACTGGGCTGAAGTATATCCATTCACACATACCCATGCCACAGGAGCATAGCTGGAGCCATTGGAAGAATGTTGGGCCAAAGCCAAACCTCCCTTAAGTAAACAAACTACCGAATCAAAGGCTTAGGCTGCATCGAGAGATACCACCGCAGCCCCGGGTTCAGCTAGATGAGTCATCTGCAGGTGCATAAATAAGCGACGCAAATTAATGGTAGTGGATTTGCCCGGCATGAACCCCGTCTGATCCGGTTGAATAATTTGGGTGATGACCGAATTAAGCTGTGTGGCCAAAATTTTAGCAAGGATTTTGACATCAGTGCCCAGCAGAGAAATTGGGCGATAAAAATCTGGGTACAGAGGATTTTTCCCAGGCTTGGGCAATACAACAATTAAGGCCTCTGACATTGAAGTGGGCATAACATCCGAGTCCAGTATTCTAGCATAGTGTGTGTGTAGTTGTGGGACAAAAAAACTTATCACATTTTTTATTCAATTCCACTGGAATACCACCCGAGCCTGGGGATTTCCTATTGGGGAAGGACTTAATTGCCAACTCAACTTCTTCAATTGTATGGGGGGCATTCAACAAAGCAACAGAATCACTAGTCAAACTAGGGAGTTTAATAGAATCTAAATATGCGTGGAGTTGTGTGTCCGTGAAGAACACCCTAGAGCCATAAAGTTTTTTAATAACACAAAAAGGAACTGGCAATGTCCACCCCTGTATAATGTTTCACACCATATTGATCAAGAATAACTGTAATCACCTTATTAGCCCCTTCCTCCCAAGACAAATAGGCCAAGTAACTACCACCCATATCAACTACCGAATACTATGAATGCCTAGTGAATAATAACCTCCTTTTGGACTTAATCAAATAAAAAATCTGTGCAACCAGCCACTGAACTCTATCTTCTATTGATCGTGATATCAAATAAGTTGCTTCTAAGTTTCTACATGACTATTCCAGTTCCTTCTCCCTGGAGCGGTTACATTTTTTAGTGTCCCTTTCTTTATAAGTGTTCTCCTCAAAAAGGCCTTGATGGCGTCCCATAGAAGAGCTGGACTAGCATGAGAAATAGCCTTCCCAAAGAGCTATAAGATCAGCACCACCTTCCATCGGTTGTAACCAAGCTGGATGCAGCTTCCAGAAACGGGTTCCCTTATCTACCATAGTGTCCACCTGAGCCAAAACAGGATAATGGTCTGATATAGTTCTCGGCAAATATTTAATCTTAGACACCAGAGGCAACAGAATAGGGGATAGGAGAATGAGATCTATCCGGGAAAGTGTATTATATGTAGTAGAATGGCAAGAAAACTGTCGTACATCAGGATAACGAGCTCGCCAAACATCCACAAGCCCCATTCCTTGGAGAAGTTTAGAGAATGCCGTTGAGGTATTAAAGGGAGTTGTAATAGGACTCTCTCTCCATCTGTCAAGCCTGGGATCAAGCACATTATTAAAGTCCCCATGCAGATAACAGGAGTATCCGGAGATTGAGATATGAAGGACGCCGCCTTTCCAAGCACCTCAGTACTGTATGGGGGAGGAATATAAATTGCAAGAATTATTACTGGAGAGGAATCAATTATTGCTCTTATAAAAACATACCTACCATAAGGGTCTAATTGCAGATATTCTAGAGTAAAACACAGGTTTTTCTTTACTAAGAAGTGGAATTTGGATAGTGTACAGAGTGGTAGGCCCACCCCACCCATGGTGCCAGAACTTTACCACCATACAAATGTGTCTCCACCAAATAATTCATTTCAGGTGCATATTTTTTAAGCTGGGAGAGCACTAAATTATGCTTAACCCTCTAATTTAGGACCCCTACATTCCAGGTGAGCAGGCAGAGCCCCCTCACCATCCGGTTAACCCCTACCATAACATATCAAAAAGAAAATCAAAAACAAAATACTTGATATGGGGGAAGAGACATATAACTCAAAGAAGCCATTCCCAGAACTAGATTTACATATGTCTAAGGAGAATGGGACAACACTGGTGCAATCACCATACAGTTGAGGCATATCATGTTCATACCAAATATACATATTATGCATTTTGAATCTGCCCCACATTAATCCCACAGAGCACCTTTATAAAAGCATAACAGAGATTTACATGGCTAATAATCAAGGAGGAAGAACAAAACAAAATATATATATAGAAAGTAAACAGATCAAACCATCCCACCCACATACTCAGCGAAACACTAACAGCTAGAGTGCACTTAGATCCCTAAACTCTTAAAAATGACCCCTAAATAATCTAACTGCCTATCTAAATGCAAATGTTGAGAGGTTAGTAAGCCATTACTAGCAGGAGGTCTCCCGTATATAAATCCTTAACCAATTCTGCAATTATGAACACTCCACCAAGAAGCCATTTTGTGATTATAGTTAGAGAACCTAAACAGTATTAGAAAAACATCAATTGTTAAACAAAAAAACCCTTAAAACTTAAGCCATCAGGTGTCCAAGTCCTCAAACGGCAGTCTGCGATCCAATCAATCGACAGCATCTTTAGGTAACGTGAAGAAGTGTTGTCTCCCGTCTGCTGACACGCAGAGGGCAGTTGTTGAACCTCTCAATCTTCTTTTAACTTGAGCAAACTGAGATCTAGACTTTTGTACATCCAAGGCGAAGTCAGGGAATACTGAGACAATAAGATTATTATATTTAAGAGGGCCTTGTTGACGCACCAATCTGAGAACAGCATCCCTGTCCTTAAAATGTAAGATCTTTGCGATAAATGTATGAGGTGGAGCTTCAGGAGGAGGAGCCTGATGAGGGAGGCGGTGTGCCCTTTCGACGGAGAAATGAGGGGAGAAGACTTCTTTCCTGAATTCTTGAATCAACCAGTTCTCTAGAAATGCTTCAGGGTTAGAACCCTCTGATTTTTCTGGGAGACCCACAAATCTCAGGTTACTGCGATGCAGTCGCCCCTCCATATCTGAGAACTTTTGTTTACATTGATTTATCTGAGTCGCTAAATCCGCAATCTGACCCAGTACAGGAGCGCCAGCAACGTCCAGAGAGGAGATTCTATGCTCTGCTTCTCCCACTCGTTCTCGCATTTTTTGAAGATCGTGTCGGATAAGAGAGAGATCGGCCTGCACCTTTCCTATCCTATCTGTGACCTTCTTTTCACTAGTGTTGATAGCCTGAAGTATCTGCTGCAGGGATGGGGTGGTCTCAGCGAGCTGCGAACTCGGAGTGAGTGGGTTATCTGATGCTGTAGCTGGATGCCCATCACCTTTAGGAGCAGCTGATGTAGATTGGCGAGCATATCACTCCAGTTTAGCCGCTGCAGCTGTTGCAGAGTTATGTTTTCCCATATCGCTGCAGCAGTAGTATATCAGAGTATACAGCAATGAACACCCAGGGTTTTTTCTCCCCTTTTCTTCCTCCTTCACCCGAGACAATAATACAGAATAATGCTGAAAAGTCACTGACTTACAGAGAGTATCCCACAATAACTCTCTTACAAATTGTTAGCCTCAAAGGGGTTTGCCAGCACAGAGGAAATAGCCAATATAGTATTTGCAGCAAGCTTTCACAGAAAGCAGCGAGTGGATATGAATCCCAGCAAGTGCCAAATTTTGACACAGGAGATAACAGTATAGAGATATAGATTTACAACCTGCGTATCTCGGACTCAAGAAGGCGGATATCGGCCCCACAGCGTTCTCACTCCATGCATGTCAAGGATTGTGTATTATAAGGAAGGCACAACTTGTCGGCTGCACTCCCAGCGACGTCCGGACCACAGCCTGCAATACCGGAGCAAAAATCAGAGCTGGAGGTGAAGGGCAATGCTACTACATCAACCGCAGTGCATCGGGGCCTGCAGGTAATCTGATCGCGCCAAGAGGTGAGTAGTTGTTCCACCACAGGAGCCGCACACCCAGGCTGCAAACTAACACTCGGCACACAGGTCTAGATTGAGCGCACCTGAAAGGTAGGACGGGCCAGAGCCCAGCACGGCACCACAATTGTGCCCCGCTCCGCACACAGCACCAGATCTCCAGGAGGTCCAAAATAGTGTCAGCACAAGTTCGGCAAGTAGTATATAAAGTTCGGCTTCAAGACTGAAGTGCGGCAGCAATCAGTAAAAGGAAAGAACAGATGGACTATAGCAGATTCTGTGGGAGCTCAAAGAACTAACGTCCTACTCCATACTGTGCCAGGCCCCGCACCCATTGCGTTGTCATTTTTACTTATGCCAGAGAATATTACATCTTACCTTGTCTCATTTTCAATTATCATTTTATTTTTATTTTATTTCTATTTTTATTAATGATTAATTTATATGAATATTTTATTTTTTCTAGTGTTGGTTTTATATTGATGATTTATGTATCATTATTATTATCATCATATTTATGATTTATTTTATGTATATATTATGTAATATTCAATTCATTTGTTTCTGGCTCCTGCCTCAATTTTTGTATATATTTACAGTTATATATTTGATATATGTAATCGACTCAATTGATAGTTAGAACAAAGAGAATTAAGTACCATTGTGCCCACATCCAAAATGGCCACCGCTACAGTTCTTTTATCAAAATGCTAGATAATGACCTTTGATTTCCTACAATGCATTAGTGATATTGATTGGGAGCCTGATCTTTGCCAGAAATTCTTATTTCGAACAAACTAACACTGGAAAGTATTTCTGACATTGGCATGGACTCGCGCATGCGCTGAGAGCCATGGTGCTTACTGCGCATGCGCAAAATGGCGGCGCCCGTTATTTAACACCGATATGCTAATTGTAGAGTCATTTCCCTCTTGATGAAGTTTCTCAACGAAACGCGTGGAGTCTGTGATTCAGAGTGCACACTGCATATCCACTGCATATGTTTCTGGATATAGTAACATTCTGGAGAGTTTTTCTTCAACTTTTTGTTTGGTGGTTGTGGAATAAGAACATCCACTCACCAAGAGGGACATCCCAGATACCATCTGAAAAGACTGAGAGTTCAGATAAGCTATATGTGAATATATTTCTTTGTAAGTGCAAAATCTATATTTTTATTGGAACAAAATGTTTATGTGAATATACTACACTATACGGTATCTCTATTTTGTCTGTTCCTTGGTAGCAATGGAGAGAACTCGTTGCAGTACATCTGAGATTCAGATGAAATACGCTGCTAGAGTGTTACGAAACTCACTGTTTATGCCTCCATATGATCTCTCTGTGCCATTCTCGGCACTTCTCTACAGCCAGGCCCCTATCACACTGATTGGTTACTCACCTGTCACTCGTTCCAGCGTCTGTCTGTGGTGTTGTGATCGGCTCTTGATGCAATCACATGATCGGGTCTCCGGGGCACGATTTCCGAACTGCTTCCTATTTAAACCCGCACTGACACTTGCTCGGTGTCAGTGCAACTCACTTGCTGTGCTTCTGACTTCCAGTTCTCCTCAGCTGCTACCTAGACGCTACCTACTCCATCGGATCACCGTGTACCAGTATCGCCTGTCTAACCAAGTCTGTGAAACATCCTTGTGTACCTCACTACCTGATCTCCATGTACCAGTTCCTGGTGTGTCTGGCTACTCACTACCTGATCTCCGTGTACCAGTTCCCGGCGTGTCTGACTACTCTTGGCCTGATTTCAGTGTACCAGTTCCTGGCGTGTCTGGCTACTCACTACCTGATCTCTGTGTACCAGTTCCTGGCGTGTCTGACTACTCTTGGCCTGATTTCAGTGTACCAGTTCCTGGCGTGTCTGACTATTCTCTACCTGATCTCCTTGTCTGACTACTCTGATACCTTCACTGCATCCTTCCGGTTCTGCTGTTCTCTAGTGACTTCAGATCCAGTGTTACATTCTGAGTCAATCCTGAGGGCCGTGACCTGCGGATTCCTGGCAGCTAAACCCATCCCGCCGGCGGTTCTTGGTGAACACCGGGGAATCCGTTAGACTTTGCGCCTCTGGTCTGCCTGTGCTAATCAGGATTAATACAGGTATCTGAATCGTAACATAGAGATCACTACAGATAAGCCTGTTTTCTTTGTGTTTTGGTACGCACATACATGATAGGTAGAAGTGGTGTTAAATAATTATAAAGGATAACACACTATCTCTGGTATTCTATCTCTCTCTTCATATGTTTTGGAGCCTGCTGTGATACACATCTGTGAACCGGGGACCTTAATTTAAAACGAGCTCTAATCACTCCTTTATCTGATACGCATATTTAATATCACATACCACACCGGATCGTACATTCTAACTACTACACTATCGGGCGCCATATTCATTTCCCTTGTCTATATATATATATATATATATATATATATATATATATATATATATATGTATGTATATATATATTTATTTAAGTTTTTTATACATGGAGTGCTGGTCTCAAGGATTTACTTGGATCAAGTACATATGATATTCTATTTGACCTGGCACCCTTTATTACTACTATGTTGTTGTGTGGGTCTCCCTGAACAGTAAATATATGTATACTACCTCTGGTACATCTGAAGGCTGTACCAGAGAAGTGAACATGACTTTGGGTGAAACACTTACACACAAGAGAATGGGAAAAAGCTTGGAAGGGGAATGTGCTATACATAACAGGCCCACTTTATGGAGATTAGCCTTGCCCAGGTATTGATCAATCAGTTACAGGTCCTTACCCAGTTGCTACAGGACGTTTCGATTAGATTTAATGCACATTAGTGTATTAGAAAATGTTGACAGTGCAATTACTAGAATGAAACCTGAGGAGTCAAGTGAAGACAGCTGTACTGAAGAGCTATCCAGACTCTTAATAATAGTGATGTAAAAGGGACATACAGCAATAAATTCTGGACTGTTAATATATAAATAATATAATAATGGCTAGTAATTGCGTGAGGGGAATGTCAATTGTGAAACATTACCAATGAGGATATTTGATTATAATATGTTATTTAGCACACTGTAGTTAATATTCACCATACATTTTACAGGCAAAGAAAAAACACATCCCATTGGGCAATGTGGATGTCCAATTGAAATCGTGCTTACTTATCTTTAGTATATTCTTGCATTGCCTTATTTTTTTATCTCAGTACACTTACAACTCTTCCTCTTGGGGGTATAGTTCTGGGCATTAAAACAATGAGTCATATGACCTTTCTAGAGGCAATTTGGCTGTAAATTGTTTGCAAACAATATTCGCATAATCAGCATAACATGATGGCAACTCTTCAGGGCTACATGAGTAGGCTGAACAAGCTGGCTCCAATGGACAGCATCTCCAATCTGCTCTTCTACTTGTGTGTTACATTTGGCAGGTCTAATATGACAAGCAAGAAAGAAAATGGATGAAAAAAATTCAATATGCAAGCATGAAAGTCACGAAAGAAATTAAAAGGGTCTATTGTATAAAACTAAACTATAAACAATCTGTAAACTGGCAGACAAGGCAGGAATAAGGACTTAGCAACAGAAAAATAAAGGAATTTACTTGCAGAAGTACAATCTGAAAGAAAGTTACAACCTAGGTAAATGCGAATTCCTAACATTATTGTACAGGAATGTGTTTTCTAGCAAGTTTTGAAGGCACCTGGTCACCTACAGTGCATCTAAAAAGTCTATACAACCTTGACAAGCCTGACATCAAAATAAATCCTATCAGACCTTTTTCAACCTTTAATGTGAGCTTGCAACAAACAAATGCAAGTGAAAATGTCAGATCTTCAGGACACAACATGACAATAGGTTGTTCTGTGGCAGTCGATATATAGAATTGATATTGGAAGTCGTTAGAGTTGAGGACCAACCATCTTTCTTTAGATCTCTGGTCTACTTTAATAGTTAGCAGATTTAGCACTTTGCTATGGTGTCTATAACTGGCAATGCACAAAGGAGTCCTTGATAGTCTTAGCCAACCAATATAGAACTGGCTCCAAACTGCAGTGTTGTTCTGTTGGAAATCCATAGCCGAACAGCAAAATGCTAGAGACATTTTTTTGTCTGTCTTGTAGCCCTGTCTCTAAGGATCAGAGGTTTACCACAGCTGCGGTGGACCAATCTGGGCTGTTATAAAGTAGACGCAGAGCAGGAAAAAGACATTGAGATTTTTTTATGGAAGATCCTTTTTAAACATTGCACTTTAAGATATTGAGCAAATAACTAGGATCTTTCCTCAGGACCATAATTTTTCCAATATATAAGATTGCAGGTGCAAGTCACTTTAGGATGCGCAGATACACCCCATTGCACATGACTGCTTTTGTACATGATGAATGGACATTGAGGAGTGCATGCATAAGTAGACGCCAACAAGCATTAAAGAAGCGCAGTTCTCTTAAGCATCCACATAATTACTGTGCCTGCTGCCAATACTTATGGATATTAAGCATAAATGGATTGTCTTTAACCTAGAAAGCTTGATACTAGATGGGGTAAAGGTGTCTCTTCTGGGTTAAATAAATGTTCATACATCTGGTGACCAAGAAGAGACGATAACTTACCACACTGCAAAGCAAATCTATCAGACTATTATTGCAGTGTACTTATCATGCATATTTAAAAAATATCTAGTATCAATATTACATTTTCAGTAAAAGACTAATTGCGTCAACAGTTATTAACATTAAAATTCGTAATAAAATCAGCTCTACAGGCCACTCTGCCACTTTGATCGCTGCTCCTGCCTCGTCGGACCTACAGCCTTCTAAACCCCTCCTCAATCTCATAAAATCCCAGCTTCTCTATGACTCTTGGAGTCATCCACCAGTGAATACATATTATATTCCTCACCCCAGAACTCTTACTACAGTTTTGATATGATCCTGCTCAGGTACGATTTTGCTTTAAACCTCAAATCGGCCTGGGTGAATCCACTCTTCTGGTCCTACCATGCTCCCATATCCATTGATCTTTCTGACCTGATAGCCCACCCCCACCACATGACGTGTGCACCTTAGCGATTCCTTACTTCACATTATCCAAGCTTAGGACACCGGTAGAAGATTGCCCGGATGTTTCCAAATCCACTCTTTGGCGGTTCTGAGGGACACCTGCTCAGCATGGCTTCCAGGAAAAAAATAAAAAAATGTAATCCCTTACCAAGACTAACGAATTGTCCATCAAACTCCACCACTTAGAAGCAAGACACAAAGTGACCCCTAAACTTGGTACTCTGGCTGAACTCTGAGAGACCAAAGCCAAGCTTGATCTTTTCCTTCCTTGGCATGTAGCCAAACACCTCCAATGGCTTTGACAATGTTTTCATGAGAAAAGGAACAATGTGGATAAAATTCTTACGTTGCATCTACGATCGGTTAGGACTCACAAAAATATTATCTTGATCTATGATCCACATAAATAGTTGATCCATGACCTTGCGGCTATCAGAACTTAATTTCAAGACTACTATACTAACCCTTACAATCTTCCACCTCACTCTACAGCCCCATACTCCCTAAATTGTCCTGTAGCGCTCTCACACACCTCAATGAAGAGATCTCAATCTAAGAAATCAATAAAAGCATCAAGGAACAGATAACCCCTGAACCTGATGGGTTTACGGCCACGTATTAAAAATATTTTTTTTTGGGTCTGCTTGTTCCTTGCCTGCACTTTTGTTTCCATAATGTTCTCAAGGGAGACTCCTTCCTCTGAAATGCTAGAAGCCAGGATTGTAGTGATCCCTAAGGAAGGTAAGTGTCACTCACCGGACCGTGAGTGCATCTACGGTGCGTGGCTCCCTAGCCTTCCTGCCAGCACCTATCTTGAACCGCGGCCATCCGCCATCCTGATGGACTGCGCATGCGCAGCACCCAAGAACTCTTGTGACTGTTGCTTTTAATCTAATTGGTTAATCAGGCAACTCTCCCTATTTAAGGCACCTGTGCTCATTACCTCATTGCCTGATCTTGAGTCTCATTCCCTGTGAGTCTCTGAAGGTGTCTCCTGTGTTCTACTAGTGTCTTCAGTTTCCTGCTGATTCCTGATCTACTCATCGCTGGTTTCCATACCCGCTACTGTCTCCTGTGTACTACTAGTGTCTTCAGTTCCTGTGGATTCCCTGTGCTACTCATTGCTGGTTTCCATACCTGCTACAGTCTCCTGTTTCCTGCCTGTGTCCTCAGCTGGACTCTGATTACCGGATCTACTCACCTGTGGTTCCTACACTCGTCTCTGCCGGTCAGCGTCTCTGCAGTCCCTGCATCTTCCTGTGGACAGACTGTTCTACTGAATAGCGGTATGCCTATCTGTTATTGACTTTCTACGTTTACTCTGCATATCCGCTAGGACAAGATTCCACTCTCAGCAGCGGTATCCATACCCGCTATAGACTGTTATTGTTATGCTGCATATCTGTTTGGAATTAACCGTACTACTCAGTCGTTATATGCATAATTGTGATTGACTATCCTTTATTGGCCTGCATATCTGTGCTGAGCAAGTCTTTACCAAGCAGCGCCACATACCGTTATAGACTTTGCTGGATACGCTGCATATCTATTGGGATCAAGTTCCTCTGTGCTCTCAGTGTCTGCATTCTATTATCCTTTGTATGCCTCCACTCATCGACACCTGTACACATCCTCACCTATTGAGCAGTGGTACAACTTGCTGTACGCAGACCACTGACTTCCCCGCTACCTACCTGCACCTGGACAAGTCTTCTCACCATAGCAGTGGTACAACTTGCTGTACGTAGACCACTGACTTCCCTACTACCTTCCCGCATCTGCTCACGTCCATCCTGATCTCCGTGTTCAAATCTGCCTTTCCACTATATCAGCTAGTCGCTGACTCATTGACCAAGATTGCTGCAACTCACTGACTTTCTTATTCTTTATTGGCATTCTCTCTCCATCTGCTGTGATATATGTTCCGCTAGTCACCCTGCTACCAGAGGACCGTTGTGTTAACTTCACTACTCTGGTAAGCCCAGTCATCTGGTGAATTCCTGGGCAAGACTTCTAGTGCCCGTGACAGTAAGGAACCGCTCAAGGGTGCTAGCTACAGGCCCATCTCCCTCCCTCCCTGGCAAATTCATTATATGCATTCCTCCCTTCACTATTTAATTACAGCCAGGTGGGCTTTATTCTAGAATGCCAGGAGAGGTATAATACCAGATGTGATATTAATCTTATCCACATTACAAACTCCAGGACATTCCCCACTATTATGCTCTCTCTAGATGCAGAAAAAGCTCTTGATAGGATCTCCTGGGGCTTCATGAGGGCCGCCATTGAGACCGTTGGCTTTGCTGGTGAGTTCCTTTCTGGCATCCTGGCATTGTACACTGCTCCTTCTGCTAAGGTCCTGATTAATGGTATGCGCTCTAACCCGGTCTCCATCAGTAATGGCAAAAGACAGGGCCACCCCCTGTCCTCCCTGATATTTGCCCTCATGATTGAACCAATCACATCTCAGATTATATCCAATCCTCATATGCATGGTGTGCAGGTAGGTAACGGTGTAAACTCCAAGGTTTCTCTTCTCCTGCTTTCATTGACCCAACCAGCGATATCCCTTCCCAACTTCTACACCTTTCTCCAGGCCTATGCCATTTATGCCTGTATCGGCTTACAAGATTAATTATTCCAAATTGGAAGCCATGCTGCTCCATGTCTCCCCTCAGGAAATTGAAACTCTAAAAATCAGCTTCAAATGGCAGTCCAGACAGATCAAATACTTTGGGATCTTCCTCTCTTCCCGCTATGACCTTCTCTCTGCAAAAACTTCCCGCCACTTTTCTCCAGGATGAAAACCAATTTGGCCTCCTGGAACTGCCGTGTCTTCTGTCTGGGCAGTGTCAGAACTGTTAAAATAAATATAATACTCAAATGGCTTTACTTTTTATAGAACTTACCTGTAGCTGTACACGAATCCCTCCTTACCAATATCCAAAAGGCCCTTATCCACTCAAATCATTGTCTCATATTTCCCTCCCCCACCCCCGGCTCTACCTCCTGGCTCGACATAGAACTGGCCTATGTCACTCTATCCAACCTGACTCCCCTGTGGTTCCTGCCCCTCACACAACGACCCACTACCACCAAATTGCTCATATTCCTTTTGAACTGAACCTCACCTCATCCATATCTCATTTGACTCCAATCTGGTACAAGTCTCTTTCCACTTGGTCTTCTACTATGAGATACCATTGCTTGAACGGGGTGGGACTTAAGTTCCCTGTAGAATTTTCCAGATGGGGTCAATGGCTATCCCTGGTGGAGCTTCAACAAAAGTCCCCATCCCAGATACTCAATCCCTTTGAATTTTTCCACATTCAACATTTTCTAAGTTCCCTGCCCCCAACTCATGTACTCCAAGATGTTTTCCCTTTTGATTCCAATGTATTAACAAAAATAAGTATTCAATTTGACACCCTCAGGGCATACAAATAAAAATGTTGATTTAACTATAATAAAAATGTTCAACGAAATTAGATTGCTTGATTACTATAGTATACAGTACACCTGATCATAAAATTATTTACAAAACCTTTCTATCAAGCATGCATGTGAACATAAATTCACTGAACTTATTTATTTTAAATGATGGAACAAAAAAAGTCGAGGTAGGTTCATGTTAGTGTCACTTCTTGGTAAAATGATGGGTACAAGTTGTATAAAAGCACAGAATTTATTGTCTTACTGTCACGAGCCGCGGCGGTGCCCAGCCGCCGCGACCCTCTTGCCTGCATCCCGGACGCCGCTATGACGACCGGGACGTCACTTCCGGGAGTCGTCCCGGCCTTTGCCTTTGCCTGTAACATTGACCTATTGTCTGTTTCCTGATTCTGAACCCTTGCCTGTGACCTTTGACATATTGTGCCTGTACCCGGATTCCGAACCATTGCCTGTGACCCTGACCGTGCCGATACCTGACACCTTCTCTGGTGCTCCGTCTAGTCTGCAAATCGCTGTTCCGCCGCTGTTCCGTGTGTCATCTCCTGTACCTGTACGCAGCTGTGTGAGTATAAACCTATACTACTTTGAGTTTAAGACCTGGGGGCATCTGAGCACCTGTGAGCATAACCAGTCTCTACGGGAAAGGTGACTGCTAAAGGTGAAGACCTCTTCTACCTGTTCTATAGGTTTATGCCGCATTGGTTGTCGTAACATTATAATCGGCCAGTGAAGAGCGGGAAACTATTCCCATGCGTGAAAACGGAACAAATCTTTCCCCAGCTCAGGTTTTGGCGGGCCAAATTCAAACGCTATCTCAGATGGTCCAAGGTCTGTCACATAGGTTGTCTGCACGAGAGGAATCAGCCAGAGCCTCACAAGCCCAGCAAGCTCCCTTGGCCTTTTCTGCAGAACCTAAATTGAACATGCCAGATCGGTTGTCCGGGGATAAAACCCTATATCACAATTTTAAGGAAAGTTGCAAACTGTACTTCCGCCTTAGGCCTCGCTCGTCGGGATCAGAGCTTCAAAAGGTTGGCATTATCATATCCCTTCTGCTGAGAGACCCTCAGTCCTGGGCATTCAGCCTTGCCCCTACAAGTCCTCAGTTACAGTCTGTTGATGCTTTCTTTGATGCCCTAGGACTGCTCTACGATGACCCAGACAGAGTCGCCTCGGCTGAATCTTATCTCAGGACCCTGAAACAGGGTCGCTGCACTGCTGAGGAATACTGTGCGGAGCTCAAGTGCTGGTCCACAGGCAGCGAGTGGAATGACCTGGCACTCCGGAGCCAATTCCTTTTGGGTCTTTCCGAACAAATAAAAGATTCTCTGGTGCAATACCCTGTACCAACTACACTGGAAAATCGTATGCAACTGGTCATTAAGATTGACCGCAGGTAGGAGCTGGGTTCTTTTTTGTGTTTAAGAAGGACGGCTCTCTTCGACCCTGTATTGACTTTCACGTGTTAAATAAGATCACCAATACCTACCCACTTCCACTCATATTGGTCTTCTTTGATCAACTTAGAAGTGCCTCAATATTCACCAAGATTGATCTCAGAGGAGCGTACAACCTTATACGCATCAAGGACGGGAATGAATGGAAGACCGCATTCAATACCCAGTCAGGTCACTATGACTACATGGACATGGCCTTTTGGTTTATGCAACGCTCCTGCTGTCTTCCAGGAGCTAATTAACAATGTTCTACGAGAGTTCTTGGGGTGCTTTGTCGTAGTATACCTGGATGACATCCTGATATATTCTTCATCCATGGAACAACACCGCCTGCATGTGAAACAGGTTCTTACTAAACTTCGGCAACATCAACTCTTCGCCAAGCTAGAAAAGTGCAAATTCGAGGTCCAAAAAGTCTTGTTTTTAGGATATATTATCTCCCCGGAGGGTTTCTTCATGGATCCCAGCTAGGTCCAAGCAGTCTTGGATTGGGTACGCCCAACCAATTTGAAAGCCATACAAAGATTCTTAGGCTTTGCGAATTACTTATGCAGATTTATTCATTCTTTCTCTGACATGGTATCTCCTCTTACTGCCCTAACCCATAAAGGGGCTGATACTGCCAATTGGAACTCTGATGCTATTGCCTCTTTTGAAGACTTAAAGTCTGCCTTTGCCTCCTCTCCAGTTTTAAGACATCCCAATCCGGAATTGCCGTTTGTCGTCGAGGTGGATGCCTCTGATACAGGTGCTGGTGCTGTTCTATCCCAGAAGGATCCTCGGGACATAAACTGCACCTATGTGCTTATTTCTCACGAAAATTCTCTGCTGCTGAGAGGAATTATGACGTTGGCATCGAGAACTTTTAGCTATTAAATGGGCGTTTGAGGAATGGTGACACTGGCTGGAGGGTGCTATTCATGTCATCTCTGTACTCACAGACCACAAAAATTTGCTGTTTATTAAGTTGGCCAAACGTCTAAATTCCAGACAGGCACGCTGGGCCTTGTTCTTTACCCACTTCAGGTTTATCATTTCGTACAGAACAGGTTCCAAGAATGTTAAAGCAGATGCACTCTCCCGCAGCTTTGTGTCCTCTCATGCTCCTTCCGCTATGCTGCTCCCTATTGTGCCCTCTTCCTCTATTCATTCGGGATTGACCCAGGATTTGGGTGCTGTTCTCCAAAATTTCCAAAGAATCGCTCCTGAGACTCCGTCGGGTAAATTGTTTGTAGCGGTCCACCTCAGGAAGGCTGTACTGTCCGAGGCTCATGGCAACAAAGTTGCTGGACATCCTGGAGTATTCAAGACTACCGAGATCCTCCTACGCATGGTGTGGTGGACCTCCTTGACCGCTGATGTTAAAGAATTTGTTCTCTCTTGTAGAGATTGTGCTAGAACCAAGACTACAAGAAGTTCTCCGTCGGGTCAACTTATGCCGTTATCTACTCCCAGTAAACCTTGGTCGCATCTATCGATGGATTTCATTGTAGATCTACCCTGGTCATCCGGTCACAATACAATCTGGGTGGTGGTTGATTGTTTTAGCAAGATGGCTCACTTCATCGCTTTGGCAGGTCTACCCAATGCCCAAACTCTGGCATCATTATTTATCCACCATATCTTTCGTCTCCACGGTTTGCCCGAAGATATTGTTTCTGATCGTGGCTCTCAATTCATCGCTCAGTTTTGGAGATCTTTCTGCAACCACCCTGGCATCAACGTCAGTCTGTCCTCCGCTTACTACCCGCAGTCAAATGAACAAACAGAAAGAGTCAACCAGTCATTGGAACAATTTCTTTGGTTCTACATTTCCAAATTCCATAACAATTGGTCATCTTTACTCCCCTGGGCCGAATTCGCCTACAATAACTCTTGCCATTTTTCCACACGCATATCTCCTTTCTTTTGCAACTACAGCCTTCATCCCAGGTCTAACTCTCTTGCTGCAATCAACCCTTCTGGTTCTCCTGGGGTACGCCAAACAGGTTCCCATCTCAGAATCATCTGGAAAAAAGTCCATGCCGCCTTGCTTCAGGCCTCTGCTCGGTCAAAATTTTTTGCAGACCGTCATGGCAGGAACTGTTCTATTAAGGTGGGAGACAAAGTTTGGCTGTCCACCTGGAATATTAGGCTCAAACAACCCTGCAAAAAATTGGGACCTAGGTTCATTGGACCTTTTTCTGTTATAAAAAAAGTCAATCCTGTTGCCTTCAGGCTGAAGATTCCATCTTCTTTGAGAATGCCTAATACGTTCCACTGTTCTCTCCTGAAACCTGTTGTCTTGTCTTCCAAGTTTGAGACTCGGGAAAAACCCAAACCTCAACCAGTCAACTTGCACGGTTCCCATGAGTTTATTGTAGAGAAAATTCTCGACTCCAAGAGGGTTCAGGGACAAACCCATTTTCTGGTAAATTGGAAGGACTACGGCCCAGAGGCACGCCGACAAACTCCTCAAAGTTTTCTTTAAACGGTTCCCTGGAAAACCTGGTTGTCAGGGTTCCTTGACCCATCCTCTAGCCTATCACTCTGCACTTTTTCCTTTTTACATATATTTTTTATCATGTTCTATGGCATGGTCTCTAATTTCATTCACCGAGAGATCTCTCCAATTAGGGAAAGAGGTTTGTATCCTGGTCTTTAGATCCTCACGGAAACCATTCATTAGTACTGCAACAGCTACTTCCCTGTGTTCCACATTTTCCTTTATATCTGGTATCCCTGTGCACTTAGTCATGGCTGCTAGAGCCCTAGCAAAATAGTCAGTTGTAATCTCACTACCTTTTTGTTTGATAGTGAAAATTTTTCCCCATTCCACTATCACTGGAAAATATATGGTCAACTGTGTGATTATACGTCTAATATTGTCCTGATTATCATCCTCGGTTAAGGATTTATCCTCCTCCAACATACAATCCTTAATAAACTTTTGTATATCAGTATCGAGAGGAAGACAGGCTCTAAATACCACTCGCCAATCTTTATTAGTAGGCTCATGTGCATTACCTAAACTTCTAACAAATTTCTGACACTTGGCCAAATCTTTTCTAGGATCAGAGAAATCAGACATAATTGTAAACAGTTCTGTCCTAGTCCATGGAAAATGCGTTGCTACATGTTTTATGGGAACTACACCGTCTCTGTCCGCCTTCCCATTGGGAACTGCTGTTGTGTGGACAGGATGCAGACCTACCAAATCACTACATTCTGAACTAGTTGTTGGAATTGTTGTTGCAGTAAAATGGATGTCTCCCCCTCTGTTAACCTCTACATTGTTCTCATCACAACTGAATACATCATATAAATTACTGATTACATTTTTTCTATCTTTGGTATCGGCTGTACTTACCACCTCAACCGCATTTGGCGGCGAGGGCGCGCATGCGCTCAGTTCGCCACGCTTTGCAACGCCTACTTCTGCTGTGCACTCGCTGCTGTGCCACGTGTTACCTTCCATTTGCCACAACTTTAGACAATCATTATGTTTAGTTCTCACTTTTGTTGATTTAATAAACCACACCTTTTCTTCAACATTATTCAGTACCTTTGAATTAAAACTACCTGTGTTTGGGAAAGGCTTCACACACTCCCGGGTCATTTTGACCCATTTGTCGCAGTATGCTGTTGCGTACGCACCATATTTATTATGCATAACATACTTTGCCGAACCAACCGGCCATTCCCTAGGCAGCACACAATTGGCCATCTTTTCTTGGCCCTGGACGATTTCAACAGGTATGTCCCTTCAACTCTACATTACTGAGTACCACTGAACAATAACACACGATTGTCAAAGTACTCATTGGAGAAACAACCTAACACAACTGGGATCAGACAAGAACCAACTTCGCAATACCCTGCTTTTCCTAGTTTGAGTACTTTACAACTGTTAGCAACCGATACCCATCACGAATATCAGTGGTTGCAGAGTATTTCCTCCCACATCTCCCAAGTCACAATCACGGTTGCACAAAATCAACCATGCGGTCTGATCGCACCGCTTACAGATACTAACTATCAGTAAGCTTTGCGATTACTATTGGGAATGCCGCGAAAACCTGTTATTTTTGCTTTGAGTATACCTGCCGTGTATACTCTGTGGCGTCTCTTTTTCCCATGCTCTTTGTTAGAACAGAACACCACTCACACAAAGGTTTCTTTATATCCTGTTCACCCTTAGAACAGAACCTTTGTTTTCAGGTCCTCTTTTTACCATGCCTCGTCAGATACACCTGAACAACAGCTCCCTCTCTTTTCAACAGTACATAAACTTTTCTCTTATCTGTCTCTTTTCAACAGTATACAACTTTTCTCTTATCTTTCTCTTCTAAACAGTAAATAAACTCTTGTCTTTATGCATAACATTCACATACACATACAACCTTTTGTTTTCTGCACAGAAAATAAATTTCCCAAACAATAGTAATATCTTTTCAGAGGCTTTAGCAAGTCATTATACTATACATATAACAAACTATAAAACGACTGTTTAAACACGTGTCAATATCACCGGAAGTGCGCTTACTCAATGCAGGAACACATACGCTATGCAATGCAATACATTTTAAAACGCAAAACGACAGTAAAAAGAAACAGTTTTCTTTCTTGTCTCTAGATTCAAGTTAGCGCTCCTTTAGATTATGCAACAACGGATATTCGGTTTCACAACACAGAATGAACAACAGGTTTTGGACGCATTGCGTTCATTATGTGACGCGTCAATCCACCCTTTGTTGAGGAACCGAAAACCGTATGCGTTGCTTATCGTCTGGTAGTGTAACCACCAACTTCGAGCCCCCAAATTAGTAAAGTAATTTTATCATTATCCAATAAGCATTGTCTGAGCGATTTGTGTTTCCAAAGCACAAAATAATTTATTTTAGCAGATGCAAAATTTAGCAGTTCAATACATAATTATAATACAGTACAGCCGATACAAAGAGATACATACATACCGCGCCTGCATGCGTTCGCTGCGCTCCACTGGTACCAGCTACAGTACTTCACTCCAGGATACTGTGGTCAGAGAATGACTGGCCAGCTGGTCCCAGGGAGCTTGTGTATATATATATATATATATATATATATATATACACTCAGTGTTACAGAAAAAACAATACAGATGATGTGGGTTTCTTCTAGAGGTCATAGATACAATTGTAAGGCGCTGCAATTACCCTTCAAGAAAAGCTAGTGCTGCAGCTCTTCAAAGACAGAATCTGGATCTGTCAAAAATACAAAATAGCATACCCAACAAAGAAGAGCGCAAAGCATCAAGCATATTAAAAATACAATTTATTCTAAAATAAAAATCGGATAAGACATATAACCATAACTGGTAACAATATTGAAATAATCACTGACCGCTATTGTTTAAGCAAGTCAACCATAAACCGGATAAGATGGCCAAAAAATTGATTAATATGGTACCATATATAGAAAAACTGCCGTTATCAGTGTCCATACACAGGCTGGAGGATTAGATATTATTGGAGGTATTTTAATCCTTTTAGGCTTATGCAATGATGGATAATTGAAGAACCTGCATCAGTGTCCCAATATTGTATACACCGAAAAGTGCAATCAGCACTTAGTAGATATTATCAGGTACTTAGCTTATCTTCATAAGCCCGTGGATTCCAAACTGCCATAAAGGGTCCTGATCCAAAGCCTCCAGTAGGGTAAGAATGACAGCATAGATATTATCAGGTACTTAGCTTATCTTCATAAGCCTGTGGATTCCAAACTGCCATAAAGGGTCCTGATCCAAGGCCTCCAGTAGGGTAAGAATGACAGCATAAAGTGCGCTGTTTGACGGCAATCAATGCAAATGAACCCCGGGGTTGTAAACTGGCCACCACCTATTTATGCTCTATGAGTATCAATTCTAACACGTTTCTCGGCATGCCGCCGCTTCATCAGAGGTAGATATAATGAGAGAATCCAGCGGCGCTGGTTTAAATACACAAAACTAGTCACATGGTGCTGGTCACATGGTCATCAGCTGACCGTCCGAAGATATCCGGCAGCTTGACATTAGTCACGGAAATATCCGATTTCCTATGTTCCAAGATCCATGATCACATGATCATCAGCTGACCGTCCGGGACTGTCCAATAGTATAACATTCATTGCGGGGATATCCAGCAGAATAACACTCGCTTAGGAGACATTACATCTCTTGTGATCACATGATCATCAGCTGACCGTCCTGGACTGTCCAATAGTATAGCATTCATTATGGAGATATCCGGCAATATATCACTAACTTAAGAGATATTACATCTCTTATGATCCAGATCCCCTGACCAGAGAAAACATAAAAATGTATGTATTGCTTATCCACATAAATAAAATCTCAGGTAAAAGATCTTCTTAAAAGAATTTATATCACAACATATATATAAAAATTATTACATTATATTAAATAATGCATATAACAAATGCATATATACAACCTAACATAATCCACAGAACCAAATATACTACATGTACAGAGCATATATAAATCAATATACAGTATACAATCGAATATACGATAATATGATAAACAGAATGACCAATAGTATAAGTGGTCAACCTTAAACAACCTATAAAGACAAAGATAACGTTAAAAATTGATATTAATAACCATAACAATACATAGACCATAAATTGAAGGCCATACATCAATTTGTAGAAGATACGCTTAATTTGGATTTTTTTATATGTTGTTAAGTTCAATACTGTCATTGAGACCAGACGGTAACAACGTTTTTAGTCTGAAGATCCAAAAAGCCTCACGTTTACAAAGAATATTGAAACGATCTCCCCCCCTGGAAGTTGAATTAATCTGTTCTATTGCTCGAACTTTTAAACCCTCTACATTCCCTTTTTGACA
The DNA here is from genome assembly GCF_038048845.1 of Mixophyes fleayi. Lineage (NCBI taxonomy): Eukaryota > Metazoa > Chordata > Amphibia > Anura > Limnodynastidae > Mixophyes > Mixophyes fleayi. The sequence continues at coordinate 118,892,892 of NC_134407.1, read as the reverse complement.
TACATTAATGTGAAGCGATAGGCTGTGTGATTTAATGCCTTTTAAAATGTTGCGGCGATGTTCTAAAAACCGCACATTTAGTGTACGGATCATACGTCCCACGTACTGCATCCCACACTTGCAGTTAATGAGGTATACCACATAAGAAGAACAACACTTCAAGGTTTTCTCAATCTCAAAACTCTCTCCTGTTGAGAAGGAGATAAAATCTATACATTTATGATCGGCAAATAAGCAGGTGATACACCTACTTTTACCACATTTATAAAAACCAGTAGGTTTAGTTGTTAGCCAACAACCTGTAAAGGGATTCATTGAAGGGGGTTTATCACCCAAACTGTTCCTAAAGAAACTTGGTGATAATTTATTTTTAAGATTCTTCGATTTCCTAAAAACTGTATTTCTACCCTTTATGACATTATCGACCTATACAGTCATTCAGTTCTAATAGAGCAGAATTTTTGGTAATAATACGTCTGATTTCATTTGCATGACTGTTATATTGGGTAATAAATACCACAGATTTATCAGAATCAATCTTTTTATGTCGTGTAGTTAAGAGACAATCCCTATCTGTACCTAGAGCTTCGGTATATGCTTTTTGTACAAGCTCTTTCGGATAATCCTGCTCTATAAAGGCTTCACGCAATTTATCAGAATGTTTATTGAAATCCTTTAAGTCTGAACAGTTTCTTCGCATACGGAAGAACTGGCTTTTAGGTATACTGTTCTTCCAAGAATTCAAATGACTACTTTTATAGTGCACATATCTATGTGAATCGACTTGTTTTGAAAAACTTTCCGTGACAATAGAGGATTCTTCTATACGCAGAGTGACATCCAAATAATTCATTTCTGTTGGATGGTGAATACTAGTAAAACTTAAACCAAAATCATTAGTGTTGAGATGTAATGAAAAGGCAGATATAGATTCAGAGTCCCCATCCCAAATAAAAAATAGATCATCAATATAGCGGCTGAATAGGACCAGGTTCGCCCCAAAGTCAGAACCCCATATGTACCGCTCTTCGAACAGACCCATATATAGGTTCGCAAAACTCGGGGCGAACCTGGTCCCCATCGCCTTACCTTTCACCTGTAAATAAAATTGGTGATCAAATAAAAAATAGTTCTGGTGTAAAATAAAATGAATAGCATCAAGTAAAAAGTCACATAGTGGTTGATCCATTATATCTTGTTGTAGTAGATAATATTGAACTGCAGCTATACCTTTTAGATGTGGAATATTGGAATACAGTGCCTCCACGTCGCATGTCAGAAACTGATATGAAGGTTTCCAAACTATATTTCTGACTAAATTTAAAAAACTTATAGTATCCTTAATATGTGACTTGAGCTTAATGACTAGAGGTTGTAAATGTGAATCAACATAAAAAGATAAATTACTAGACAGGGACCCAACACCTAAAATAATAGGACGACCAGGAGATGATGTAAGTGACTTATGAATCTTGGGTAAATGATAATACGTGGGGCTAATCGGATATTGGATAAAAAGAAAAGCAAAAGTTTCTTTAGAAATTACACTGTTAATTAAAGCACCATCCAGCAGATGTATAAGGTTGTTTTGAAAAATTAAGATGGGGTCTTTATCTAACTTGATATAGAAGAGACTATTATTAAGCTGTCTCATAGCTTCATTTTGGTAATCAACCACATTCTGGATAACCAGGCCTCCCCCTTTATCTGCCGATTTAACAATAATCCCAGAATCACTTATAAATTCTTTTAATGCTTTCCTTTCCCTTGGGGTTAAATTGTCCCTAAGGGGTTATTTCTCTGCCTTAGTACATAAAGTTCTGAATTCATTCATTGTATTTTGATAGAAACTCTCAATGAGAGGACCCTTGAACTGAAGGGGATAAAAGTTCGATTTGTTGCGAAAAATTCTATGTCTATTTGAAGAATTGATATCAAAAAGCTCCATTTCGGAAACATATTCAGGTTCAGAGCTTTCTTCTCTCAAGTATTCAAGATTTAAAAGTGCCAGTCTATCGTCCTTATCCAACACAATTGGAGATGCTTCACTTTTAACTTTCCTCAAAGCTTTACAAGCAAAATATTGTTTCCTGCTCAATGTTCTTACATACCTATTCAAATCGACAAATAAGTCGAAAAGATTAGGTTTGCTCGCCGGCGCAAATTTGAGTCCCCTTTCAAGTAATTTAAATTCTGTTTGTGAAAGTTTCTTAGATGAAAGATTGAAGACACCTTTGCCCATTAATAAAAGCGTGTATTTTTTACGTGACTTAGCAGAGCCTCCTCTGGATCCCCTGAGTCTTCCTCTCTTGTTCTTTTAAATGAGGAAAAACTTTTTTCTTGCATTTTTTGTGCATATGTCGGAGCAAACATTCCGTCTCCTAAAAAAGAGGATGAATTAGAGGAAGCAGAGGCGCCCTGATCATTACAACCATGTTGGTCATGACTGTTAGTACTTTTAGCTGGAGGACTTTTGACAGTAGGCTCATATTCATTACGAGTTGATAGAGGTTTACCTCCTAATCTGTTATTTCCTCTATTTGTATTATTCGTACTTCCACTATATTGTACTCTTGACTCCCCACCGTGATATGATGATTTCCTCATTGAGGGTCTCTGTGGCTCAGATCTATAGGGGGATGAAGAATGTTTTTCTCTAGAGCGGAATCTTCTTTGATTAACCGAATTATAAGGGTGTTATGCACGTGAAGTATCTCTACCCCTAAAAGGAATCTTTTGTTTTTTAGTAGTGCTATAGGATCTAACTTGATCTAATTTGTAATCCTCGCGATCCCTATCCAACTTGTTATCCTTACGCATTATAAGGGATTTTTCAAAATCCTCTACTCTTAAATTAATTTTATGATCTCTTTCCTTGAAACCCTCTATACTTTCATATTGTTTGAGGGATCCCTGTATATTCTCAATCTCTACCTGTAAGGTATCAACTTTACTGTTTCTATATTGAATCAGCACCTGCATCAAGGAAAAAGAACAGTTATCTAAAAGTGTATTCCATTCTTTAGTGAAACCAGGATCCTCTTGAAAAGAGGCAGATTTAAAAAGTCGTAAACCCCTTGGGATAATACCTCCATCAAGATATTTTTGTAGTGTGATCCGATCCCACCAATGGCGCGTCTCAGTTAGGCATAGGGATTCTAGTTTATTGAAAAGTTTATACATTTCAAGATTATTAAAACCCATATTATTGGATGCAAAACTATTAGGCCGAGTAGTGTAGCCATGCCTTCTTTCTAGTCTCTCGGTCACACATCTTAATGAAGACATAATGGATAATATTAATAAATAGCGATAGTAAATACACCTGGACAAAATAATATATTAAATGCGAACAATCAGCTCAGTCCTACCTTCTAACTATGGATCATGAAGGTGACAATAAAAAACATATAAAAATATAAAGAAGATCAGTGCTGCAGCCTTATCAACCAGATTGGTAAATAGAACATAGATACAATTGTAAGGCGCTGCAATTACCCTTCAAGAAAAGCTAGTGCTGCAGCTCTTTAAAGACAGAATCTGGATCTGTCAAAAATACAAAATAGCATACCCAATAAAGAAGAGCGCAAAGCATCAAGCATATTAAAAATACAATTTATTCTAAAATAAAAATCGGATAACACATATAACCATTGTTGTAAGCAAGTCAACCATAAACCAGATAAGATGGCCAAGAAATTGATTAATATGGTGCCATATATAGAAAAACTGCCGTTATCAGTGTCCATACACAGGCTGGAGGATTAGATATTATTGGAGGTATTTTAATCCTCTTAGGCTTATGCAATGATGGATAATTGAAGAACCTGTATCAGTGTCCCAATATTGTATACACCGAAAAGTGCAATCAGCACCTAGTAGATATTATCAGGTACTTAGCTTATCTTCATAAGCCCATGGATTCCAAACTGCCATAAAGGGTGATATATTGCCGGATATCTCCGTAATGAATGCTATACTATTGGACAGTCCAGGACGGTCAGCTGATGATCATGTGATCACAAGTGATCACAAGAGATGTAATGTCTACTAAGTGAGTGTTATACTGCTGGATATCCCCGCATTGAATGTTATACTATTGGACAGTCCCGGACGGTCAGCTGATGATCATGTGATCATGGATCTTGGAACATAGGAAATCGGATATTTCCGTGACTAATGTCAAGCTGCCGGATATCTTCGGACGGTCAGCTGATGACCATGTGACCAGCTCCATGTGACTAGTTTTGTGTATTTAAACCAGCGCCGCTGGATTCTCTCATTATATCTACCTCTGATGAAGCGTCGGCACGCCAAGAAACGCGTTAGTATTGATACTCATAGAGTATAACTAGGTGGTGGCCAGTTTACAACCCCGGGGTTGATTTGGATTGATTGCCGTCAAACAGCGCACATTAGGCTGTCATTCTTACCCTACCAGAGGCCTTGGATCAGGACGCTTTTTGGCAGTTTGGAATTCACGGGCTTATGAAGATAAGCTAAGTACCTGATAATATCTACTAAGTGCTGATTGCACTTTTCGGTGTATACAATATTGGGACGCTGATACAGGTTCTTCAATTATCCATCATTGCATAAGCCTAAAAGGATTAAAATACCTCCAATAATATCTAATCCTCCAGCCTGTGTATGGACACTGATAACGGCAGTTTTTCTATATATGGTACCATATTAATAAATTTTTTGGCCATCTTATCTGGTTTATGGTTGACTTGCTTACAACAATAGCGGTCAGTGATTATTTCAGTATTGTTACCAGTTATGGTTATATGTCTTATCCGATTTTTATTTTACAATAAATTGTATTTTTAATATGCTTGATGCTTTGCGCTCTTCTTTATTGGGTATGCTATTTTGTATTTTTGACAGATCCAGATTCTGTCTTTGAAGAGCTGCAGCACTAGCTTTTCTTGAAGGGTAATTGCAGCGCCTTACAATTGTATCTATGTTCTATTTACCAATCTGGTTGATAAGGCTGCAGCACTGATCTTCTCTATATTTTTATATGTTTTTTATTGTCACCTTCATGATCCATAGTTAGAAGGTAGGACTGAGCTGATTGTTCGCATTTAATATATTATTTTGTCCAGGTGTATTTACTATCGCTATTTATTAATATTATCCATTATGTCTTCATTAAGATGTGTGACCGAGAGACTAGAAAGAAGGCATGGCTACACTACTCGGCCTAATAGTTTTGCATCCAATAATATGGGTGATAATAATCTTGAAATGTATAAACTTTTCAATAAACTAGAATCCCTATGCCTAACTGAGACGCGCCATTGGTGGGATCAGATCACACTACAAAAATATCTTGATGGAGGTATTATTCCAAGGGGTTTACGACTTTTAAAATCTGCCTCTTTTCAAGAGGATCCTGGTTTCACTAAAGAATGGAATACACTTTTAGATAACTGTTCTTTTTCCTCGATGCGGTTGCTGATTCAATATAGAAACAGTAAAGTTGATACCTTACAGGTAGAGATTGAGAATATACAGGGATCCCTCAAACAATATGAAAGTATAGAGGGTTTCAAGGAAAGAGATCATAAAATTAATTTAAGAGTAGAGGATTTTGAAAAATCCCTTATAATGCGTAAGGATAACAAGTTGGATAGGGATTGCGAGGATTACAAATTAGATCAAGTTAGATCCTATAACACTACTAAAAAACAAAAGATTCCTTTTAGGGGTAGAGATACTTCACGTGCATAACACCCTTATAATTCGGTTAATCAAAGAAGATTCCGCTCTAGAGAACAACTTCTTCATCCCCCTATAGATCTGAGCCACAGAGACCCCCAATGAGGAAATCATCATATCACGGTGGGGAGTCAAGAGTACAATATAGTGGAAGTATGAATAATACAAATAGAGGAAATAACAGATTAGGAGGTAAACCTCTATCAACTCGTAATGAATATGAGCCTACTGTCAAAAGTCCTCCAGCTAGAAGTACTAACATTCATGACCAACATGGTTGTAATGAACAGGGCGCCTCTGCTCCCTTTAATTCATCCTCTTTTGTAGGAGACGGAATGTTTGCTCCGACATATGCACAAAAAATGCAAGAAAATTTTTTTTCCTCATTCAAAAGAACAAGAGAGGAAGACTCAGGGGATCCAGAGGAGGCTCTGCTAAGTCACGTAAAAAATACATGCCGTTATTAACGGGCAAAGGTGTCTTCAATCTTTCATCTAAGAAACTTTCACAAACAGAATTTAAATTACTTAAAAGGGGACTCAAATTTGCGCCGGCGAGCAAACCTAATCTTTTCGACTTATTTGTCGATTTGAATAGGTATGTAAGAACATTGAGCAGGAAACGATATTTTGCTTGTAAAGCTTTGAGGAAAGTTAAAAGTGAAGCATCTCCAATTGTGTTGGATAAGGACGATAGACTGGCACTTTTAAATCTTGAATCCTTGAGAGAAGAAAGCTCTGAACCTGAATGTGTTTCCGTAATGGAGTTTTTGATATCAATTCTTCAAATAGACATATAATTTTTCGCAACAAATCAAACTTTTATCCCCTTCAGTTCAAGGGTCCTCTCATTGAGAGTTTCTATCAAAATACAATGAATGAATTCAGAACTTTATGTACTAAGGCAGAGAAAGAACCCCTTAGGGACATTTTAACCCCAAGGGAAAGGAAAGCATTAAAAGAATTTATAAGTGATTATGGGATTATTGTTAAATCGGCAGATAAAGGGGGAGGCCTGGTTATCCAGAATGTGGTTGATTACCAAAATGAAGCTATGAGACAGATTAATAATAGTCTCTTCTATACCAAGTTGGATAAAGACCCCACCTTAATTTTTCAGAACAACCTTAAACATCTGCTGGATGGTGCATTAATTAACGGTGTAATTTCTAAAGAAACTTTTGCTTTTCTTTTTATCCAATATCCGATTAGCCCCACGTATTATCATTTACCCAAGATTCATAAGTCACTTACATCATCTCCTGGCTGTCCTATTATTTCAGGTACAAAATAATCTCAGGCGCTAAGAATCATGAATGATATCATATAATAGAGGACCGCTGCTCCCTAGAACAGATATCTGAATCTGTTAATAAACAAAAAGTAAACAGGCAAAGAAGGGGCGCTGTATCCAATATGTAATTTAATAATATAAATCAATTACTTAAAATAATATGTAAACAATATAATTATCTGTCACATAACATACTACTATGGACACCAATAATTACAATGATAAAAAATCACATTAACACACTTGTGACTTGCAAAGATCAAAACCAGCTGGTAAAATATACAATACATGCAGTTGAAGTGATTGTATAGAAGAGCTCACAACCATTTGGTCCACCAAAATGGGTAGAGAAGATTATACACACACTATTTTATTTATTATGTCCTTCTAGACAAAAAGAACCATATGATTTACTGATATTATATTTGGTTCTTATGGACTTGTAGCATGCAGGCACCGCTGCAGTAGTTTGAAATGATTTAAGTCCTGTGGTGTATTTCAAAAGCAAGTTATCTTACTTGCAAGAAAGTAATGAGCACTTTTGACTTCCGCAGATGTTCATCAATCAAACGGATCAATGTTTAGCATGTATGAGAGTTTAAAAATCTAGCGGTCTATAGTGCAATGTTTCACACACTTAATAGATTTGACAGCCGCTGTAGTAAGTAAACACAATTGAAATCCCGTGTTCCAGGCAAAAAGCCAAACAGTCAAATGGCCAATAGTACACTCTCCTGGTTTCCACAGATATTTAGCAGCCAAATAGGATAATAGTAGCGTACATCGAGGCTGCAGTAACCATGATCAAAGATTTATAACATGGCAATCCTCACGCTTGATGGCTTATAAAAGAAGCATGGAGGCAGTAATTTGGAGAGCCAACTCGATCCACTTACTTGATATCCAATTGAATACCCCGGGGTATAAAAAATAGGTGTCCACAAATCATGTATTAAATAATACAGATTAAATATCCTGACGCGTTTCTCTGTGTAAACCACAATTTCATCAGAGGAATTATTTCAGGTGTTGGGTCCCTGTCAAGTAATTTATCTTTTTATGTTGATTCACATTTACAACCTCTAGTCATTAAGCTCAAGTCACATATTAAGGATACTATAAGTTTTTTAAATTTAGTCAGAAATATAGTTTGGAAACCTTCATATCAGTTTCTGACATGCGACGTGGAGGCACTGTATTCCAATATTCCACATCTAAAAGGTATAGCTGCAGTTCAATATTATCTATTACAACAAGATATAATGGATCAACCACTATGTGACTTTTTACTTGATGCTATTCATTTTATTTTACACCAGAACTATTTTTTATTTGATCACCAATTTTATTTACAGGTGAAAGGTATGGCGATGGGGACCAGGTTCGCCCCGAGTTTTGCGAACCTATATATGGGTCTGTTCGAAGAGCGGTACATGTGGGGTTCTGACTTTGGGGCGAACCTGGTCCTATTCGGCCGCTATATTGATAATCTATTTTTTATTTGGGATGGGGACTTTGAATCTATATCTGCCTTTTTATCACATCTCAACACTAATGATTTTGGTTTAAGTTTTACTAGTATTCACCATCCAGCAGAAATGAATTATTTGGATGTCACTCTGCGTATAGAAGAATCCTCTATTGTCACGGAAAGTTTTTCAAAACAAGTCGATTCACATAGATATGTGCACTATAAAAGTAGTCATTTGAATTCTTGGAAGAACAGTATACCTAAAAGCCAGTTCTTCCGTATGCGAAGAAACTGTTCAGACTTAAAGGATTTCAATAAACATTCTGATAAATTACGTGAAGCCTTTATAGAACAGGATTATCCGGAAGAGCTTGTACAAAAAGCATATACCGAAGCTCTAGGTACAGATAGGGATTGTCTCTTAACTACACGACATAAAAAGATTGATTCTGATAAATCTGTGGTATTTATTACCCAATATAACAGTCATGCAAATGAAATCAGACGTATTATTACCAAAAATTCTGCTCTATTAGAACTGGATGACTGAATAGGTCGATATGTCAACAAGGGTAGAAATATAGTTTTTTGGAAATCGAAGAATCTTAAAAATAAATTATCACCAAGTTTCTTTAGGAACAGTTTGGGTGATAAACCCCCTTCAATGAATCCCTTTACAGGTTGTTGGCTAACAACTAAACCTACTGGTTTTTATAAATGTGGTAAAAGTAGGTGTATCACCTGCTTATTTGCCGATCATAAATGTACAGATTTTATCTCCTTCTTAGCAGGAGAGAGTTTTGAGATTGAGAAAACCTTGAAGTGTTGTTCTTCTTATGTGGTATGCCTCATTAACTGCAAGTGTGGGATGCAGTACGTGGGACGTACGATCCGTACACTAAATGTGCGGTTTTTAGAACATCGCCGCAACATTTTAAAAGGCATTAAGTCACACAGCCTATCGCTTCACATTAATGTATGTCAAAAAGGGAAAGTAGAGGGTTTAAAAGTTCGAGCAATAGAACAGATTAATTCAACTTCCAGGGGGGGAGATCGTTTCAAAATTCTTTGTAAACGTGAGGCTTTTTGGATCTTCAGACTAAAAATTTTTTTCACCGTCTGGTCTCAATGACAGTATTGAACTTAACAACATATAAAGAATCCAAATTAAGCGTATTTTCTAAAAATTGATGTATGGCCTTTAATTTATAGTCTATGTATTGTTATGGTTATTAATATAAATTTTTAACATTATCTTTGTCTTTATAGGTTAAGGTTGACCACTTATACTAAATGTCATTCTGTTTATCATATTATCGTATATTCGATTGTATACTGTATATTGATTTATATATGCTCTGTACATGTAGTATATTTGGTTCTGTGGATCATGTTAGGTTGTATATATGCATTTGTTATATTCATTATTTAATATAATGTAATAATTTTTAGATATATGTTGTGATATAAATTCTTTTAAGAAGATCTTTTACCTGAGATTTTATTTATGTGGATAAGCAATACATACATTTTTATGTTTTCTCTGGTCAGGGGATCTGGATCATAAGAGATGTAATATCTCTTAAGTTAGTAATATATTGCCGGATATCTCCGTAATGAATGCTATACTATTGGACAGTCCAGGACGGTCAGCTGATGATCATGTGATCACAAGTGATCACAAGAGATGTAATGTCTTCTAAGTAGTGTTATACTGCTGGATATCCCCGCAATGAATGTTATACTATTGGACAGTCCCGGACGGTCAGCTGATGATCATGGATCTTGGAACATAGGAAATCGGATATTTCCGTGACTAATGTCAAGCTGCCGGATATCTTCGGACAGTCAGCTGATGACCATGTGACCAGCTCCATGTGACTAGTTTTGTGTATTTAAACCAGCGCCGCTGGATTCTCTCATCATTACTACCTCTGATGAAGCGGCGGCACGCCGAGAAACGCGTTAGTTTGATACTCATAGAGCATAACTAGGTGGTGGCCAGTTTACAACCCCGGGGTTCATTTGGATTGATTGCCGTCAAACAGCGCACTTTATGCTGTCGAAGTCAGCAAATTGGATAAAGTCATTTCAATTAAAGTTGATCAAACTTGGTTGTCTTTGTCTGAAAAGATGCGTACGGTACGCTACGGCTTAAAAGGGCACGCTACGGCGTGAAAGGGCGTACGCATCCACTACACGTGGCAGCAACAGTAATTGGTCTTTTACCATACATTCGCACAAACACGCATACTTATAAAATAGTACACATTAATGGTAGTTGCAACACATAGTCAGTTATGTCGAAATATAGTAGTATTTATATGTTATATTAAAGTTACATGCATATTAGTGAAATATACGGAACAGGTTGAATGAATCATATCATGAGTGGTATCATAATAAACCTCTTTACATTTCCTACTGTTTGGTTTACTCTGCGAAGGAATCGCAGAGTGCATACACAAGTTATGAATGATAGGGAATTATGAACTACTTAAGACTAAGGAATCTTGGCGGGAAGAGCCGAGCATACCCCCTGGAGAGGTGACCCCCTCCTTTGGATTCCTTAGGATGAACTAGCCAATGATTGACAACCCCTTGGACCTTCCTGAGACCTGGACCAATAGATGCAAGCTATACCATCTTCATTGTATTACTGTATTTCTGTGTGTATATAAGCAGCAGCTTCACATCTAGTGTTCAGACATCTTGTCCCCAGACTTCAGGATTGAATGACTGCACACTGGAGTCACGCCTGCGATAAGTAACGGCTGTATTTATTATCAATTCGCTTGAACATATTATTCTACTATTTGAGAATAAATCTTTGTGCGTTGGAAACACAAATCGAGGTTCGACAATCGTTATTTGTTAGCAACAATACGCACATAACAATTTGGGGGCTCGTGAGCTTTGGAGGTTTCGTTGCCGACGATACGCAAGACCAACGGATTTCGGTTCCGCAACAAAGGGTGGAGACGCGTCATATACGGGTAAGAACGCAATGTGTTCAAAACCTGAATTTTACTCTGTGTTGTGAAACCGAATGTCCATTTTGCATTATATAGGGCACGCTAACTAGAACCTAGGGACAAAAGAGAAAACTGTTTCTTTTTACTGTCATTGTGCGTTTTAACTGTATTGCATTGCTTAGCGTATGTGTATTTCCTGCTGTGCGTACGCGAACTTCCGGTAGATTTGCCACGTGGTTAAACAATCGTTTTGATAGTTATTATATGTATATAGTATAATTACTTGTGAAAACCTCTGAGAAATTATTACTGTTGTTGGGAACTTTTGATTTTCTGCGCAGAAAAGGTGTATAGTGTGTGATTTTGTAACGTAGATACATTGTTTACTATTCATTGTGCTCAGTTGCTGTCTGACGAGGCGGATTGCCCAACTGAAGGCCGGTATACAGGGCAGGTATACCGAATGCGAAAACCGGGTTTTCGCAAAGTGCTACCAATAGATCGCAAGGTTTGCTAATAATTAGTATTGGTAGGCAGTGCTATCTAACTGCACCGTTAGTGCAAATTGGTGAAGCAGCTAGGAGGAATTATACTGGAAAGGCAGGTTGATTTTATCAACTTGTGCTCCCAGCGATAATAAACTCAGCAGATTTTGTGGTGAGCCAGGGTATCGAGGAGCTGATCGCCCTTGGGGCCCACTGTGATATTTCTGTGTTAGGGAAATCTTGTTCGGAACAAGAGAAAGCGAGTGGACGTGGCTATCTGGAAATACGTTCACAAGGGCATTAGAGATCTCTAGCAGTGATTGTAGCAACAGGGTTGAAATTGTTGGGTGGAAAGAACAGAGCATTGCGGTGTGTCTGTGTTCCGTGTAGATTGGAGTTGTTCAACATGGGTGCTAAGCATACGCTAGAGAAGGTCAGTGTACTGCCTAAGGAAGGTCCTATTGGTTCAGCGAGGTTTCTCATGTGTAAGAAATATGGTGCATACGCAACTGTGTATTGTGACACGTGGGTCAAGATGACCAAAGATTGTGATAGGCCTTTCCCAACAATTGCAAGTTTTAATGCAGAGGTAGTAAATACTGTAAAAGATAAAGTATGGTTGATCAAGTCAACGAAAAAGAGAAATAGAAATAATGATTGTTTAAAATTGTGGCAAATGGAAGGTAATACGTGGCAGAGCAGCGAATGCACAGCGGAAGTAGGCGTGGCTAAAAGCGCGCGCACAACGGACATAGCCGTTGAGAAGCGTGGCGAACCCAGCGCAAGCGCGCCCCCGCCACCTTCTGTGGCCAGAGCGGTAAGTACAGCCGTTATTAAAACTGAAAAAAAAAATTGCTAAGTTGTATCTTGTTTTAAGCCAGTTTAAATCAAGTGTATCTGAAGATGAAGATGAACCCACTGTGATTTCGGCCATTGCCCATGCTGTTAGTGTACTAGAGGCTCAGCGCAAGTATGAGAAAATGGCTGAGATAGGTGAGAGTAGCGTGATCACTAGGAGTGAAAGCGTTCTAAATCTTGAAACAGCAAATCCTGTAGTGTCCCCTGAAGTCAGTGAACCAGTGGGTGCGTACCCAGTCCGCACAATATCAGTTCCCAATGGGAAACCGGATAAGGATGGTGTAGTTCCTTTAAGAAATGTTACAATGCATTGTCCCTGGACTAGATCAGAATTGCGTTCCATTATGACTGAATTCCCAGATCCTATAAAAAGAGTTGTCAAAGTGTCAGAAATTTGTTAAAGACTTAGGAAATGCACACGAACCAACCGATAAGGATTGGCGTGTAGTGTTGAGGGCGTGTCTTCCTCCCAATACTGACATACAAAAATGTATTAAAGATTGTTTGTTGGAGGAAGATGACACCTTGACTGATGAGATTAACCAAAAAAATATAGAACAAATTGTCAAACACTTAGCCATCTATTTTCCAGTAGTAGTAAATTGGAGTAAGATTTTCACCATAAAACAAAAGGATAGTGAAACAGCCTCAGATTACTTTGCTAGAGCTATAGCAGCGATAACACGGTTTACTGGGATATCCAACATAGGGGAGGACCCACATCATAGGGAAGTAGCTGTAGGAGTATTAATGGATGGCCTTAGAGAAAATTTAAAGACGAGAGTACAAACCACATTACCTAATTGGAGAGGCATCACAGTAGATTCTCTTAGGAAGTCTGCTGTGGAGCATGACAAAAACCTTTTTAGACAGAAGGAGGAGAAAGGTGATAGGTTAATGACGGTGAGTATAGAGGCTCTAGAGGGGATGCATACACGACCACCAGCATACAACCCATATAACAAGAAACCTAAAGTGATCAGATATTTCAGGTGTAACGAAGAAGGCCATATTGCAAGAGACTGTAAAAAAGCAAGACAGGATACACATATGGATAGGGAATCATATAGGTATCCTCTACGGAGAAACACACATAGGCAAGAGAACACACCGTTACCTGCGCATGTTATAGCAGCAAATGCTGCGCGGGAAATCAATAGTCAGCGCTAGGGGTCAGGTCATACCTGTAGTCTACAGCCAGTGAGGTTAACTGAGAGTCAGAGAGAAGAACCAACAATGATAGTTCACATAGCTGGTAGGAAAGAAATTTTTCTTGTAGATACAGGGGCGGCCCGATCTGTGATAACCTCTCCTTTCAATCTACAGGTGACCAGTAAAACTATTCCAGCTATGGGGGAAAAGTGTTACATTATCCTCTAACTAAACCCACTGAGGTTACTATCGGGCCTCTGCATACTAAGCATTCGTTTCTCTTAGCTGCAGCAGCTCCTACTAACTTGTTAGGGACAGACTTGTTATGTAAAATGGGATGTGTCATATACTGTACTTCTGATGGTGTGTTCTTAGATATACCGGAGAAGGTCGCACATGAGGTACAGGATATATTGGACACCCCTCAAAGGTTAATGTTACACTCTCCTGTTATAGAACAAAGTCCATCTCAAGTAAAGGGGATGTTGCTGGAAATACCAGGTTCACTATGGACCAGAGATGGACAGGACACTGGACTGATGGCAAACGTAGCCCCTGTCATGGTCAATCTAAAAAGTGGTAGGATAGCTCCAAAAATCCCACAGTATCCATTAAAACCGGAGGTGGAACTAGGGGTATATCCTGTTATTGAGAGGCTGTTACAACAAGGGATTTTAATTAGTACAGCCAGTACAGCAAATAGTCCCATTTTCCCTGTGAAGAAGAATGGGGGGAGGGGCTATAGATTAGTCCAGGACTTAAGGGGAATTAATAAAGTTGTTGAGAGCCAATTCCCCGTAGTGCCGAATCCAGCTGTCATCCTCATGCAGATTCCACCGTCTGCCAGTCATTTTACTGTCATTGATCTATGTTCTGCTTTCTTCTCAGTCCCTCTTCACCCTGACTGCCAATACCTTATTGCATTCTCCTACAGGGGAGTGCAATACACATGGACCAGACTACCCCAGGGGTTCATTGACAGCCCCAGTATTTTCTCCCAAGCCTTACATGACTGTTTGCAATCCTTTCAACCCCACAATGGGTCTGTTCTAATTCAATATGTGGACGATTTGTTGTTGTGCTCTGATTCTTTTATGTCATGTTTACATGATACTAAATTGTTGTTGCTTCATCTTTCACAAACAGGGCACAAGGTGGCAAAGGATAAATTACCGCCATGTCAGACTAAGGTCAAATACTTAGGACACTGCCTCACTAAGGGGCTAAGACACCTGACAACCGACAGGATTGAGGCCATACAACACATGACTCTGCCGCAGAGCCAGAAGCAGATTCGTACTTTCCTGGGTATGTGTGGATACTGTAGATCCTGGATCCCAGGTTTTTCTATTCTGGCATTACCATTGCAGGAGCTAGTCTCTTCCTCAAAACCAGAACATGTTGTACACACAGAAGAGTCAGAGCAAGCGTTCTTTAATCTTAAAGACAGTCTGACTAGAGCACCTGCATTGGGAATACCTGATTATGAAAAGCCTTTTGAGCTATTTTGTACAGAAGCTGATGGTTGTGCAGCAGGTGTCCTCGCACAGAAACATGGTGACGCTAGCAGACCGGTAGCATACTACAGTGCACAATTAGACAATGTGGCAAGATCACTCCCAACATGTCTCAGAAGTATAGCAGCAACGGCTCTTCTGGTAAGTAAGAGCGAGGACGTAGTATTAGGACATAATTCAACTATCTATACACCCCATGCTGTATCAGCTCTGTTAAATTCAACCCAAACCAGCCATGTTTCTTCAGCTAGATTCACAAAGTGGGAACTAGCCCTGATGGCACCCTCAAACATCACCATCAAACGATGTAGCACCTTAAATCCAGCTACATACCTTCCGTATGTGTCTTAAGAGACACAAAGGGTGGGAGGTGAGGAGACCCTGGTTGATGATGAGTTAGGCAAGAATACTGACACGCATGACTGTATGGAACACCTGAATCAGACCTTTACTGCAAGGCCCGACATACGTGACACCCCCTTAGAAAATTTAGATTTTACGTTTTATACAGACGGAAGTTGTCATAGACAGACAGAGACGGGAGAGCTATGTACTGGTTACGCTGTTGTAGACGATCAGGATGTGGTAGAAGCTGAACCCCTTGGCCCACCTCACTCAGCCCAGGTGGCGGAACTAGTAGCACTAAGGAGAGCGTGTGAATTGGCAGAGGGTAAATCAGCCAATATATATACTGACTCTAGGTACGCCTTCGGGGTAGTGCACGATTTTGGGGCCCTTTGGCGTCTTAGAAACTTTACGACAGCAGCAGGTACACCAGTGGCACACTCACAACACATGAAAGGACTTCTGACAGCGATACAGCTACCTAGAACAGTAGCCGTCATAAAGTGCAAAGCCCATACCTTTGAAGAAGACCCAGTGTCATTGGGCAACAACAGGGCAGACGAAGCTGCTAAATGGGCAGCAGGGCAACCTATGACTGTATCAACTGAGACTATGATGGTTTTTCAGACATAAGACATGCAGAAATTAATTGAAATGCAAGATTTGTGTTCCCTGCAGGAAAAGGCGGTCTGGAAGGCGAAGGAATGTGGTCAAGAGTCCTCAGGACTCTGGAGGGATGGACAAGGTAAGCCTGTGGCTCCCCGAACATACTATCCAAGCCTAGCTGAAGCAGCACACGGTCTGACTCACCTGGGTAAAGAAGGTATGTGCAAACTGGTGAGAGCATACTGGTGTGCTCCCGGATTTTCCTCTCAGGCTGGTAAGAAGGCAATGTCATGTCTTACTTGTTTGAGGAAAAATGTTGGGAAAACTATTCCAACTGAGCCATCCCACATCCCTTCTACAGACAGACCTTTTCAGGTAATACAAATTGACTATATCCAATTACCACAGTGCAGGAATCTAAAGTATGTGTTAGTGTGTATTGATGTGTTTTCCGGATGGGTAGAAGCATATCCGGCAGCCACTAATACTGCTGTGTTCACTGCAAAGAAAATTGTAAAAGACTTTGTGTGTAGGTTCGGTATCCCTAGAATCATTGAAAGTGATACGGGTACCCATTTTACTGATGATATCTTCCAAAACATGTGTAAACTCATGGGAATCGGTAGCAGACTTCACACCCCTTACCGACCACAAGCCAGTGGTAAGGTGGAGAGATTAAATGCTACTATAAAGAACAAGCTTGGTAAGATAATGGCTGAAACTGGGTTGGCATGGCCTGAGGCTTTGCCATTGGTCCTCCATAGCATTCGGACCACTCCTAGACCTCCTCTTAATCTGTCCCCCTTTGAGATACTGTTCGGACGACAGCCTCATTTGATCGTGAGTCCACAAGACGACTTGAAGTGTAATAATGAAGTGACTGTACAATATCTTATAAGAATGAGTAGACAGCTAAAGCAACAACAACAAAAACTAAAAATGCTGTCACCTGGTATGCCAGAAACGAACTGTCATGATGTTGAACCTGGAGACTATGTTATGATCCGCAATTTCTTACGTTCAGGTTGTTTAACAGACCGTTGGGAAGGCCCGTACCAAGTGCTGCTGACCAGTACTACATCACTGAAGATTGCAGAGAGAGACACTTGGGTCCGCAGGAGAGTCCATATTCCGGAGAAAGTGCAAGATAAAACTAAGACCGACGACATAGATCTGTCACTTGTGAGTCTGTTCCGGGAGACCTAAAGCCTGCAGTCGAGACACCTGAACCAGAGACGTTGCCCCAGAACTATCTTTCCAGCGATGGAGTGGCGGTTTTTGTTTTTCTTTAGTTCCAGGATTTTCCTTGTTTTTACTCTTTCTAGGACATTCTATTTTTGTGAAGGAGGACGGAGGAGAGTTCTGGTAGTGATACGGATGAGATGGATTCAGAGGAAAAGTTATTAGGATACTCAGAGCAGCCCATTATCAAACTTGGTCCTGGGGTTATGAAAAGGTCTGCTAGCTCAGGAACTCGGAGGCAGTGTGAGGGGCTATTGTCTGATGAGTATTGTATCTGGAAGTTCTGCGACTTACTAGTTGAAGAGAGATGCATCCAATGATTCCAGTCCCCCAGTACTCTGAATATAGGCGGGCATCCTTTGGAGGATTATCACTCCCTGGTGGGTAAGGTGCTAAACCAGACCGAGTGTTGGGTGTGCTCTCACGTGCCGCAAGGGCAGCATAATATAGGACTAGTGCCATTCCCTCTAAACATATCCGAAGTACTCGAATTGAGGGGTCGGAGGCCCATAGACGGGAGGTACAATAACACTAGGTCCCCTAGTCTGACGCTTCGACAATACTCAATAGGCAGATCTTTGCTGTGCCTAAATATATCTCATGCAAAGCGCCTGGAGAATTGGGAGGCTGACCTATCATATCAGACAATGGCTCGCCACACTCATTTTAGAGGGAGACTCACAAGGTCACTACTAGGCAGGAATGTTGATGGAAGTCACAAATTAGGGCGTATAACCAAACATAAGAAGGTATCCATTGGAAAAGTCTCTACAGATAAATGTAAAAATGTCATTAATGCCGACACGTGTCTAGAGCAAATGGAGACACTAGGCATGGGTAGTTTTATCAAAACTCTGTGGGATATAATTCATGGGCATACTGTTCCTTATGTTCTCCCTGATGATGTGTATTTTGTTTGTGGAAGGAAAGCTTATTCCTGGGTGACTCCGAGTTCCAAGGGCTTGTGTTTCTTAGCTAAACTGGTTCCTGAAATCATGACTATTACTCATGAAGAAATGGTTGGTATTCACAAGACTTCATCACCACCATACATACACACACAGTATGAACACCGTTGCAAGAGAAATATGATTCCTGGTGAGGAACCCATAGCTACAAAATTGATTAGTGAAACTGCTGGTTTCCAAGTTATGGTTGCTCTAGATCTCACCAGGACTGCTCGGGGAACATTAAACTTTAAATATATCCAAGACCTAGCTAAATTAATGGATAATATCACCGAGATGTATGATGACACTTTCAGGTATACTGGAAGGGAGCTACAAGCGTACAAGAAGGAGTTGGTGCAACATAGACTGGTACTAAATTATCTCACCTCTATTACTGGTGGGTACTGTGTGACACTGGCCACCCAGTTCGGTGTCAAATGTTGCACGTACATCACTAATAATACTTATGACCCTAAAGAGGTTATAGACCGGAAGATGGATGAAATTTTGCAGCTGAAATGGGAATTTCAAAAGAGTCACAATTCTTCATTATATGAGGTCGGGGAGAAGGTGGCGGGTTGGTTCTCGTGGTTGAACCCTGTGAAATGGTTCTCCGGTCTGGGGTAGTGGGTACAGGAAATGGTTGCTAGTGTAGGTAAGCTCCTTCTCTTTATACTGGGTGTCATCTTAGCAATTGGGTTAGTTGTCAAATGTGTTCCTACTGTGTTGAAGTGGGGAAAACGGTCTCATAGGAGTCACACTGAGAAAGAGACTGAAAGGGTGGTACCAGATACTCAGATCATGGTCTGTGAAGAAGTATTGTATAATCCTGAACTTGAAACGGTGATTGGGTGATAGTTTATTACACTATCAAAGGGTGGAGCTGTCGAAGTCAGCAAATTGGATAAAGTCATTTCAATTAAAGTCGAGCAAACTTGGTTGTCTTTGTCTGAAAAGATGCGTACGGTACGCTACCGCGTACAAGGGCGTACGTATCCACTACACGTGGCAGCAACAGTAATTGGTCTTTTACCATACATTCGCACAAACACGCATACTTATAAAATAGTACACATTAATGGTAGTTGCAACACATAGTCAGTTATGTCGAAATATAGTAGTATTTATATGTTATATTAAAGTTACATGCATATTAGTGAAATATACGGAACAGGTTGAAGGAATCATATCATGAGTGGTATCATAATAAACCTCTTTACATTTCCTACTGTTTGGTTTACTCTGCGAAGGAATCGCAGAGTGCATACACAAGTTATGAATGATAGGGAATTATGAACTATTTAAGACTAAGGAATCTTGGCGGGAAGAGCCGAGCATACCCCCTGGAGAGGTGACCCCCTCCTTTGGATTCCTTAGGATGAACTAGCCAATGATTGACAACCCCTTGGA
The DNA here is from genome assembly GCF_038048845.1 of Mixophyes fleayi. NCBI lineage: Eukaryota > Metazoa > Chordata > Amphibia > Anura > Limnodynastidae > Mixophyes > Mixophyes fleayi. The sequence continues at coordinate 118,872,861 of NC_134407.1, read as the reverse complement.
CCTTCCTGAGACCTGGACCACTAGATGCAAGCTATACCATCTTCATTGTATTACTGTATTTCTGTGTGTATATAAGCAGCAGCTTCACATCTAGTGTTCAGACATCTTGTCCCCAGACTTCAGGATTGAATGACTGCACACTGGATCCAGAGCACCTGCGATAAGTAACGGCTGTATTTATTATCAATTCGCTTGAACATATTATTCTACTATTTGAGAATAAATCTTTGTGCGTTGGAAACACAAATCGAGGTTCGACAATCGTTATTGGTTAGCGACAATACGCACATAACAAGGCCTTGGATCAGGACCCTTAATGGCAGTTTGGAATCCACGGGCTTATGAAGATAAGCTAAGTACCTGATAATATCTATGCTGTCATTCTTACCCTACTGGAGGCCTTGGATCAGGACCCTTTATGGCAGTTTGGAATCCACGGGCTTATGAATATAAGCTAAGTACCTGATAATATCTAGTAAGTGCTGATTGCACTTTTCGGTGTATACAATATTGGGACACTGATACAGGTTCTTCAATTATCCATCATTGCATAAGCCTAAAAGGATTAAAATACCTCCAATAATATCTAATCCTCCAGCTTGTGTATGGACACTGATAACGGCAGTTTTTCTATATATGGTACCATATTAATCAATTTTTTGGCCATCTTATCTGGTTTATGGTTGACTTGCTTACAACAATAGCGGTCAGTGATTATTTCAATATTGTTAACAGTTATGGTTATATGTCTTATCCGATTTTTATTTTAGAATAAATTGTATTTTTAATATGCTTGATGCTTTGCGCTCTTCTTTGTTGGGTATGCTTTCTTCTATAGGTCCAGGCTTCAGGAGGGTCCAGTGTAAACAGATCATAGGCTAGTTCAAACAACCCCCTCCAAGGGTGAGGGTCAACATTCCAGATGATTCTCCCGCCCAGAAACCAGTTTAGGCTAGTCTATTCACAATACACAGTCAATAACAGTTTAAACATTTATTCCCTAACATCGCTAACTAGAGTATGCAATTTGCGATCCCTACGGCAAATGAACCGAACAGCTGCTGATGAATAGGGGATTAAAATGATACTAAACATGACATGTTTCCTGTACCCTGAACCTTAAATATCACTAAAGTGTACATATAACCTTAAAATATATGTATAACTATAAACTAAATACCATCTGCTCATAAATCACTGGGGAATGGAACCAATATAATATGAAATATATAAATAACTAAATGTTAGAGTGCGAGAGTGTGCATGCGTATTTTACCGTGCGATCGTGCCATGCCACGTAACATGTGGCATTCTGATCGCGATCGCACGGTAAAACAATATTAACCAATATACTTTCGTTCATCCAATTATACGACTTCGACAGTAGCTTTGATTTGAACTAAACTAATGATATACATTTGGTCATTTTTCAATTAGAACGACCAAAATAAATATATATGGTTCTATTCCATACACTCCTTCTCCTACTGCCTTTATTTTAACACTATCAAACCCCATTCACTTACATTCCCATTACATTTTTCATACCTCTTCTTCTAAATTTTCACTTTGATCACTATATATATATATATATATACTGTATATATCACTTTCTAAAGAATTTTCTCTTGGTTTTCAAGGTTGTTTTGTTTACCTACAACATTTTCTTTACATGTGTTCAGGGAAAGTTGCCAAATTTAGAAATGGCGGTATGGAAAATTTAAGTGCATGGAATCTGATAATTTTACAATTGAAAGAGTATTAGAAGTGTCCATATGGCATACCACCGTAAACCAGCCCACTTTGTCCACTGACCAACAAGCTAAATAGTATTCGTGAAAGTCTGCAGTTTTCACTCCTGAAAAATGATGCAATTTTGTAGCAATGCACCACGGAAAAAGATAGACCCACATATATTTAGTTCCATGGGGATTCCTCGCTTTGGACATGTCTTGTAGGCTACAGTATATCAGTACTGAATATGCTGGCTAACCTAAAAAAAGAACAGAAAGTAAAACAGGAAACATTTTGAAGCTTGCCTCATTTGTAAGTATACTGTTTTAAATAATGGATCAATCAGACAAATAAAATCTGATATTGTTTCAGCAATTTGCCAATTTAAATTGACACCAACCTCAGTTGGGTATTCTTTATATTTTTTTGCTGAAAAGTGTGAAAATATTGTGTGTTTTATGTTTCATCTTTGGATTAAGACACTTCTGTGTGAGACAGTGAGTTTGTTTACACACAGCAGGAAACCAGTGGTCCCTGATGGTCCCTTCTGTTCCCTCTCCCTATAAACAAATGTCTGATAAGAAAGATAAATGTTTCTATCTACAGTGGTGCAGGTAGGACTGAAAGGGACACAAGAACTATAGTAGTAGTACAAATTAGCTGTTTAAGTAGTACTGCCACATAATGTAGTAAGAGCCTTTCTGCACAAATTTGTATATACATATTTTTTTATAATTCCATTTGATAAATCTTAATAAAAGATTGTTGTTTTTTTAAGTAATGGTGTTAATGTAGCTTTCAATACAATCTTTTTCTGTCTCCAAGTTTTATGGTCCTTTTAGTAGACTATTACTCTTTAATACTACAGCCGAATCTTGATTATTTGTGCAGTGCACTTGAGCTGCTTATTTTCCTTAATTCTGCATTTGGTGTTCACACCTGTAGACTAGTTCTCATCCTAACTATCTAATCGCTCTTTCAGTGTTAATTTCTCTGAAACAACCTCCACTCCGCTTCCTTTATCAGTTGGAGTTCCACAAGGCTCAATGCTTGGTCCTCTGCTATTCTCAATCTATACAACCTCTTGGAAAACTAATAAGCTTCTTTGGATTTCAGTATCATCTCTGTGCATATGATACACAAATTTATCTATCCTCTCCTGATCTCTCACCATCTGTGTTGTTTTGCATTACTGACTGTCACAGAACTGCAGAGATGGCCGCTAACCCGTATTGGCGCAACTGAACAGGGAGGCGCAGAGTCTAACGTACCCCCGGTATTCACCAGGGAACCCCCGCAAGGGAGTTTGGGCTTAGCTGCAGAGGGTCCACAGGTCGCGGTTCTCCAAGACAGTTACTGGTGTAGCGACAGTAGTAGACAGGCGTAGTCAGGCAATTCAGGTTAGAGCCAACCGAGCGGTGCAGTACAGAGGTAGGATCCAGAGAGAAGTCAGGTCAAGCCAAATAGTCAAACCAGCCGGGCAGCGAGGTACCAAAACGAAATACAGGAGAATAGTCACAGGAAGCAGGAGTCAGAACTGAAGAACACTGGATCAGAAGTTCAGGAAGCACTGGAGAAGGAGTGAACCAAAACTCTGACTGCCGACAGGTGAGTGGAGATAGCGTCCTGCTGCTAGGCAACAGGATGCGGCTGCTGAGAAGGTGCAGGCGTCTTTCTCCTGCACCAAGTGTCAGTGCGGAGAAGGCACCTGATACTGTCTTTCTGCCATTTCGTCTTGAATGGCCTCTCCTCTACTCAATCTCAATCTTTTAAAAACAGAATTAATTAATTATATACCCACCCACCAATAGAAGCTTCCTGTCTGACATTTCTATTTCTGTTGAGAATATCACCATAAATCCCATCCCGCAAGCTCGCTGTCTAGGTGTAATCCTTTACTCACATCTATTCTTTATTCTCCACATCGAATTTATATGTAAATCATGTTACAAACATTTAAAAAACATTTCCAATATACGTACATATCTCACATAAGAAACTACAAAAACTTTAATTCATGCACTCATCATCTCCGCATCGACTATTGCAATTCCCTCCTTACTGGTCTTCCCAAAATCAGACTCGAACCCCTACAATCTATTTTGCATGCAGTGGCTGGATTTATTTTCCTTGCAAATCGTTTTTCCTCTGCTGAGCCACTCTGTCAGTCTCTACATTGGTTGCCTATTTTTCAACGAATGCAATATAAAATTCTTCTACTAACATACAAGGCCATCAACAAAATTGCACCAAAATACATCTTCTCACTTGTCACAAAATATCTCAGAACTCGACACCTCATCACATCCTCCCATTCTCAGTTACAGGACTTTTTCGGGCTGCACACACTTTGTGGAATTCACACCCTCGCACAATAAGACTTTCCTCTAGTCTTCAATCGTTCTCTGAAAACCCACCTCTTCAGACAAGCTGATGATATTAATCAACCAGCATCTTAATCTCCCTAGGTTACCCTATTACCATCCTCTACACAGCTAACACAAGGCAAAAACATTCTGGCAGAAGAATCAAAAGTTTGTTCACAAGGTGCACTAAGGTTTCCATTGAACTCAATTACAAATTTAAAGGAGCGTCTATTGAATAAAACTTAAATTTTAATAAATTGGATTAAATATCAATTAACAATAGCAGCAAAATATTTAAAAAGATCTATAAATTGCAGTTGCAAAACAAAATTGTATAAAATAAATAAAATAAAATTTGATAAAATAGCTGGGTGCACTGAATTTGGTCTACTGGATTAAACTGGGTTGAAGTAATATAGATAGCAAGTTCTATTGTTTTAGGGATAAATTTCCCTTTAAAATATTCCAGCCTTGTCCCTCTAGCAAGTAGTTTCCTATTGTATAGTTGATCATTTATGGGCTACATGTCACTTCTTATATTTGAACAGATTGGAAAGACTTGCAAACAGAGAGCAGTAAACTAGTCTAAGGAGTAGTATTACTGGCCAACCCTCAGATGCATCAGTTTGCTATATTTTAACTGCCTCAACATCAAGAGTGCAAAATATATAGGGAGTGATTTGCTGCCTGCCTCCTAGGTGCTCTGTGCTAACTGTGGGTTTAATGGATCTGGGCGCGTACATAAGAAACCCTCTCATGGATGATGGATAATTCCTCCAGAGAGTCTCAGGTTAGGAGGAAGTATATAAAGGGCTTACAACCCTGACAATAATTGGACGCTCTGAACATTATACCATCTGGTACGATTATATCATCTCACAGAGTTTGTTTTCTATTATGTGTTTTAATGTTTTAATGAAACGTGAGTTTTTTATAATAGCAATTTGCTCTCCTTTTAATACAGGATTACGCTATGTTATTTTGTTTCTCTCTCTCTGCATTGATACATATATCTATTGGAGTTCACAAAAGATCTTGATGCACTGCGTAAGGAGAGGAAACACCTTTGCGTTCTAAATACCTTGGATATTTGAAATCAGGATGTTATTGTATTCACACACGAGTCTGTGTTTGGAGGAGACATCGGAGAGAAGACTACTTATTGAACAGCATTTACTATATATCCAAAGGAGGGATTGACCACGGTCCAGTAACTTTTAATTACTAACATTTATTAAGTGGTATCCGATCAATGTGTATATTATATACTTACGGACTTTATCTGTTAAGCTGTCTCTAGACGTTCATAAGAACCGCCAGACCTTATCCTTTCATTTGTTTGTGTATATTTTACTAGTGTAGCATTTCTGGATGTACATGCTTTGTGGAGGAGGGGTTGCATCCTTATTTGGCGCGTGTCAGGCGCCATCCCCGTACATATGCTAGGTGTCAGGGACGGTCTCCTTCGCTGCTGCCCGGGCGTCCCATTGCCAACCTACTTCCGGTTCTCGGCCGGAAATTCGGGCGTATACACCTGAACATCGCGTCTCAGTTGCTAGTCAGAACAGCTGACCGCCGATAGCACGTGCACCAATGAAAGTAAGTCAGTATGTATTTAAACCTGACTCTGGCACCACTAGGGTGCCAGAATATCTAGGTCCCTAGACTCCAACACTTGTTTATTTACTGAGCATACCTGTTATATTGTATTTTGACCCCGGTTCTGCCTGACTACTCTTTCGGATCTCCCTCTGGGCCCGTTCTGATTCCCTGGTTTTGACCTTTGGCTTCCTGATGCTTCTCCTGACTACTCCTTCGGTACCTGATTTGCCCGCTGGGTTTGACCTTTGGATTGCACAACTACGGTAGTTCACTTATACCTCACTGGTAGCAAACTGGGAGGGCCGCGAACTGCACGTCTCTGGAGCGAACCCCAAACCCCCTTGCGTGGGTCTCTGGTGAAGACCTGAGGTGTGTTTAGACTCCACGCCTCCTAGCTTAGCAGTGCCAATACTGGCAGGTAAGGCCATCAGAGCAAGTCTGTTTGTGACAGTGCGCCTGTTGAATCTGTGATTTTATTTTTCATGTTTAGAAGTTAATTCATTGCTTAAAAGAACAAATTAAGTATCTGAACTCAGAATCACCCAATGGAACAAATGTAATGTGTTTCTCAGAATTATTCAAATTGTTTTATTTTATAAGACAGATAGACATATTGCTCAACGTTTACATCTTTATGTAGTTTCATCCCGATTATAGGTAACACCCTATATTATTTTATGATATCCTGATTTCATATACTCAAGTAACAATAACCTGGGCCTTTTACCAGCTATTGATGTCTCAGCTGGATTACTCTAGAGAGACTGATCTTTCCAGTATTGGTATACATTGAGGGTCCATGGTTAAAGAGACGTGTGTGCCCACTTCAAAATGTATGCAACATTATATCAGTGATTGCACCCTTCTGTCCTTAAAGGAAACTAAACTGCTAGTAGCTTTTTATAAAGGAGATTTCAAAGCTACATATTAAAGACTTTTAATAGCTTATAAGAAATTGTAATCATGTATGGTATGCTAACTAGGGAATATGCAGATTAGTGGGTTCTTTCATCATTGATACCTCCATTTTTCTCTCACCGTCTGCCTGTGCCATAGATTCCATTGTGGTTAATGTGAATAGTGCATACGGGATGACATAGAGATCAATATATGCCTCACACTTCATATTTTTAAGGCTGTTCATGCATATTACAGTCTCATTGGACCATGTGTTGTGAGCAATTTGGACACACATACACAAAATATACTGGTAGGGTAATTTGGTTGCTGACAAACATGGACCCTAGTGTGTGTGTGTGTGTGTGTGTGTGTGTGTGTGTGTTTTTGTATGGTAGTATATTAAGGCTGGGTACACACTACAGGTTTTTCACCCGATTATCTGGCCAATCACATGATAAACAAACGTTCAGCCCCTTATCCCATTAGTGTAAACAACTTTGTCAAGGGTTTAACCCTTGAAAAAGTCTTATAGACACAACCTGTGAGGTAATATATACTGCACTTTATCCAGGTTTCTGATTAGCTGGGGACGGTGGATCGGTTGTTCCATCTGAACCTGCTTGAGGATTTTTATCCTGTGGCCAAGGCTGTGTCCCAGATTCCAGATCCTTGCTAACCTGGAGGAGCACCGATAAGCTGTATTTTTTCTTTTTAATATCTGTGGGTTATGAAAATCTGAAGAAGGTGCTAACCAAGACTACATTATCCACATCATCAATATCCCAGATAAGCTCATTAATAATTACACTTTAGTACAAGTCCATTTGGCATTATATATTTACTGTGTGTGTATATTATCATCATAATACACTATGTTTGGCGCTTCTGTTCTTTTTTTGTTTTTGGACTAAAAATCTCGTTCAACGATGGAACAATATCGTTCTAATTCCTCAGTGTGTATGCACTCATGAACAGCAGTGTCCATAGATCTCTATGGAGTGTGCAGAGTCACAAACTTTTCAGCCAATGGTTATGACAGATTAAAAGCCTAGATCTGAATGTGTTTAGTGTACACACATGAATCTGCATGCTGATCGTAACTTTCAGTCGTTGGTAAAATCGTTAATTCGTCACATTGAGAGAAATTTTCTGTAGTGTGTACCCAGCCTTAGAGGCATATTCAATTGGTCGCGTTACAGTTAAAAGTAACAAGGCCTGTGCATTATAACCGTTATTGCGGTAATAATGCGCAGAATTACTGTTATTACGGTAGTTATTATGGTAGTTCTAACGCCGGCTTTTTGCTCGCAGCTCCCTGAGCTGCGGGCTAAAACTACCGTAATAAGGGTAATAGTTTTAGCGTGGTGGTACATGGGGGGGAATTGAATACCCCCCTTAGATTGTAACTTTCAATGCAGCAGGGACTGTTAATGATTCAATATTTTCTGTAAAGTGCTGTATAATATGATGGCACTATATAAATAAACTGGATAGCAAAACTCTTAGTGGGTATGGCTAGCTGAAGACCATACAAGGGTCATTAACATAGAAACATAGAATTTGACGGCATATATTCTGCCCATTTTTTAACCTATGTAGCCTCAAACCCTATTTAATCCTTATTTCTTTTTAAGGATATCCTTATGTCTATCACAAGCATGTTTAAATTGCTCTACCCTATTAGCCTCTACCACCTCTGATGGGTGACTTTTACACTTATCCACTACCCTTTCTGTGAAGTTTGTTTCTGAACTTACTCCCTTCCAGTTTCAGTGCATGTCCTTGTGTTCTAATACTTCTCTTCCTTTGAAGAATGTTTCCCTCCTGTACCTTGTTAAAACCCTTCAGACATTTGAAAGTTTCTACCCCCTCCCCTTTCTTTTCTATGCTCCACACTATACAGTACATATTAAGCTCTTTAAGTCTTTCCGGGTAAGTTTTGTGATGTAGGCCATGCACCATCTTAGTTGCCCTTCTTTGTACAGTCTAATGTATTCATATACTTCTGGATATATGGCCTCCAGAATTGAACACAGTGAGCCTGATTCATTAAGGAAAGTAAAGCAAAAAAATGGAGAAACATTTTGGCAAAACCATGTTGCATTGGAGGGGGAAGTAAATGTAAAATGTGGGGACAGATTTATAGTTGGGGTAAGGCATGTTCTAGATCAACGTCAAATTTCAGTGTAAAAATAAATCTATCAAGGATTTGTGTGTTATATGAAAAAACAGCCAGTATTTTTACTTTTGTGCAAAATTATAAAATAATTTTCACACTTTGCATTGTAACAGAGTAATTTTTTTGCCTTACTTTCCTTAATGAATCAGGCCCAGTATGTTAGATGAGGTTGAGGTCTCCCTGCAATAGTGCCAGATTAATCTACAGTCATTTACAGTCTATTTTCTAATAATCACTTCACAACTTCCACCCCACAACTGAAACTTGCTGGGTGTGATACATATGTTTGACAGGTTATATGGTCAACCCTATAATATAGACAGGGTTGGAATTTCGACAATAATGACATCGACAGTAGTATTAGGTTGATGATTGCAATGTAGGCAGTATTTTTAGGTCCAAAATTTGAATGTAGATTATTACAGTATTACAGTATTACTAGGTTGACAATTAAAATGTATAAGACGTTGTATGGTCCCCAAACACATCACCTGCACTGACCTCTCATTTTTTTAAAAAATCTGACCAACTAAGTTTTGTGTTTAAACCATGCTACAATCCCTCTGAAACATAGTGACAGAGCATTGGCTGAAAGAATGATCATTTTAGACAAGTAGATAGATGAAGGTGATCTGCACCCAGAAGAAAACTGGTGGAGAAAGACCACGGACACAATATTTTTAACTTTATACAGCATGCATCATGGAAAGTGAAAGGGCAGTAAGAATAAGAGGTCATTAGACAGACAGCAGTATCAGTAGACACCACGCACCTAACCATATGTTAAAAAGGACATGGACATAGTTTAACAAACCAAGCACTTCGGCAACAGGGACTGCCACTTTTATGGTCGAAGTGCTTGATTTGTTTGGGCCTCCACAAAAGAGAACATTTTGGTCGTTTATTGATAAACAGGACAATAGATAGGAATTTTAATAAATTTCTAATAGCCATTTGGCTAACTATGTTAACAATGTCATCACCCTCATCATCATCCTAATCACTGAAGTCAACATCATCATCGAACAAGATTATTTCATCCCCAGTTTAATCTAGCATTACAGATTCTGTTTGTACTTGGCCGGCAAGAACAGTATTCCTCATACAATTTTTTTATTCATTTTGATGAACACCAGATTTCTACATTTTTAGGAAGTAGCCTCCTCCGAAGATCACTCATAATGGTCCCAGCTGTGATAAACAGGATTTTCTAATACATGCTGGAGGATGGGCATATTAGTTACACCATAGCTAGTTTGTACAAGGTGTTGCCTTTTTTTCTCCCAGAATTCAAATGGACTGCCTGAGATGCTTATTTCTACTTTATCTTTAAAGTAATCATCCACCATTCTACTAATACAAGGTGTATCAGATTGAGACATGTTAAATGTTTCAATATATTTGGGCATTTCTTTTAAGCCTAACCAGATATCATAATATCCTTTCACATTGGTGTGTTGTGTTGATTCGTTATCAGTGTGACTCTAAGATAATGGAAGTTTTTTCTGGCATTTGCAGGAGAAGCTGAAGCAGAATATGTGTCATGTGCGACTTGTGCTAACAATGTGTTCACAAGGAGCTATTTGCATCTGTGAATATTTGTGTCAGGTGGAAAGAATGACATTACATATGACTTAAACATAGGATCAAGCATGGTTGCCAAAATGTAGTGATCCAATATGAAGATGTTGCAAACCCTTGGGTCCTGGCGAAGTGAATAAAAAACTTGATTTACAAGCCCAGCATACTTTGCAGAATCACTAAGTTTCATCTCCTTCTTCAGCTTCTCCAGCTGCTTTTCCAGTAGTTTGATTAGGAGTATAACTTAATTGAGGCTGGCAGTGTCTGAACTCACTTCATTTGTTACAATTTCAAATGATTTCAGTAGCTTGCATAAAACTTCTCCAGCTTGTTTGAGTAAAGTAACGTGTCCCCTCTCTCCCTATCTCATGGTTTGATAAGTAGATCTTGATGGATTGTTGCTATTCCTCCAGTCGATGAAGCATATAATGTGAGGAATTCCACCTTATTACTATCTCTTGCTTCAGTTGGTGCCATGGCAGATGATATTTTTTTTGCAGCTGCTGCAATGTTCTACATGTGGTCGAATATGCCCAAAATGTTTACAGTTTATGTTTTAAGAAATTCTGCACCACCAAATTTATTGTGAGTGCAAAGCATGGTATTTGCTGAAATTCACCCAGTCGTAATGCACACACAATGTTCGCTCCATTCTCAGCAATAAGGGATCCTGAGGAGAGTCTTAATAGGGTGAGCCATTTTGCTATGACATTCCTGAGTTTCCAACACATTGACACTGGTATGTTTCTTTGTGAAGCCAGCGATACAAAGAGTGCTAGCATTAATATGCTGAAAGGATGAGGGGGACTAGTACCAATTGTCCAGATATCCATAGTTAAGTGGATAGACTGAATTCCTTTTTCTTTAACCTCCTGGTACAGCTGATGAATTGCTGTTCGAGAGAAATGGGCTTGAGATGGAATTTAGTTGTGTGGAGATATAATCACAAATTGGTTAAAACCTGATGCATTGATGGCGAAAACTGGACGCACAGTCACTGCTAACATTGCTGTCAAGGCTTTAGTGATTTGCTGTGTAACAAGAAGCTGACTATCATACTTAGTTCCTCTTGCTTACTTTACAGACAATTGTTGTTTAAACCTATGCTTACTCTCCTTGGTCCCCTTCTGTATAGATGTATCACCCCTGCAGCAGCAGCAGCTGTAGCGCGTAATGATTTCTCATGGAAATCATGGATTGTACTAGGGTAGTCAGCTTGAATTGGAAAATTGGACGCTGGACTTCGTACTAATAATGAAGAGGTTGATGATGAAGGTGTTAATGGTGTAGATTGCATGAGGTGTCTATCCATTCAGCTGCTAGCTGATGCTGTGCTGCTTGCTACTACACATAATTTTCCAGTTTTTTAAAAACTACTTGAATGAACTCGCTGCAAATGACATAACAGGGAGCAACTGACTAAATGATCAACATCCTTACCTCTACTTGCTGGTGTTAGATAGGCTACAGAAGCCTTGACAAATGTTGTCTGGGTTGGGATAAAAATATTTTCAAACACAAAAGGTGCTTTTTTTGGTCTTATGCACTGGCAAGACAATGCGCTTATAATGAGGCATGGGGTGGTGGTAACACTGATGGCTGTCTTACTTCAACACAATCATCATTGTCCTCCTCATTATCTTGCTCAAGTACAACACATTCATTTTCAGATTGCTACGCATCACCAGGGCCATCTTTTCCATTGGGCACGATGGGCAGGTGCCCGGGGGCCCCACAGGCAAGGGGGCCCCATAGGCAGGGCTCTTAGTTAGAATAAATAATCCTGAAAAATTAAAAACCTGCAAAAAAAAACCTTCAAGGGTTACTGAGCAAGTACATCTATCTCTCTCTCTCTCTATATATATCAATATCTCTCTCTCTCTCTCTCTCTCTCTCTCTCTATATATATATATATATATATATATATATATATATATACATATATATATATATATATATATATATATATATATATATATATATATATATATATGTATCTCTCTCTCTCTCTCTCTCTCTCTCTATATATATATAGGGGCCCCGGTGCACTGCTTTGCCCGGGGGCCCATAATGTTGTTAAGATGGCCCTGCTCATCACCACATTTCTAATTGGTTGAGAAATTTGGGAATCTGAAATGTCAGACTCACATGTAGCACTCTTGGATAGCCTTAGACTCTTCTCAGGATTCTGTGAGTGCCTAAGTTGTTCTTCAGCCTTACTGTTCATTTCAGGCACTGATTTGTCTGTTTTGGAGGTGGCAAACCTACATTCTGAATGAGAAGGTGGTGCATGAAAAGTTAAGGAAGATGCATGACCATGTTAGGCACTCTCTTTTGCAATGGGTATCCTAGTATGTGTACCAGCAGTAGCAGGATCCCTACTAGCAAAACGTGGGCATGGTCTTAGCCTTCTCTTGCCACTGCAGGTAGTGTATGGAATGAAAACTATTTTTTTTTGGGACAAATCACATTGAGAGCTGATGTTTTCTTTAAAATTAGTATACTCTATTTTTTGGCTGCTTACTAAAGATGTCACTGATACTGCCTTGCACACACAATTGCATTCAAATTGAAACTCTTGGGATTTTGAAGAAAGAAATATATTTTTAATTCTTTTTGGGGTGTGCTGCTCAGAGTAAAAGAACACCCTCTTTTTTGTCCGTTTACTAAAGATGTCACTGATACTGCCCCTCACACAAGATTGAAGCATTTGGAATGTTAAAAGCAAGAGATGTATTTGTTTTTTCAGGGTGTGCTGCATAGAGCCAAACAGCAGCCTGTTTTTCGTCCACTAAATACTTCAGATGTTACTGATACTTCCCCTCACACAATTGCTTGCAGATTGAAACACTTGGGGCCTGATGTAGAGTTGGATGTAATTTACACTGAAATCGTAAGTGTAAATTGCATCCCGCAATTTACACAGGATCCGTGCATCTTAGAACGCTATACAAAGCACAAGGTTTGGTTATGCTGTGGGATGCACACCTTTTTTTAAATTGAATTATTTTTTTACTTCTATTTTTAATACAGCAAGATCTGTTTACCTGCAAAAGATACGTCTCCTAGAGACTTATCTGCGACTGCTTTCAACTCAGCATAGTCTGTAAAGAGCGTGAACACACCTTTATATTGCTATATATTTAAGACTGTCCCAAAGAAAAAGTTATGTCATGCATTTAGGTAGTGCCTGTAGATCAGGGAGCCAGTGAGTTTTGTCCATCAAATCAAGTTTAATTAACAGTAAATGGTCAACACCATGACCAAGAATGTGTGAATGAAATTGATGCTACAACATGAAAGCGTGGGAGTTAGTTTAAAGTGTAATGGGCATATATAAAAGTGGTCAATGATAGCATGAAATTAGTGCATCTACAGTATTTTAAAACCTGGGGCTGCAACACCAACAACATTCACAGCAAACCATTGTTTTGATAATCCTGTACAGGAATATTTATCTTCTCCTTTTAATTTTTGTTTGTTTTTTACAAACAGTGCTGCAATCATTTTTACTCCTTTACTTTTGCAGCATTGCTGGTCACTTATGATGTAGAAAAGGCACCTAACAGTTAAGTGCTCTCTATTATGACACTGCCATATAAATTCACATGAATTTAATTTTTTACCCCAATGGGAAAGCAGTCCTGTAATGTGATTGCAGTATATTCAGCATTGCCTACAGAGTCTCACATCCTAAATGATCAGTCAGCTATCAGCACCAAAATAGATGTAAGTATCCGATGCTCATTAGTACCTGCTTCCCTCCTTAATTACCATTATGTTGCCCCTTACAATGCCACACAGGGGCTCCCTGTATATAATAAGGGATTTCCTCATCCCACACCTTTAAGATAAGTAATACATTCCATATGTCACAGGAGTTGTGAAAAGCCCAGGCACAGGCAAAGCAGGTCTCTGGAAGGAGTTAGGGGGTCCATATACTGATGTAGACCCCAGCTGAGCATTAAAGGGGAATGGTAAGGCAAATGAGGGTAACAATGGCTTTGCAGCCATTTTCAACTTCTCCAGTTCGGCCTCCTGAAGCCTTTTGGCTTTGGCTCGTCTGTTTTGAAACCAGATCTTCACCTGTGTCTCAGTAAGGTTTAAAGAGCTGGAAAACTCAGCTCGCTCAGCAATGGATAGGTATTGCTTCTGTCTAAATTTCCTCTCCAGGGCCAACAACTGAGAAGTGGTGAACGGAGTCCTGGGCTTTCTGTTATTTTTGTGCTTCCTCAAAGTGCATGGCGGAGGGCTTGAATGTCCTGCAGGGATGAAGAAAATCACAGTTAGAATGTTTAATATTATATAACTATGAACAATCCGTGTATCTTAAATATGTTGCCCTCTGCAAAAAATATGCTGTTTTTTCATAATCAAACGAAAAGCAAAATTAATAAAAATCCATATATAAACAGTTAATAACAACAATAAATAGTTATTCAATACTTTGCCTTGAAAAAGTTGCAATTCCATTACATAATAATAATAATAATGATAATAATAATAATAAATAATAATTGTTAGTATTATTATTCTGCATCTGTGGAAGGGGGTAGGTCCTTTGAAATGTCATGCACTATATTTGTTACTCTCTTTGTTGTCTCAAACTAAAATAGCTGTTTTTCCAGCCTTATTCAGGCATTATCTTTGTCAAAGTACTATGGCAGTAGAGGAAGGCACTTAAATAGGAACACCACCACATCTAAATGGAGGTGCAGGGAATCTAAAACTCATAGCTATTGAAATTTGTTTAACTCCCATGCTACCATCAATCACAAAATTAGTGTCTGATGTTTCTTCTGCAAGTTGAAAATTCTTTAAAAAGCAATTGACATTTGGGGGGACCTGAATATAATATACACTGATCAGCCACAACATTAAAACCACCTGACTAATATTGTGTAGGTCCCCCTCGTGACCCCAAAACAGCTGTGAGCCATCGAGGCATGGACGCCAGAAGACCTCTAAATGTGTGCTGTGGTATCTGGCACCAAGACAATAGCCGCAGATACTTCTTTAAGTGGCGAAGTGTGGCCTCCAGAGCTCAGACTTGTTTTTCCAGCACATCACACAGATGCTCGAACAGATTGCAATCAGAGGAATTTGTAGGACAATTTTTGCAGTGTGGCAGGGCACATTCTCCTGCTGAAAGAGGCCACTGCCATCATGGAATACCTCTGCAATGAAGGGGTATACTTGGTCTGCGCACAGTATTCCCATTGTAGGCCTATCAGCGGTGGACAAGGGTCGGCATGGGCATTCTGACTGGTCTGCGGCTACGCAACTCCATACACAGCACCATGCAATGCAATGTGTGTTCTGACACCTTCCTATCATAGCTAGCAACTGCTTTGTCAGAAATTTGTTCTACTGTAGCTCTTCTGTGGGATTGGACCAGACGAGCTAGCCTTTGCTCCCCATGCTCATCAATGAGCCATGACTCTGTTGCATTGGCAGCACAGTGGCCTAGTGGTTAGCACGTCTGCCTCACAGCACTGGGGTCATGAGTTCGATTCCCAACCATGGCCTTATCTGTGTGGAGTTTGTATGTTCTCCCTGTGTTTGCGTGGGTTTCCTCCGGGTGCTCCGGTTTCCTCCCACACTCCAAAAACATACTGGTAGGTTAATTGGCTGCAATCAAAAATTGACCCTAGTGTCTCCCTCTCTGTCTGTCTTTGTGTGAGTGTGTCTATATTAAGGAATTTAGACTGTAAGCTCCAATGGGGCAGGGACTGATGTGAATGAGTTCTCTGTACAGCGCTGCGGAATTAGTGGCGCTATATAAATAAATGATGATGATGATGATGATGATGATGATTGGTTATCCTTCCTTGGACTGCTTTTGTTAAGTACTAACCACTGCATACGGGAGCCCCCCACAAGACCTGCTGTTTTGGAGATGCTCCGACCCAGTTGTCTAGCCATAACAATTTGTCCCTTGTCAAGATGGCTCAGATTCTTACACTTGCCCATTTTTCCTGCATCCAACACACCAACTTCAAGAGCTGCCTGTTAACTTGGTACCTAATATAGCTCATCCCTTGTCATGTGCGACTTTAGTGAGATAATCATCATTATTGACTATATATATACATATACATATATATATATATATATATATATATATATATATATATATAGATAGATATTTATATATATATATATATATATATATATATATATATATATAGATGTATAAATATATATATATAGATATATATATATTTTTTTTTTTTAAATATTTAAACAATGAATAGACCACAACGCTTAGTGAATAATAATAGTAGTGACCAACACGTGCTCAATAGTAAAAATAAATAAACTCATACAGTAGGCAGCTTCACATCACAGAGCACCTATTTGCAGATGCATGCTTAAAATAAATACAAAAAAACAGAAGCGCCAGACATAGTGTAAATCTGTAAACCATAAAGTGAATTATAATTCCAGAGAGTGGCCGCATATCAAAGATCAATAAACAAGGGGCTTATCTTATTAGAGTCCCAGATCTTCTTTGCAGACCATCAATCCAGTAGTGTACTGCACATAGCTTTAAAGGCAAGTCTTTCCCAAGCACTAGCAGTCATGGGATCCTAAGATGGTCAAAAAAGCATAGCATTTGACACCTTCAGAGGTATTGCAAAGTTCATGACATGATCATCATGATAATCATCAACATTTATTTATATAGCGCCAGCAAATTCCGTAGCGCTTTACAATTGGGAACAAACATTAATAAAGCAATACTGAGTAATACATACAGAGAGGAAGGAGAACCCTGCTCGCAAGCTTACAATCTAAGGGACAATGGGAGTTTGAAACACAAGGGCATGTGCTACATCATATTGCACACTGGACCAGCTAGAATGCAAAGGTAAAAGTATTGAGTGGGCTGTGTGTGTAGCACTGTTGGTCAGAGGGTTGTTGTCTTGTGTTAGCTGTGTAGAGGGTGGTAATATGGTAACCTAGGGAGATTAAGATGATGGTTGAGGAGTATCATAAGCATGTCTAAAGAGGTGGGTTTTCACAGAACGCTTGAAGGTTTGAAGACTAGAGGAAAGTCTTACTGTGCGAGGGAGGGAATTCCACAAAGTGGGTACAGCCCGAAAAAAGTCCTGTAACCAGAAATGGTAGGATGTGATGAGAAACGCAGATCTTGTGCAGAACGGAGGTGTCGAGTTGGGAGATATTTTGAGACAAGTGAGGAAATGTATGTCGGTGCAATTTTGTTGACGGCCTTGTATGTTAGTAGAAGAATTTTATATTGGATTCGTTGAAAAACAGGCAACCAATGTAGAGACTGACCGAGTGGCTCAGCAGAGGATGTAATGGGTCAGGGCTGTTCTGGCGGCACGGGGGAACCTACACAATAATATTAGGCAGATGGTTTTAATGTTGTGGCTGATCTGTGTGTATATATATATATATATATACACACAAGTTAACCCGTGCATGATACTCATGCATTCTAGTCAAATCAAGCTACTTAAGGTGTTAAAAAGGTTCTTGTCATGCATTTGGGCCTAGCCCAGGCCTCCTCAGGGGAAGAGCGTTACTTTTCGACGCAAGCGCCCTTTTTTAACGTGGTTTTGTCCACATGTCACCACCTCATCATTTTTCTCCATCACCTCACCCTTCATCTTCATCGCCACATCCTGCATCAAGCTACTTAAGTTGTTAAAAATTCCCCACTGTCACCCCCGGCAACCACCAACCACTCCCAACTGTCACTTCTCCTTCAAGAAATATATAGGTCAGTGTATAAATCTGCCCAGTAGGTGGCGCTGCAGCTTGTTTTTTTTTTTTCACACACGCCACTAGGCATTTATATAGTAGATATATATATATATATATATATATATATATATATATATATATATATATATATATATATATGTATCTATCTATATACACCCAGTATTTACACAGTGGGCACAGTGAAGCCACCGTATATGACCCTGCTTTGACCACTGTATCTTCCAATGAGATTCCAGGGAAGCTGAGCACTTGTCAAAATGGTCATCCTTTGATTTCTATTCACAAATGCTGTTCCTATACATACAGCAATTGTAATAAACACCTGATGAATCATGGACTGCTTGTTGTTTATTTTGTGCATGGTTTGTCTGGTGTTTATTAATGCTGTTATGATCAATGGATCACTATTTTGATAAGTAGTCTTGTTGCTTTTACTTTTCACTAACTACAGCTCAAGCATTGCACCATAGACAGAAGTAAAAGTGTCCATGAATATATATCCTAATCGCCTAAATGGTGGAAGACGTTTCAACTAGCTGAAAATGAAAATGCAATTTAAAAAGGATAGGTCTCCTTTTATTAAAAAAATGTGACATATGTAAATATAATTAATATATAGCATAATTGGTGTACTTAATACAATTAAATTGGCATCTCTAGATTCAGAACTGACTTACTTTCTCAAGTTGTGAGGTTAAGGCTTGATTTTTACTGGTGGTACAGTATTTTTCAGATGTCATTTTTTTACTTATCTGTGGGAATTGTACTACTGTGCCATAGAGCTAATGAAACAACCACAAAACATTTTACAGTGTTTATGCACATGCACTTTCATGCTTTATTATGGTGAAATGTGACATAGGAAAAATAGGGCAACAAAATCTTTGGAAGAGTCTTTAGCACAGTGTCTTACCAGTCTTCAGGATGCCCCTATATCATGTTAAAGCCTCCTACTCACAGGCCTTTTCTAAATGTGTTTTACATGTGTTTTTAACAGGTGTAAAGGAGCCTGATACTAGAAACAAATGTTTCTAGTGTTGACATG
The DNA here is from genome assembly GCF_038048845.1 of Mixophyes fleayi. Classification (NCBI taxonomy): domain Eukaryota; kingdom Metazoa; phylum Chordata; class Amphibia; order Anura; family Limnodynastidae; genus Mixophyes; species Mixophyes fleayi. Next base: position 118,853,696 of record NC_134407.1, on the reverse strand, counting down.
CCCATTGGTGCTTTTACTTGTGTTGCTTTGAGATAGCGTTTTTCTGAACACTACTTGTTTAAATTTTTGTGTAAACCATGTCTCTACACATCAGGAAACTTACAGAGACCTCTAAAACTCTAGTAACAATGTAAATCAAATACTTTTACATTTTATATTGATTTTTACTAATATTATACAAGCAATTAAAACTCTAGATGGTATAAGGCCTAAACAGTTCAGTGAGGGAAAAATAGTGTTTTTTAGGTTTTGCTTTTTTGTACAGTATCAAAAGCTATGAGATGCAGTATTTGCCCAGTGATAAACTAATTTATTTTATTTTTCTGTAGTTGACCAAATTATACAACTGTGTCTTGTTTATCTTTTTGCTGCCAAGGGAAATACAATTAAATGTAATGTTTTTCGGGCTTTCTGGCAGCAATAAACATATAAATATACATATGTAGAACACAATATAGGATTCCTAGATTTTTGCTGCAAAAAATCTCAACAGCATATGCCTTTTCAATCAATATTATATTAATGACATTTCATTCCCTTGCAGATGGAAAGAGTATACATCATTGTGTGTAAAATAGTAGTTTAAACATACGTTTGGAAATTAAAATGTATGTTTTTTTAAAAATTATAAACATTGTTTAGTTTTTTGGGAATGTTACCCCACCCCACCCCAACCCCCCACCCCATCCTTACTACATGACATACCTAGAATACACTAGTATGCATCCATTACCAGCTTAATCAGAGGGCCTGAGAAAATCATTGTAACAAAGGGTTACCTGTCACGAGAAGTGATTGGCCTAAGTGTGGTAACTGTTCTAGTTTTTTGCATCAGATATATGAGGTTTATTTTACTTTTATTGACAATAAACCAAATTATTTTGATTTTTCTCATATAAGAGAATTCCATATTATATACTGAGTGTAGTAAGAAATCACATCAGTCCATGTTTCTGTAACTTTTCAGTCATCGTTACAGGCTACATATCAAACTCCTGTATAACTCAGTCTGTAAAACATGTTTCAGCACTCAATAAATAACAGTGTTATGTATTTGCTGTATACATCCTTCCATTGGAGATCAGATAATGTATCTTCTATGAAAAACTCTTCATTAATGATACCACTACCACTTGTCTGCAATATTAAATAGTACTGTTACTAAAGTGATCATTTCAGCCTAGTGTGTCTTAATCACTATTGTACATTCAAATATGTATTGCTATTTATATGTCAATGAGTGGGTGGCAGGGACTTCCTGGCAGGCAAGGAGAGTATTTGTGGAGCATGTGACTTAGTGGGTGAATTGATAGAGACCCATGTTAATATATTGTAAAACAAGGACACCACTTTAGCGTTAATTTTAATAATAACTTTAAGACTTGTACAACTATCATTCTTGCTTTGCAATTTCAAGGAACACTAAAACAGACAGAGAAAATCAATTAATCCCTATTATTCCATGTCTATAGGAGTTTGCTTTACAAGGAAATACATTTTCCTAATGACTCACACTCACTAGCAAAAACCAAGAGCATTGTAAAGATTTATAGCAAATAAGATGGGTAAAAAGAGAGGTGAAATCAGTTATAAATATATCATATTGTTATTGTTTAATTGTAGTAATAACCCAAACAGTAATATTAGCCAATGTCCTTACCCAAACACCGAACTATCAAAAGGCCTAAAAAAACTCGTAAAAGGTCCTCAAGACTAACCATCAATATCCCTTTCTTAACTATACCTAAATGTTACAAGAAAAACCTTCCCCCAAACAAATTTTACTAATGAAATCATCAAATGTGAACATCTTGGGTTTCAGCGCTATCTTGTAAAAATGTCTTAGTCCTTAGTTTACAATGTTTCTGCAATTCACCTCTTATTTATGAGTCCAGATATTTACTTTTTCATCTGATATTTGCAATTTATACTTGAAAATGTGTTAAATGTTGCACACAGTTCAGTTTGGTTATTTAAAAAGGTATAACATCAATGTTTAACAAAAATAACAATACATTTATGCCATAAAAAAAACTTATGCTTTTCTTGTTGTTGTACAATTGTTTAAATGTGAGTACAATTGTAAATTGTCCGTTAAAGTGAAAGAGGCAACTACTGTAGTCCCTGGCCATGGCTCAAAAAAAAATCAAAGTGGACATGGCTGTGAGAAAAATTTAAGGATAAAATATGGTGCTTGAGATTTACTCCAATTTCAATTTCGGTAAAACCATTGCGAACCAGAGAACCCCAGAACCAGTAGTGATCTTAGGCATTAACTTCATCCTAATATAAATATGCCTCCAGACATATTATAGGCCTTGCCTCATGGCTTTTTTTTTTTACTTAGAGGAAAAAAGTTAATAAGTTTATTTAAAAAAATTAACTAATAGAATTATGATCAGCCAGAATGCTTACAGTGTATTCAGTGGTATAAATATATGCATAAATATAAAATCCATATTCATAAACATAAATGACCAAAAGATACTGAATATACTGCATTATAGAATATGTTACAATATGTTAGAATATGTTACATGAAGAGGAGAACAGTGCTATAAATATAGTAAGACCCAAAATGATTGTTCTGTATGGGAAAGGGATACCTGTCCTTAAGAGCTTACAGTTAGTTATTTAAAAAAAAAGAAAGACATTTTGTATGTGGACCAAGAGTGCATCGTCTGTTTGACCACTCTGATAACTCACATTACAAACCAAACTAAACACAGGTCTCTGGCTCTCCAGATCAAAGTGAAAATGTAGTTGCAGCTCTCGGGTTATGAATTGAATACAGGTCAGTGTGATCTGGGAAAAAAGGGCTGTGAAGTGCGGTTCCTTTTCAAAAACAACTTTTATTGAACAGGCACAACCAAAACAGCATGAAGCAAAGAGAATTGATTGTAGAAGATTCATGTGGTGTCCTTCCAGGCCTTAGGGCATCATCCACCCCCTCCCTTACTTCTCTTGCACTCGCTTTAAATTAAAAATGTCCTGCATTCTTTAAGCTTTGATAAAGTACTCCATTGATACAATTCGAGAGTGGAAAAATATATGTATAAAAAATGCATTTAAAACTGACTGAATGGCATTGTGTAGCAAAATGATTGTGCGCTCTTTTTTTGATTTGTTGACAAAAAAAAAAAAAAGCACAAATGGATTACAGTAAAGTACTACCGTTCCATTTTATGATTTCTTGTAAATCCTAAGGCTGTGCTTCAAACATTCTTGGACAATGAATTAGGACATAAAGGTTATTTTACAGTAGAAGATATTTTTTAATATTACAATAAAGGATGGTTCCCATGTTAGCTGTGAAATAGATGAAAAGAAAAACACTTTTTTAGGATAGAAATCACAGTGATATAAAGTGATTTAAAGGTACACCGTGTAATACCTAACTAAGCAGGAAATTATTGCAAGCGTTCAAGTCTCTAGGGTCCATTTGTCTGGCAGATTACAAATGTAGTTGGAGTGATACAAGATTTTAAAAAAGAAGAAAGTTTCCTGTGTTTTTACTCCTTTGGCAGCAAAATTTAGAAACTTGTTTGATAATTTTCAAATTGTAAATACCCTTCTATTTGTCTGTTATTTTTATATTTCATTCATAAAGTAATATTCTGTACACACCATAAACTTTGGAGTGGATTATAGTGTGACATATATTAACAAACTGCTGGCACAAATGGAAGGATATTTAGTGCAATTGTTGGAATGAAAGCTTATGGTATCCATTGCTGAATATGTTGATATTTTTGTCATGTTACTTCTATGTTAAATTATTTAATCATCACTAGTTAATGGCTTTGGAATAAATTGTAAACTAAATCAACGTAATTATACTGGACCAATCATTTTCTAATGATTATCGCTTACAATAATGTGCTTTTTAAAATTATAATTTTAACAAGTGTATTTTGCATTGATTAATTTAAATGTGGACTTTTTGTTGGGTATTCTGTGTTAAGATTAACACTGAAAATATTATAAAAACACTTAATGTCTGCCTTTGAATAAGTTCTCTTTGTTTGAGAGCATGAAGGGAGAGTAATTATTTTGAAAACAGAATCCTCTTGATCTCAAGTTAACTTATCTAAACTGCACAACATTTTCTTTGATACATGAATAGTCAGAAGATGCAACAGAGTTTTCTTAACAAAGACCCTGATTCAAAGACTGTATCTGCTCTTTCTCCACAAATATTTTTTTAAAAGATAGAAAATGTATATTTGTTAGTCCTGTTAACTCCATCACACCAATGTCCGTCTGTTTCATATTATTCTGAGTTGTGCTGTACTTTATTCAGTAAACATAGAACATAATATATAATTTTAAGCCTCTGCCCCAGAAACCTGTCTATTCCATTGTTTCCTCATTAAATTAATTACAGCTTTGGGCATTAACTCAGCATATCCTTGGAGAATATGATGCTTTGTAAACTTGTAATTGGTACATTCTGGCTAATCTTGACAGCTAAACAATAACAGTTTTTTTTATACATTAAATTCTACATATAGTACATTGGATTGTTTATGAAATCAGTTACATAACGTGATGCTAAAAGGAAGAATAATGTTTATAGGAATTACTTAACACATTTATTGAAGTTTTCCTTAAATGTTATTTAGCTTTTCATGCACATGCAAATATTAATTTAATATTTCAAACTCAACTGCACTCCCTGATATGCATATATTTTTTAAATGTAGTGCGCTAAAATTATATTCACAATACTTGGAAATAAAATGGAAACAGTTAGCAGCATTCGGTGAGTCTGATGCATTCAATTATTGTGACGTAGGAGCAATTACTATACTTCTACATCTATTTAGAAATTAAAGATAGGCTCATATTAAGCAGAAGATTAGAGTTAGAACATGTTGTGTGCGTCTAGTGAAGCAATGTGTGAAGATGATTTAACCCGAGTGTCAGCAATACTGACATTCACAGTGACTTATTCCTGATTGAATAAATGTCATAAAAAAAAAAGATGACCGCTTAAACGTTATTATTTGTGTTTACCTAATAGCTAATCGAACTCATCACAAATATGAATGGCACTCTTAGGTGTTTAGCTCTTCTGGACTAATCATTAGGCAGCGTTCACAACTCTTATATGTATCCAGACATTTTTTATGTTATAAAATTACATAATGTTCTATAATTAACGTTGTTCGCATGAATTAGCATGCCATACTTCGATATGTTGACCACTGTAAAATGGTACACCAAAATGTCATTATTGTACGTCTGTACTATTTACGATTAATCATACTGAGGCTGAAATGAATAAGGGAAACGACTTAAAGTAAAGTTGTTTGGTTCTTAATGCAGTTTGGTTCAGTCTGCTGATACCGACATTAATCTTAATTAGGGTGCTAATTAAAGGATAGCCTACTATTCATATAATGTACCTGAAATATACGTAATGTAAGCTGGTCAATTCCTAGTAGAAGGTACCAGCAGATGAAATTCCAACTCTGAAAGTTTGAACTTGAGCTGAGATGAGATAATGATATGGAATACTTTTATATGCACTTGTATTGTAGTAGATATTTAGTTGCACCCCTAGTTGTCTCCAGATATCTTAATCGGTCGATTAACGTGCTTAGTTCTACTTACTTGGGGGTGAGGAGTAGGGTGGACCCTGGTACCAGACGTTACCCCCTTGTTCTCCAAGGCTTTCGGGGTCTTGTTTACACGTATCTTCCAAGTGAGGGAGACCACCAAGAGGAGACGTATTTTTCTCTACACTTAATGTCCGAGAAGCAAAGAGAGGTTGTTGCTCTCCATCTCCACTCAGATTGTCCGGGGACTGTGCTTTGCTGGGCTTCCGATCGGAGATCAGAGCTTCCACACTAAAGGACAGTGCTTGGCTCTTCCAACCACTGGTCACCTCTGGAGTGCCGCTGGCAACTGGAATCTCAGTCTTGCTGACCTCGGATTGTTTGGGGTTTGGTCCGAGGGACCCTTCTTGGTCAAAATTCATGGTAAGGGGAAAAGGGGCCATAAAAAGGGGCCATACAATGAATGGACAAAGCAGAAGAGGAGCTGTCCCTGGTCCCAAGAGAGAGAAAAAGAGAAAGGGGGTTCTTCAACAGAAGAGGAGCTGTCCAAGGAGAAGAGGTGCTGTCATAATATTAAAAAGTGCTGACCAGGGGGTAAAATACTCCCTAACGAGAATAGTTGCTACAGTCCTCACATCTCACAAGGAAACCTCGTCGATTACAGACAAGTTGGACTGCCCGTGGTCTCGCAGAGAGGAAAGTTATCAATGCAGAATTTGTGTCCCAGATCTCTGGTCAAGGAAGATCCTGCCTGTAGTCTGCTCTCACTCTCACTCTACTTCACACCTAATAAACTCCTCTTACTTTCCTTTCATGGCACCGCCCTCCAATCGCGGGGACCGACCCACTGCAAACGTCACACAAGAGCATTTCAATTGGCCCAACATACTCCCCCCTCCCTCAAAAAAGCATCAGGCAGAATGAGAAAAGAATTAGAAGTTCATGAAATAACGCTGGCTGTGGGGTTTACTGGCTACTTAGGGAGAGAATACATTATTGCAAATAATCAGTAGGCACCTATATAAAGAAGAACAACTCCCTTTCTCCTGGCACCATTATTGTGTACATTTCCTCTGCAGTTTATCCTAAATAGTATCCTCTAAAAACAACTTAGGTGTTTTAATAGTTAAACGCAGCACTCATATGTAAGACGTGTTATTTATATTCACAAAAATATTATTTAAGTTTTATAATATAAAAACATCTACCCATTTACTCACAGCTTTCTTAATTCATAGATTACTGTAGCACAGCAATACTCACAGTTGTACACGGAGGATAATCCAGTAATTACTCCTGTTAAAATAGCTTTATATATTGATCTTTTTAAAGTTAGACTGTCAGCTCAGCGGACTAGGCATTTGGCAATAGCACAAATTAAACAGATTACCTATCTCATTGCATTAATTATGTTGTCAGCTTAATTAAACAACAGGAATTTCCTGCCAAACCAATTTAATAACAATAATTATTACTGCATAGTATCAACACAATTTCTGTGCATCAAAGCAACACAACAGAGAAGTTCATTAGTAACTCAGTTCAGCAGAGGGACCTGCTCCACTTAGCTGAGTAATGGTTAATTTATTACAATGGTCAGGGCTGTTGCGGAACATTGAATTGAAAATCACCAGGCAATCCTTCAGCAGAAGTCAGAGCATTTAATAAGGCAGACAAGTTATGTTTTGCTAGGCGCCAGGCTCGGCAGGATCAAACAGAGAAGCTACCTCTGGGAGAATGCGCTCACTTAACTCGACTCAAGCACACTGTCCTGGACCCTTTCTCACAGCCTGCGCTTTTCATCCCTTTAACCCATGCAGGACTGGAACCTTCCACAATCATAGGAGTATTTATCTGGAATTCTAAACTAATATAGCATGTTATTTCAGCCCATCCATAACAATGACTTGCCTGTATGTTTCCATTTCAACAGTACATACGGTTATTAGAACTATATGTGTTTTTTTTATATTTCAAGGTTGTGCTATCTATCTATCTATCTATCTATCTATCTATCTATCTTATTCTGAAAGCAGAGCACCCACAACCCCCTGCACGAGTTAGTTTTCAAATATTAAAATCTTGTACACTGCGTGGACCCTACACACCCTTTTTGATTGAATATTTGTTAGCTGCAATCTAGTTTCTAGTTCTGCTACCTCCATTAATATGACTTGTAAGGTGTTCCCAATTAAATATTTTACATGCCTTTGCATGCAGTGATCCATACATTTGAAAATTAATCAATATTTGGAGTTCCTGACTTGTGAATATTTAATTTCTTATATTAATGGTATTATTGTATGTTACCATATATAAATTAAATAATGATAATGATGTATTCTTCTATTGAATGTTCCCTATTGGAATTAAAGGGATTTAAAATTGTCCCTGGGTTGCATAAAGGTCTTATCTATCCGATTTAGTACGATGTACAACGCTGCGGAATTAGTGGCGCTATATAAATAAATGGTGGTGATGATGATGATGATTATGATGTTGTAATATCTTTGACAGACCAGTCAGAACTGAAGATCTCAGTCCAAAGAATATCCTTTATTGCTTTTCTCATTTCATCACTAGTATGTGGCAGTCAGAGATTACACAATTATATGCATAAACAGACGTGGAAGTGACATAATATATAATAATAAAGTAATAAAAGTTCTGCTAACTTTATAAATTGATCCAGGAACCCACAGTCTGACACATCTGATCAGTCCCGCTCTTAGCTTGATAACCGATTGTCTTTTATATAATACAAGCTTAATTTTATTAATTAGGTAACTTACATTATTCATGTTACCTCTGTATCCCACCGATATAGGTGTTTGTGCGTGCAATAAATAGCAATTGATAAAGATATCCCACAACATTTATATTTTATACACATAGCGCTGCCATTCTATAGAACAAATGACAAGAGGAAACCTGTGATGATAAAAAATGATAAATTCATCAAAAGTAATTGGATCTACACAGTATTCTTAATATGATGCAACATATTTATTGTGGTATCCTTCTTGGGTAAATGTTTCCCTTGATCCCACAATAAGATAATTACATCTTTAAAAAGTCCTGTGCAGTAACAATCGCGTTTGTTCAATTTTTGAATATGAGCACCCCGGTTTTCGATTGGACGAATAAGCCCCCCTTCTATATATGTATGCCTGGCGGCTTCTATCAAGAAGCTTAACTGGTTAATATCTTATTTTATCGAATTGCATCTCGATATTATATTGTTCAATAAATATATGTACAGCTGTACCACATTTCCTGTATATTACTTTTATACACATCTGTAGATGTCAACGTTTGCCTGGGTGTCTGGCAGGAATCATAATTTGTCGGTGTGTATCTTATTACTGTATATTAAGATCGGTTTGGAACATTTTGTCCATTGGTTGCATTATGCCATTTGTTGCATGTCCATAGCCTCAAAGGGTAAAATATGTACTTTTAAGAATAAATTACATTTGCCAGCACTGTAAGCTTGTAACAGAACTGTTTTATCTAATGTATTACGCACTTCGTGATATGTGTAATTACCTGAATAGAGAGTTCTTGTGCTAGCTAGAGGAGAAGTCAATTAAACAACATTGAATGGCTTCTTGGAACTCACATTAACCATTTAGCTGCAATGTGGGTACTCCCAAGCATTACACTACACAGCGCTATGTCTTACAGAGATTTGAAACTACTTATGCTACCCTAGTTTATGCTAGGGTAGCATAAACTAGGAATAGATAAACCATGTTAATGAAAGTCACGACATTTTAAGATACAGTATTTGACCAAACTGTTGCCATTCATGACTTCATCCAAATGAAAGCCCTTCTTGTAGGACTGGCAATCAGAGTTTGCAGCGCTTGTTTCGCGCTCTTTGCCTCGAATGCTAGGTCTTGTTTGTTTCCTTTAATTACATCTTAAAATGAAATCCAGATCTATGTTGAGTTTATTACAAGCACTCAGCAAATTTCAAGGAATTTCAATTAGATAAATAGTCAGCGTTTGCCTTTGCTGCATAAAAAGGGGGAGTTGTGCATTTTTGGGGGAGCTCTTGTTAGGGCAAATAGGGTGTGTTTTATTGCAGCGAAGTTTATGTTAGCAGAAACTACTTAGGTTCTGCAGATAAATGTGGTATCTTCAAAGGCACACAAAATGCTTTCTGCTGATTAGAGATAATTATCTAAAGCTCATCTTTCATACCAAGAGCCTTACCAGGAGGAGAGGAGGGAGGGTTTTTGCAAAAATCTGGATTGGTTAATATATATGTAGGTACTGATGGTGGGCCTCAGAGTATATGGAATACAATATATACTATTAGTTCTATTATTTGCATCTGTAATAAAAATAGAAATGCAGTCATAATTATGTATTATATGTTTCACAACTACAGGAACTGAACTCCCATCTAGTCTTTGCATTTTTTAAGACTATAAAAAATGGCATTAAGAAAATGTAGTTTGGGTTGGTTAACTATTTGTTTTTGCAACACAATCGTTTTCTCTCGAAACAAAAGTTCTACAGTTGCTGATTAAAACGCTCAAAGACAAAAATATAACGAATGTTTTAATAAAAAAGTCCCCCCTTCATTAACTTGTTAAATGAATCAATTATTACAGGTTCAGTCTTGTCCCCAAATAGTTTACTATTTTTGTGGATCGATGTAATAAAAGGTGACATCTTAAGCTTTTCGATACCCTTATTTACATTTAACGAAAAAGCAATAGAGTGATCAGGTCACGCAAGACACATGTTAGTTTTCCCCGAGTTTAAATTTAGTAAATCATTATTCTACTAGTACTATTATATGTTTCAACAATCAGTTACTTACCATGAGACAGTTACATAATAACATTAAATTTATTCATAGATTATAAAGGTTCAGAAGAAGGTGGTAATGTGCTGTATTATTAATAATAGATTGCATTGACCACTGTGTGTCCAATTTGATTTATGACGATGATGATGTCCATATATATGTTTTGATATCACGACTGGTCTCTGGTATTTGCACAAACCCCGTGTAGGATGCTTGAGACGTTTCCTCTCCAGTTATTTAAGGTATGTGTGCCTGTCCCCTCCCTAGGTCTCTGTGCACAAGGGGCTGCATTATTCCTCATATGGACCAGCAGGATATCACATTCTTAGCACGGTTAGCGCCCAGCAAGGAGCTGGCCCATGGACCGAGCCCCCTCATCTGTAAGTCATTGGTGCTGCTCTCAGCTAAACTGCTGTTATGTCTACTGCTCGATGCATGGTGATAATAATATTGTGCTTCTCGGTGCAGGGGCTCCTAGGTATCAATCAGACTGTTCAGCCAGCTCATCTTTTCTCTTCTCGGTGAAGCTTTTATTAACACTGTAATAATAAACACTACATAATCCCACCATTCTACTCCATAATCACGTTCTTATTGCTCCAGAATGTACACTCATTGTGATATTAATTATAACATACAAATCAGATATAAATATAGTCACTATATAGCAAGGTTGACCTAGAGACACTGCCTTCATGCTAAGCGAGATAGTGTGTTTTCCAATGCACTTACTTTAACCACACAAAAATACATAATAAAAGGTATTTTATAATAGGACATCTGTGTCTTCTTTAAGTAAATTGGCATGTACTTGTCTTTTCCAGCCCGAGCCGAAAATAAGTTTTCTAATTACACATTGATAATTTACTATATACTGAAAAATGATGTGTTTATCAGCAGGAAGTCACAAGCAGCAATGCGACCTGTTCTTTATTGCAGTATATCCCAAAGTCAAGTTTATAGTATGTATAATATGTAAAGTACGTATGAATATGCCTGCTTTTTCGAGATCTGTCATATGTCTCATCTGTTACAATATGCCTAAATGATATCAGTGGCTTTGTAATAATCGTAACAAAATTACTAATTGTGTTATGATACTGTCCTCCTCCATAGTGCATTCTTTTAATTATATGATTAAAAGCTTATATAACAATACAATATAAAAGTGCCAGAAAGTATTACAGAACTCCAAGGTAAACTGAGAATTTGTGAGAAAAGCAAGAGAGGAAAATGCCAAAAATGTATTGTGAACTATTAGCTGGCCTTCTATTACTTTTCATTCAGCATTGTTTTTACTACTTGCATTATTAGTTATATAAACTATAATAACATCAATCACTGCAACATCTTTAGTATTTAAAAATAATATGAATTTATGTATTAATCTAAAAGTAACTATTCTCTAAAAACCCTTTATTTCAAAGCTTGCACGTTTTCCAGAGGGACTGTTGTTTGGCAGTTGGGAACATGCATCATACTGAAAAACAATGCATCAGATGCTGAACAGCAAAAGGGAGAATTGTTATGGGTTCCAGACAAAATATTGTCCACTTTTATGTACTTTTCACTAATAAACGTTTCCCACTGTTTCAAGACATATATTGTACAAATGTACAGAATATATAAGTAAATTACTGTGTACACTACATGGTAATAATGAGAGTTAAACCATATTTATTCATTGCTGTGTTCTTCAGCTAAGCATTTCAGTCCATTTATATATGTAGGTATTTTAGGTGAATTTTGCATGCACAGCTGGAAGAGAGGATTACAGAATGCATAATACTTCTGTGAGTTCTAGGCTTTTACAATGCCAACTGAGCACATGTGGTTTAATAAGTATGTTAGGTTTATATTATACGGCATGGAACAACTCTCTCCTTTAAGATAGCTTCTAAATCTAATGCAAGAGGACAAAAAATACTAACACATTTTATTGGTAACACAAGATGCCCTGTGTATTGTACACAGCATATATAGCTATATATTAATAACATATGATACCCAACTGTATACATCTTTCATTATATGCAAATCATTTGCATATGATCTGAGAATTCAGCCTGGGCCTAAAAAATATATTTATGCAAAATGTTTGGAAATATTTACCCTTCACGCAACACGCAGGGAATGGATATATTATGGAGAAAAGGGAACAAATAGTGTATAGTTGGGTCTGATCTTACAAGAGCAAGACATGTTTTCGTGAATACCTCAAATATACGAAATTTAAGATTTTGATTTTTTTTTCAGCATTTTGATTACTAATTTGCAAACTGGTCCAGATTCATCTCAAAAGTAGCTGGATAATTTACGCCCAGTGGAGAATCAGGCCTGCCACAGAAAATATCAAATGTCTATAGTCTTATAAAAGCTGGTTACAATTAATCTGGATTGTTGAAGAGGAAAACTTCTGTGGATGTTATTTGTGACTATTAGCGGCCCGGCCCCTGAATATTCTTCACTTCTGTACACAATGAAGAAATCATTTACAAAGCACAAAACAGTATATATGCAATGCAAAAATCAGCTTTAGTCCCACTTCGTGCCTCGAGTTTGCAAGTGTGCCAGGATTTGCTACAAGATGGGTGGGTTTGTGGAGCAAGATGGCAGCATTTGCAGAGGAACATAAGTTTTCAAAGGCGAGGGGAGGAGTTGCACAGATTGAGCTGGTTCATTAGAATGTACCCATCATCGTCATCATCATCATTTACTTATATGGTGCCACAGATTTCATAGACCCTGACATACAAGATGACAAGGATTGTACATTCAACAGTATAATAAATGTGTGGATGCAATTACCAGAACAAATTGCATGAAATACAGGATAAAAATTCAGAATCAGTCATGGGATAGGACATACAAGTTAGATGAATAGAGGACTCTGCCCATATGAGCTTATATTCTAGAGGTGTGTTTAAAAGAGACAGTGCTGTGGCGCTGCGGATACCTTGTGGCGCCTAGCAAATAAATGATAATAATAATCATAATAGGATCAAATGGAGCAGTTTAGTTTGGTGTATGGACCAGGTGATGGGGCAGTATGGAGAAACATGTAAAGCAATCTGCAAAGCAGAATACATAGTGGTGGAGCAGTTTGTTACACTTAGTGCTTTAAGGGCCATGATGGTGTGATAGCAGGTGGTTTTGATATTCAGTTTTGAGTCTGGAAATAAATGGTGCTTATGTAGTGCAGGTGTTGATGGTACTTTGGAGCTCTGCCTAGATGGCAGGGGTAATAGATGGTATTTAGACTAAGTTGGTACAGAGGATTAGCAGGTGCATGGGCCAGGATGTTGGAGAATCCTAAATGGTGACCTAGTTGCTGTGGGCCTGGATGGTGTGAAGGTTCTGATGCTTCGTCTGTACTCTACTTGGTGAAGAGGTCTGGATGGTACAGTGTGTGATTAGTCCAGTTACCAAGCAGTCCATAGTATCCATTTCTGATAGAAGCAGCACTGAGTTGCATTGTGTGGCCACTGCTCTTTCTTGTGAAATAATTTGTGGCCTAGTATCCCTGATTGGTATAAGCACTATCCGGCTATCTGAGATGCTATTGAGGAGGATCTGAGCCCGAAACAAAGCTCAGACTTATGTGGAAACTAATTAAAATTTGAGGCCTCAGTGGGATCGATCAGATCACTGGGCTTATTTTAGTTCAAGTTATAACCAGATGAGGCCAGTAATGCTATTAGAGGTCAGCAGGTATTGAAATGGAATATTTGGGCAGCTATAGGCCTCCAAAAATGGTAGACCACAGATCAGAAAAGCAACCTCATAATCTATCAATTCTTTGGTCACTTGCAAAAGAATATATTGAGGCTCCTCAGGAATCCCAGGTAGACACAAGCTTCAGTTCCTGGTCAGGGAAGGCACAGAAGGTGATATTAGTTGGGTGCTGGCCTACTGATTGGCCATGTGGCAAGACCGAATGTAGACCTCTTGTGATCAGGATTAGGGGAGGTTTGGATCTAGGTTTGGGCATTTTTCTTAAGTCTGCACTAGAATATAATGCAAGGGGATAGCCATGTAGGCAAGGCACCAGCATGAAAGAGGTGTCTTGCTGCAGAACAGAGGTGAAACAGTGAAATGTGGAAGAAGGCTCACATTTAGCCAATGGATGGTTAAACATGAATAAGCAATCATCCTTAGCACCAATAGATGTAGATTAGTGCCAAATATGGTTCCAGGTGGTCAGAGGGTGATTGTGTAGCCAAGGATGGGAGCTCTGTGAGAAAGCGAACATCCTCGGTCCCACCCCAATTTGACAGACCAGTGCATCTATTTTGTGGAGCAGTGCAAAAACGAGATTTCAGTGTCCAGTGCAAGATAAACGAAAGTAGAAAAAGGGGTGGATGGGTGTTTTCACTGACTCTAAGGCTATTAAATTTTGGACCACCTCAGAGCAGGCAGTTTTTGGGTCTTTAGCTGTTAATTAATCTAAATTATCACCAGCCCCACCCCTACATATGAATCCACTCGGTGCATTTATACAAAGCAACTGTGCAAAGGTAAAGTTGTCACTCAAACTGTTTCTGTATAGTTAAAGATCCAACTCTGACCTAACATAGCATCCTGCTACAGATGAGCGAAAGAGCATGGTTGATGGACGAGCATGATTAAACACTCTAGTTATTCCAATATATATATATATATATACACACACAAAAAGACAGACCCTCTGCACTCTCCAGGCCTGGGTCATTACGGAGGGCAAAGCAGAAAAATGCAGTAACTTTGCACCTGGGCAAGCACATTTTGCATTGGAGGGGGAGGTAAATTTAAAATGTGGGGTCATATTTATATTTGGGATAGGGCATGTCCTAGATCAACCTTAAATTTCAGTGTAAAAATAAAGCTATCAAGTATTTATGTGCTAGGTAGAAAAAAACAGCCTGTATTTAACTTTTGTGCAAAATAATAAAATAATTTGCACCCCTAGCATTGTAACATGGTTTGCCCCAGAGAACATTTACTCCTTTCTTTTTGCCTTACCTTCCTTAATGACTCAGGCCCTTCATATACAGATTGGGTTGCAAGATGGGGTTGCTGACATTGTATAGACAAAAAACAGAGATACTCTGCACTCTCCACATACATAATTAATGCTGTACTTACTACTTTTCTATATTAAAAACAGTATATGTTACGCTGACCAACTCACGCTAAAGTCTTCCCATTCTGGTCAGTCCTAATTTGATCAAATGCAATGTTTTTTTTTATCTGGGCTAAAGGCTTACCTGCACACAGCTTTTAAAGGCAAGTCTTTCCCAAGCACTAGCAGCCATCGGAGACCTGGGACTCACCTGACACAAGTTGGAATTAATTAATATAAAGAAAGGGGTGCAAGAGAGATGGGACTTACATTGTACAGACAAAAAAAAGACATAGATTCTCAGACTGGGGTGCAAGAGGGGATTGCCCACATTGTATATACAAAAAGGGGGATACTCTGCACTCTCCACATACATAATTAATGCTGTACTTACTACTTTTTTTATATTGAAAACAAGGAATGTTATTTCCACATATTGCATGGCATTTGATAATGATAGAACTGACCAGAATGGTTTGACTTTGGCATGAGTTGGTCAGCTTAACATATTTTGCAATATGTGGAGCCAACATTCCTTGTTCTTAATATAGAAATTTAGTAAGTACAGCATTAATTAAGTATGTGGAGAGTGTAGAGCATCCCTGTTTTAATTATATATATATATATATATATAGTAGAAATCACCAAGTAAGAGACTGCTCAGTCCAGGCTTCTTAAACAGTAGCTGTTTTATTTCAGCATAAAACAGCATAAACAGCATAACAGAAACATAAAGAACCCTTGGCTTCCGAACAGCTAACTATGTCCACAGAACCTCACTATCGTCCGGCTGCTTGTCAGCATCGGAAGCCCCGCCCACCAGTTCCCACAATCCTTTTATACACACACACACACACACACACACACACACACACACACATACATACACACACAGCAATCACACCCATGTCGTGCACCTGTGTATGTGCTCCTTTTTTCAGGTACCAGCAAGATCATTAACCCTGCCTTTACCTTTCCCTGCTGGATAGGGCCTATTGTGGTTAACTTTTCCACATACCCTTTCCCTTAGCTTTGTCATACTTGGCGAAGCGGATAGTTCTCTTGGCAAAAACTTCCTTTTTGTCACCTCCTCCTTCTCTGGCTTTGCCAAATCAGACGAATCGGCCAACCTGCAGAGCGCATCCCTCTGTGACAGGGCATCAGCATTATTATGCACAGCTCCTGACCTATGTTCCACCATAAAGCTAAAGGGTTTTAATGCCAGGAACCAACGTGTGAGCCTAGCATTCACCTCTTTGTTGGTATGCATCCATATCATTACAGTGGAGCGTGGTCGGTGACCAGGGTGAACTCTCTACCAGCAGATAGTACCGGAGTGCCTCCACTGCCCACTTAATGGCCAAACACTCCTTATCAACTGTGGCATACCTCTTTTCTCTAGGGAGGAGTTTACGGCTGAGAAAAGGAACTGGTCTCTCCTCATCCTTCACCCTCTGGGACAATACTGCCCCCAGACCCGTCCCGGAAGCATCTGTCTGGAAGAAGAACCGCTCCCCAAAGTTAGGTGCTTGTAGAACCGATGCAGTGCACAAGGCTTCTTTCAAGTCTTTCCAGGCAGCGTCTGAAGACTAAGACCAAACTAATTTGTTTGGGCTATTCTTTTTAAGAAATTTGGTCAATGGGGTGGCTCGGGTAGCAAAGTTTTGAATAAAACTGTCGGTAGTACTCGACCAACCCCAGGAAAGTCTGTAGCTAAGACTTTCTTTGCGGTTTAGGCCAATACCTCACAGCCTCTACCTTATCCACCTAGGGTTTTATTTTTGCCCCGATCGACCACATAACCCAGATATTTAGCCTCTGCCATGGCTAAAACACACTTCGGGGATTCACCATAAGGCCGTGATGCCTTAATGATTGCAAAACAGCCTCCACCTTGGGAAGATGGGACTCTCAGTCTTGACTGTGGATAACTATGTCATCAAGGTAGACAGCGGTGTATCCCCGGTGAGGCTTCAACAGTTTGTCCATTGCACATTGGAACGTGGCTGGCGCCCCGTGCAGGCCAAACCGCAATACCTTGTACTGGAACAGCCCTTCAGGTGTTGAAAACACTGTTTTAGGTTTGACCGAGGCAGTGAGTGGTATCTGCCAGTACCCTTTTGTCAAATCTAAGGTAGTCAAATATTGACTACTGGACAGATTCTCCACTATCTCATCTACCTTCGTCATTTGATATGTGTTAAACCTAGACACCTTATTCAGCTTCCTAAACTCATTACAGAAGCGAGTAGCGTCAGAAGGCTTTGGCACAAGGACTATGGGGTTGTTCCAATCACTGATGGACTCTTCCACTACCCCAAGTTGCAATGTTAATGTTGGAATTTCCTCCACCCACGGCTTTAACAAATTGACATGATAGACTTGCTCTTTTCACTGTCTACAGAGCTGTCGCACTCTGTAATTTACTTGCCCTACGGGCTCTATTACCTCATACGGGCCTTCCAAATGTGCGTACAACTTGCTTTCCTGAGTTGGTACTAGGACGAGCACCTTGTCATCTGGGTTAACAGTGCGTATGGTGGCTCGGGTATCATAACCCTTCTTTTCTCATCCCTGTGCTTTCGTCAGATGTTGTTTTACCAACGGGCCGATCTGTTGTAGTCGATCGTATAATTGGGCCACAAACTATACTATATATGGTTCTTTGGGACCCTGCTGTTCCCACCCTTCTTTGAGGATGTCTAGAGCTCCATGGGGTTGTCTCGCAAACAGAAACTCAAAGGGACTACACCTCGTTGATACCTGAGGCACCTTCCTTATCGCAAAAATGAGATAGGGTAAAAGGGTGTCCCAATCTCTTTTAGCTTGAGCCACAGCTCATCTGATTATTTGCTTTAGGGTTCTATTAAACTGCTCAACCAACCCGTCGGTTGGCGGATGATAAACCGAGGTCTGCAGTCTTTGTACCCCTATCAATTTACATAACTCCTTCATTAAACCTGACATGAAGGGGGTTCCCTGATCCGTTAGGATCTCTTTTGGGATTCCCAGTCGAGTGTACATTAACAGTAGCTCTTTGGCAATAGTGCTTGATTTAATTTTCCTTAGCGGAATTTCTTCAGGGTATCATGTAACGTAATTAAGGATTACCAATACATACTGATGCGCTCGGTCAGACTTCTCCAAGGGACCAACTAAGTTCATGGCAATTCGCTCGAATGGAACTGAAATAATAGGAAGAGGTACCAGGGGAGCTCGATACTCTGGTTTAGGGGCCGTCCACTGGCACACTGGGCAGGCTTGACATTATCTCTTGACTGCCATCCGAATTCCCAGCCAGTAAAACCTCAGGAGTCTTCTACTCTCCCAAAGTCCTGGAGTGACACAGTCCTGGATATTGGGGACCAAACTTCACCCTCTGGCAGGGCTTCTGTTCCCTTCTGACTTTCTCCAGCCAGGACTTTCCTCTCCGGTGTTCTGGAACATGACGACTATCTAGTTGCAGCCAAAGCCTGATAGTGTAACGAAAACTTACATTCCTTCGTTCCCCCGCCGCTCCGTCGGACCCGGGAGCCGCACTTCCGGGTTCGGCGGTCACATGACCAGTAAACCAGGGCGGGGAATTCAAATAGGTCTCCCTATATAAATCTCGCTCTGACACTTGGTAAGTGTCAAAGCAACTTACCTGTTCCTGGCTCCTGTTCCATTGTTACCACCTTGTAAATTGACCTCCTGTGTACCAGTCCCTGCTTGCTGACCACTGTGATTGCCTGTGCCCCGACCTGGATTGTTGACGTTCCTCTCTCTATTCCGCTATCTCTGCCATACCTGTGTACCAACCCGGATTGCTGACCACTGTGATTGCCTGTGCCCCCCGACCCGGATTGTCTGACGTCTCTTTGCCTCCATTTGTATTGCTGCCGCCAGCCGTGTACCAAACCGGATTTCCTTTCGCTGCATTCCCCTGCTACTCCAGCCGCTACACTACTTCTTGAGGCAAGCCTGAGGACCGCGACCTGCGTCTCCCGGCAGCTTAGCCCATCCCACCTTGCGGCGGTTCTTGGTGAACACCGGGGAGTTTGTTAGACTCCGCACCTCAGGTAAGCCAGTGCTAATCAAGAATAGTACAGAATCCAGCTAGTCCGTTACAGGTATTCAGGCTCCAGGTATTGAGGCTTCTTGGCCTTTATCTCCAGTTCCAGGTGATGAAAGTCAGAATCAAGTAGGGTTGGAGGTACGGCCAGTGACTCAGTTGCCGGCATGTCCTGACCGATCCGGTCTGCTATAATTTCCCTGAACAGGGGAAAGTTTCGCCCCAGAATAAAGGGGTATGGCAGCCTTGGGGCTATTGTTGCTACCACTTGCACTGTTCGTCCCTTTAAGAGTAATAGGAAGATTGACACGGTCACATTCCTTGGTGACCCCATGAATGCACAGGACCTTCACCGACAGTAGCTGGGTCGACAGGCCTTCTGGAACCGCAGTGCCTGATACCAAGGTGATTTCACTACCCGAGTCCACCAACGCTAACACCACTTGTTGCCGTATCAGGGCGGTCACCCGGAACAGCAGTGGATTCCACGTGGATGAGTATATGGTGAAACAAGCAGGAAACCTGGGTTATAGTCGAACCACCGAACAATCCATCGGTTCTGGACATTTTGGGCAATGTCTCCGGAAGTGCCCCTGCTCACCACACTCAAAACACTTCATTGGGGGGCACTTTGCAGTCTGCCCCAACCTCTGGTGTTGGTTTAAGACCTGAGGCCCGGCCTGGCAAATCTCTCGGCTGCCTGGTCCATAACCCTGCGGTCTGCTCCCACCTCTGGTATTAGTTTCGGCCTGAAAGTCTTGCTTGACAACTTTCCAAGCTGTCCGGACAATATTTCCGACAGCATAATACAGGTCAATAGCTGTCGCAAGCTCCTCAAACGACTGAGGGGTGGCCTGTAGAACCCATCTCTGTAACTCCCGACTCAGATTTTGCTCACAATGGTCGATAGCCATTCTGACCGATGTATTATGGTCGGGCTCCAACCAACTTTTTGTTAGCTTTGCCAGGTCTGCCAGCTGGGCACCCATTGCAGATCCCGGTCTAAACCGCCAGTCATGGAATCGTTGCGCCTTCTCGGGCCCTGTCACCCCAATCCGTGCCAAAATGGCGGACTTTAGATGCTTAAAGTCCGCTGCCTGATCCTCTTGCACATCCATATAGGCCTGTTGGGCTTCACCCATATATTAAGGAGCCAGTTTCTCTACCCATTCACCTGTTGGCCACTTAAGACGTGTCGCCGTCCTTTCAAACAATAATAAAAACGCCGCAACGTCATCTGAGGCGGTCATCTTTTGTAACACAGTGGGTTCGTGCTTACTTTTTCTGAGCTGACTGAGCTCATCCTGCAACAGTCTGTTGCTTTCCACCTGAGGCTCGGCAACGGCTAGCATTTGGCCCCGCTGGCCCTGCTGTGTGGCTGCCACATTAGTTAACGAACGGAGGATTTCCTCCATCTTGCTATCTGATCTGACGGAATAGTGAAACTGCGCGTCCCTTAACATACACTGACAAACAAATGGGAAAAACAACAACAACAAAAGGAAAACCCACTTATTTATTATATTTTTTTTTAAATGTCAGCTTAAACAGCAATGTTTTAGCTAGAGATGAACGGGCTCGGATTTCGCTAATCCGAGCCCACCCGAACAGTGCGGATCCGACGGGATCCGAGCACTGTTCGGGAACTTCCGGGCGCCAAATGAAGCCAAACCGAAGCTATGACATCCAAGTCTCGCGTCGGATCTCGCGAGACTCGGATCTCATAAATGCCCCGCTCGCGGCCGCCATCTTCATTCTCCCTGTGGTTAGTGAAGAGGGAGGTTGATGTGTTCTGTCCTGCTGATAACTTTACTAAAGTGGTGCTTTGTCCTGCTGAGTGCATTAGTACTTTGTCCAGTGGTCTGTCCTGCTGATTTATTTAGTCAAGTGGTGCTTTGTCCTGCTGAGTGCAGTAGTACTTTTTCCAGTGCTCTGTCCTGCTAATGTTTTTTATTTAAAACTTGCAACATAACATTACATATGAAACAATAAAACCAATAAACTTTACTAAAGGTGGCACCAACCTATATTAAAAAAGACCAACTGAAAACAAAGGCTGATTTGCCCTTTCTTAACCGAAAGTCCAGAAGGGCTATTTGCTCAATTCATAAGTCCAGTAAATATAAAAGGATAAAATGACATAAAACAAGAAGGTGCCACCATACAAACAACAAACCCAACTCATATACATCACCGTATCCCACTAAGAAGCAAGTTGTAGTTGCATGTAAGCCATACTTGAAAAAATTTTCCACCACACAAAATCTAATGGGGTGAAAGGACAGCAAGAGAAGCCACTTAGAAAGGAGAGGCACCAGACTTTGACCCCCTAAGGAGGTCTCAGACTCCGCCACAGCCTGAGCCAGTTAGCATTGGACATCCGGCGACCCTCCATGCCCCTCAATTTCCACACCTCGTGGAGAATATCTTCCACCACTACCTCACAGGGAAGGACTTTCTGCCGGATGGTGACCTGACACCGTGCGTTCCAGGTGAAATACCTGACCACTAAACTGACTAAAAAAAGTGTACAGAAATCAAAAGCCCTCCACCTTGCCTTGAATGCCCCGTAGAGACTCTTTTATAAACCTTTACATTAAAGGGACACTCGAGCAAGAAATGGTCCATAGTCTCCTCCACCCCTAGACACTCCTCCCGTAGGCAGCCACGATCATCAGCATTTCTGTGCTTGAGGTTCCCTCTTACATAAAGTCTCCCGTGAAAGGAGAGCCAGGCAATGTCCTGAAGCTTCAACGGGATTCTCTCTGAATTAATCAAGGAAAGCCCCACCGAACTCACATCACCTGGGCAGTCTCTCAGTGACAGCGGAACCCAAAAGTGGGAGTGCAGGACTCTCTTCTCCAACTCCCTTCTAGAAGAGCTCCCAACTTCCCCCGCCCCTAAGCCCCAACGCCTTGTCACCTTCAATCCCAAGGAAACGTAGGTCGGGAGATACCCATGCCGGACCCGGAAACTCTTAACGGTGCCTCCCCCATACCATGCACTGAGGAAGGGATCCACCCATACCCTGAAGCCTCCCACCCACTGAGGAGGGGTCTCAACTAGGAGACTACTAAGGTGCAACTTCAGAAAGGTTGACATAAAGAACAGCACAGGGTTAATCATACCCAGGCCCCCATCCTTCCTCAGTCGGTAGGTCACAGCCCGCTTGACCAGATTCAGCCTATTCCCCCAGAGTAACTGGAAGAAAACTGCATAAACCCTAGACCATAAAGACTCCGGCAAAAGGCACACATAGCTGATGTACAGGAATACCGGGATCAGGAAGGTCTTGATCAGGTCCACCCTTTCCCGGAGAGAGTGTTTCCACCTCTTCCAGCTCACTACCTTCCGGGAAGCTTCCTCCAGCCTTAACTCCCAATTTTGCTTGGCATAATCACCAGGGCCGAAATGAATCCCTAAAATTTTGATCTTCTCACTCGCCCGGGGAAGACTGTCTGGAAGGTTGAATTCACAACCCTCCTCCCCCATCCAGAAAACTTTACTCTTTTCCTGGTTTACTAATGAGCCACTGGCCTCAGAATACCCACGGACCAGAGTCGTTACCTCCACAGCTTCCGCGGAACTCGACAAGACAACAGTAACATCATCAGCGTAGGCCACTACCTTCAAGGGGCACTCCGGACCCAACAGCACACCTCCCAACGAGCTACCACCAACCCTTCTGACGAAGGGATCTATGGCAAACACATACAGGAGGGGGCTCAGGGGACAACCTTGTCTTACTCCAGAGCTGACCTCAAAGGACTGACCCACCCAACCATTCACAAGAGGGAAGCTCTCGGCTTGTCTATAAATGGTACGGAGCCAATTCACCACCCGCACTGGAAGACCATACCACAGAAGTAGAGCCCAAAGGTACTCATGATTTACCCTATCAAAAGCCTTCGACTGATCTAAGGCTAAAAGGTACTTCCCCCACTTCTCCGCACGGCACCGCTCAAAGGCCTCCCGCACCGTCAGGACAGCACTGAAAGTGCTTCGGCCCTTCACAGTGCAGTGCTGAGAAGGAGAGAGCAACTGGCCGGAAACCTGCATCACTCTATTAAAAAGCACCTTCGCCAGAATCTTCCTGTCAGTATTGAGAAGAGCGATGGGGTGCCAGTTCTCAATACATGACTGATCTTTCCCCTTGGACAGTAAGATAAGGGCAGAGACCCTCATGGAGGGAGGCAATAAACCTCTGCCCAGGCTCTCATTAAAAACCTCCACGAGACGCGGAGCCAGGATGTCCCCAAAGATTTTAAAGAACTCAGATGTAAGACCATCTGGGCCTGGGGCTTTCTTGACAGATAAACCATCTATCGCCATCCTGACCTCGTCCACCGTTATTTCATCGCCCAAGGACTCAAGCAGGCCGCTAAAATCACCAAGGCCAGGAGTTTCCCTCAAAAACTGGTCCATCCTCTCTTTGTCAAATGACTTCTCCGATAAGAGATCGGAATAGAAGGACCGCACAACACCAAGAATGCCCTCCTTCTCCTCCCTAAGGACACCCTTAGCATCGCGCAAGCCCCTCACCTCCTTAGCATCTACCGAGTTCCTACAGCTCTGGAAAGGATCGGGCGAATGGTACCTCCCATAATCCCTCTCCAGAACCAAGGATGCATACCGGTCATACTGTATCTCTCTCATCTGAGCCTTCACCCGGGGGATCTCCCCACTATCCCCCTGGCCAGAGATCAAGAACCCAAGTTTTTTCCTCAGTGCCATGTAGGTGCTCTCTTTTAACAAGTTATTTCTGGCTACAAGGCCCCGAAAAAAGCTCCGGGTCCTTTTCTTCAGCATCTCCCACCATTCAGACCTACTCCAACCTGCCTCCAAAAGTGATTCCTGGGATTCAAAGAAGTCCCTAAAAGACTGTCTTATCAACTCCTGCTCTAGGAGCTTAGAGTTCAGGCGCCAAAGACCCCTACCCTTCCGAAGAGTCTCCAAAGCATTCAAGGACATAGATAGGTAAACGTGGTCGGAGAACTCTACCGGCCTCAGCTCTGGAGCCAAGGTTTTCGAGCTCTCCTTAGCAAAAAACCTATCTATCCTAGACCTACAACTACCTCTATAAAAAGTGAAACCCGTGTGGTCTGGAAAATGACGAATGTGTGCATCCACCAGACCAGCCTGCCTGACCATACTTACTAAAAAAAGGGAATCATAGCCCAGAGAAGTCCTTGAACCTCCCCTGTCTTTTGTCCTAGTGACGGTGTTAAAATCACCACCAAAGACTATCTGCCGGGTTGTAAAAAGGTATGGCTTTATGGCGCTGAAGAGGCATTTCCGACCCCACTTTGTTTGGGGTCCATAAATATTAATCAGCCTTAAGTCATGCCCCCTCAGTTTGACATCTATCACCATGCACCTACCTACCTCAAGCTCAATGACTCGCTGGATGGTTATCATGCTGGTAAAAAGCACCGCCACCCCACCGTACGGCTCGGCCGCAAGAGACCAGTAGGAGGGCCCACGCCTCCACTCTCTTTTGGCTTTATGTAGGTCGGCTAGTTGACCTAATCTGGTCTCCTGCAAAAATAAAAAATCAGCCTCAACTGTGCTGAAAAAATCAAAGGCCAGATAACGAGCTCGTTCGGAAACAATAGATGCCACGTTAATAGTGGCAAATCTAATGGGCTGGGAAGCCATCCTTCAGAGCTTTAGACCGTAGTAACAACTCACTTCTTTTTTATTTTCCTCCCTGAATCCTCATCAGAGGAGCCAAACCTTTTATAACTAAGGCCTGCCTGCAGAGACTCCTCCCCCCTGAGGACAACTTCTTCCCCCAAGGGAGGGACTCCGCCTGACCCTAGCATCCTACCTGTTGACCCACCAGGATTACCGCCACCCAGGGGCCCTGCTCCCAACAACTTAACCGGATCATGAGGCAAACCAGAGGGTTTGCTATGGGGGACCTCAAGGGGTTTCTGATTAGGAGGTACAGGATACACGGGAGGATCCTGACTCTGAGGAACAAGGACCGGGTCACTCCCTGAAGACCGATCTCTCACCACCGGGGACTCTGGCACCCCACTAGGGGGGCCGGCTTCTATGGGATGGCCAGGGGGGGATCCTGTATCAAGGGGGGAACTAGGTCTTCTACGGAAGGAGGCCCAGATGGGATTGTCACCTTATCCTTCAAATAGAGCCTAGCAGTTTTCCTGACACTGGTCTTTCTCATTATTTTTGCTATCTCCCCTAAAGGCAGGTCCCTTGACTTTTGTGATTTCCTATTTTGCCTGGTTGCTTGGACTAAAGCACCTTCCCTATTCACCCTAATCTCCCCCTCCTCCATACTTTCTTCCTCGCTTGACAAGAACCGGAACCTGTTTGATAGAACTAACCCTTCCTTCCCCGTACCCTTCTTCTTGCTTTTGCTCTTTTGCCTGGACCATTCATTTGTCTGAACTTTGGCTATCGAAGGTACTGATAACTTAGTTACAAGGGGCGGGGGATTTGGCGGAGGAGCAGGACTTTCCATGGGTTCTGCCGGTTTCTCCACTGGTTCCACATTTTCTACCACCTCGACTGCCCTCACTATTTCTTCATCTGTAACCGCGGCGTTATGAGCCGCATGGGGGCACTTACTGAAGGGGTGGCCTATTGTGCCACATAAATTGCACCTGATTTGGTTGCATGTCCTGGTTTCATGGCCCATGCCCCCACAATGCCCACACTTTTGTTGGGGACAGTTGGCACTGAGGTGGCGGAAGTCCCCACATCTGTGGCACATCCTCGGCTGGCCCGGGTAGAAACATTGGATCCTATCGCGACCAATGAAAGCCGCGGACGGCAAGTGTACTAGGCCAGCCTCCGTGCATTTTAGATCTACTGTGGTGGACCATCCGCCACCCCAGACGCCATGACTTGGGTCTGGCACTTTGACCAGAGGCGAAACCATCTTTGCAAATCTCCCCACCCAAAACCCAAGGTCCGCTGCTGGTATAGACTCGTTTCTTACCAATATAGTAATTTTAACTCGCTCCTGGCGAGTTATGGCGATAGCCTTATTATTAACCCATCTCTCGACCTGCACCCACCCCACCTGCTCCAGAAAGTCTGCAGGCCCTGATATGACACGAAGCTTACATCATACTCCGCAGTGTTAACAGGGTGGATGCAGGCAAAGAGATCCGCTGGGACAAACTTAAATGACTCTAGGAAAACTTTTAAAAAATCTGGTCTGTTAGGGGGGGTCTTTCCCCATATATTTTAGTTGTACAACGTTGCGACGCCTGAAAGGCTGAGCCGCCGTTGGGCCAGGCCCTATATTCTGGGTATTCATACTGGGCCTTAAACCTAAGTTAGATACTGCACCCGCATATGACATCAGCCCTGGGTGAATACTTGGCCCCGGGAGAGGACTCTTAGGACTTGTATTTGGCCCCGGGAGGGAACTTGGATCTACCTGGCCTGACCCCGGGAGAGAACTTGTACTTGGCCCCGGGAGAGGATCTTTTGACCTCATAATCGAGCCCTGGACAACAATATCTACCTGTACCCTAAGACTGCTACCCCCCCACAAATTTTGACGCGATGAAGGGCCTGCCTCTTCTGAGGCTGTCATACAGACTCCAGAACTGCTCACTAGTACATCACCACCAACCAACATGTTAGGCATAGTCTTAGACGCACTTTCTATTAAACAGCCGCTTTCCTGGCTCTGTCTGTTATGCATAAGGGACCATATGTAGTATCAATGATTTTGGCCTGAGTCGGGCTGAGTTCACTCCTCAAATTACCCCCCCCGCTCCTTATGCTCAATCGCAACCACCCTCTCATCTGTACACACCGAGACAGCATTTTTAACTACTCCAACTGTATCAGTAGCATAGGCATTATCGGTAACATTAACATTATCTGCGACATTAGCATTATCAGCAATATTAGCACTGTCAGTAACATTAATAGCTACGTTAGCATTATCAGTAACATCAACATTATCTGCGACATTAGCATTATCAGCAATTTTAGCATTGTCAGTAACATTGATAACTACGCCAGCATTGTCAATAATATTAGCATTATCAGTAACGCAAGCATTACCAGTGACATTAGCATTGTCAGTAATATTAGCATTATCAGCTACATTAGCGCAATCAATAATATTAGCATTATCAGTAGCATTAGCATTGTCAGCAACGGATGTACTGATCGGGATCGCTGGGTCAGGCCGACAGCGAGACTGCGCCACGGAGGACAGCACAGCTGCTGTGTCACAGGCTACCACCCTGGTACTCCCTGGATCAGACCCCGCCTCAGCTGCTGCCACATTACCGCTAGGTATTGCTTTTATTACATTAATCTTAACATTCTTTGAGTCCGAAGGGATCATGGAGCTTACCGGTCTCTGGGCCGATTCGTCACTTCCGGTATCTTCCGTAAAAGCCGCGGGCGGCTGGGAATACAATACGGTCCCCCCTACAGAAGCCCGCACTGTACACCCACCGGGGACACCTTCGGTTCCTACCTGGCCCTTCACCGACCTTTGCTCACCCTCCAACACACGGATCTCGCTGTAGAGACCGCCATCTTCGGTTACCTCCTGCGACCCGGCCGCCATGTTTGGAGGCAGCGGCGCTGAGTCTTCTAGGAGCGTTGCCTGTTTAATCACTTTTAATTTAACCAGCAATTCTTCCTTTTCTTTCAGGGTTTCGGCTAGCTCTTCAATCTCCGTCGAGTACATCGCTCTGTCGCGGCTAAAAGCGCGATTCCTTTTCTTTCTCTTTTTAGTGATAAGTCTGTCAAGACCGCTGATTTCCAGTTCCAGCGTCTTGATCTGAGCACCAATCTCCATCTCATCTGGCTCACTGTCCTCTGAATCGGGCAGCCACACTGTTGCCGGATCCACCGCCATATTAGGCCCGTCCTCCACCTCACCCGATCCCTGTTGCATCACAGAGTCAGATGCCTGGATCTTCCGGGCCCCTCCAGACCCCATCCTGGGTCCCGTACGGGAGGATCCTCCCCTAGCCTGTTGTATCAGCACAGGCTGCAGGGTTTCCAAGTCCACACACGGCTGCATGTTCAACCCCGCTGACAGTTTCACCCCAGGTCCCAGTTGCCTCACTGGAGTCAGGGTACACATCTCCACCTCCTGCCCCCCCGTATTAGACTTCATACGGAATAGCTTAGGCCTGATAAGTTCACTAGGCCCTGGGTGTACGTCCATCTCCTCCATCATACTTAGGGAAAACACATCCACAGATCCCGGGGAAACCCCTTCAGTTGGAGGGACCAGATCCGTGGCCCGGTTGATATCAGGCCGGCTGGTAGTATTATTCTCCATACATAACTCCATAGGCCCAGAAGCCTGGGGGCTCTCCTCCACTCCCCCACCAGGATCCTCCATCAAGGCTGGGCTAGGCACAGAACTTTACCCTGCAGGCTTCTGGAAGTCAGAGCTAAAAGAAACACCTCCTCTCTCTGTCCTGCTGAGTCCAGTGGTGCTGTGTCCTGTGCTCTGTCCTGCTCAGTCCAGGGGTGCTGTTCAAATCAGTCCAGTGGTGGTGCCCTGTGCTCTGTCCTGCTGATTCCAGTGGTGCTTTGGCCAGTGTCTGTGCTGCTGAGTCCAGTGGTGCTTTTGTCCTGTATTTGTTTCTGATAAGTCCATAGCAATTTGTTAATCAGCCAAAAATCTTTTAAAAAAAAAAAAAGATTAAAAAAAATATAAAAAAATAATTGAAAAAGTATAAAAAATATTATAGAGCAATATATTCTTGCAGTCCAAAAAAAAGAGGACCTGTCATTTCTATTACTACATTCATTATTTCTGTAGTTCCCAAAAAGAGGAACTGCTAGTTCTATTACTACGTTCGTTATTTCTGTAGTTCCAAAAAATAGGAACTGCCAGTTCTATTACTACGTTCATTGTTTCTGTAGTTTCCAAAAAATAGGAACTGCCAGTTCTATTACTACGGTCATTGTTTGTGTAGTTCCAAAAAATAGGAACTGCCAGTTCTATTACTACGGTCATTGTTTGTGTAGTTCCAAAAAATAGGAACTGCCAGTTCTATTACTACTTTCATTGTTTCTGTAGTTCCCAAAAAATAGGAACTGCCAGTTCTATTACTACGGTCATTGTTTGTGTAGTTCCACAAAATAGGAACTGCCAGTTCTATTACTACGTTCATTCTTTCTGTAGTTCCAAAAAATAGGAACTGCCAGTTCTATTACTACGGTCATTGTTTGTGTAGTTCCAAAAAATAGGAACTGCCAGTTCTATTACTACGGTCATTGTTTGTGTAGTTCCAAAAAATAGGAACTGCCAGTTCTATTACTACGTTCATTCTTTCTGTAGTTCCAAAAAATAGGAACTGCCAGTTCTATTACTACGTTCTTTGTTTCTGTAGTTCCAAAAAAGAGGAACTGCCATTTATATTACTATGTTCTTTGTTTTTATAGTTCCAAAAAAGAGGAACTGCCATTTCTATTACTACGTTTTTTATTTCTGTAGTTCCAAAAAAGAGGAACTGCCAGTTCTATTACTACGGTCATTGTTTGTGTAGTTCCACAAAATAGGAACTGCCAGTTCTATTACTACGTTCATTCTTTCTGTAGTTCCAAAAAATAGGAACTGCCAGTTCTATTACTACGGTCATTGTTTGTGTAGTTCCAAAAAATAGGAACTGCCAGTTCTATTACTACGGTCATTGTTTGTGTAGTTCCAAAAAATAGGAACTGCCAGTTCTATTACTACGTTCATTCTTTCTGTAGTTCCAAAAAATAGGAACTGCCAGTTCTATTACTACGTTCTTTGTTTCTGTAGTTCCAAAAAAGAGGAACTGCCATTTATATTACTATGTTCTTTGTTTTTATAGTTCCAAAAAAGAGGAACTGCCATTTCTATTACTATGTTCTTTGTTTTTATAGTTCCAAAAAAGAGGAACTGCCATTTCTATTACTACGTTAATTGTTTATGCAGTCCCAAAAAAGAGAAACTGCGGCCTTAACAGCTATGTTGGTGTTAGACGTCCATCCGGTGTCCGCCATCTGTGCAGTGGAATTTAGACCAGTTGGAGGAGGTAGGAGCAGACATCTGTGCAGTGGAATTCAGACCAGTTAGAGGAGGTATTGTGGCCACTGTACCAAATTGGGTACCGGGGCCACTCCACTACGCAGTCCAGATAGCTGCGTATCAGTTATTAAACTACATTCAGTGTTGGGGCCAAATCCAAAAATAATTAAAATGCACTGTCATGATCGAAAACAAGAGGTATTGATACGCTAGAACTCCACCCTCTATATGCTGCAGAGGATGGAGGAGCAGCCATATGTGCAGTGGAATTGAGACCAGTTGGAGGAGGTATTGTGGCCCCGGTACCAAATTGGGTACCGGGGCCACTCCACTACGCAGTCCAGAAAGCTACCTCGGTGCAATGTTTTGGACTAAAAACAATATTGTGAGGTGTGAGGTGTTCAGAATAGACTGGAAATTAGTGGAAATGATTGTTATTGAATGCTATTGAGGTTAATAATAGCGTAGGAGTGTAAAAAAACCCCCCAAAAAACTGGATTTTAGTGCTTTTTTAAAAATAAATCAGAACCCAAAACCCTAAATCAGAACCAAAACCTTTCGTCAGGTGTTTTGGCAAAACAAATCAGAACCCAAAACCTCAAGCTAATCAGAACCCAAAACCCAAAACACAAAACACTAAAAGTGGCCAGTGCACACCCCTAGTTTTAGCTAGCAGCAGCCGCTACATTTTACCTCCAAGAAGGAACAAAACAAGCAGTAATAAAAAAAAAAACAGAGAAAGATAAGCGCACCATAAAAAAAAACTTTTCAAGTGTCTTTACTATGGACAAAACAAACAGTAAGGAAACAGAGAAAAAAACTAAACTTTTTTTCCCCCTGTAAATCAAACTTATCTTTTGTTGTCTGGGTGGACAACTGTGTTTTTGGCTGTCCTTTTAAGATCCCACGATGACATCACTTTGAAGAAATCACCAAGTCCAGGCTTTTTAAACAGTAGCTGTTTTATTTCAGCTTAAAAAAGCATAAACACACAGCCAGGGCCGCCATCAGGGGGGTACGGGGGGTACTGTTGTACCGGGCCCACACTCACCAGGGGGCCCGGTACAACAGCTTAGCACAGACTTACCTGGGGCCCACCGCTGGTCTCCGCTATTCTGTCTTCAGCCTGGCTGTCACCGTGACAGCCAGGCACCAGGATCCGATCGCAGGGGTGGAGGATTCATTCCCCCTGCGATCATGTGCTCTGCCTGTGACAGATCACAGGCCCGCTCATGGGGCGGGGGGGGGGGGGGGGGGGGGGCCCGGGTGGCACAGGGGCCCATACTGGGCCCGATTTTTTCTGAAGGCGGCCCTGCACACAGCAATCACACTCATGTAGTTCACCTGTGTATGTGCTCCTTTATCCAGGTACCAGCAGGATCATTAACCCTGGCTGTACCTTTCCCTGCTGGATAGGGCCTATTGTGGTGGTTACCTTTTCCACAATATATATATATATATATATATATATATATACATATATACACACACGTATACATATATATATATATATATATATATATATATATATATATATATAATGGTGCCAATTAAATGTACAATTCCTAACACTAACTTAGTGAGTAGATTATGTTATCATTGCTCTCCCTACTAACTAAAACAAGGGTACTTCTGTGTTTGAAAGATGTTTTGATCAAAAATTATTGAATCAGGATGGCAAACAACAACAAGCATTACATCATGCTATGCTTAATCTCTGGCTAGCAATATTATACTTTGTGTTGTATATCTGATATATTACCATGCATTTGTTTTCCAATGAATGTTCAATAAAATATATATGTATATTTCCCTTTAATTAAACTGGGCATGTTGTGGGTACAACAACATGTCCTGTGCTTTTAACTGAGTATTTTAGCTAGAGTTTATACTAGTTCTTAGATTAAACCATTGTTTACCTCAGTAACTGCTTAATTATCACCAGGGTAGTAAATACTATTAAATTGTGGGTTCAAAGGCAAAAGTTTGTACTGTCCAATGGGAGAAACTCAAATAACACATAGGGGGAACTCATGATAGCTACGACGTTTATTATAGTATTGTTTCTTTGATTTTATCGTTACCTTTAACCCCCCTCCCCCACCACACACATACATATTTTTATACACTGGATGAACTTATGTTATAATTAATTAATATATATATAATTAATATATATGTGCTTGGCAGACATCTATTTATTACCACAAAACAGTGAATTAGGGCTTCAAGAAAGTGATATAGGGCCTTATTTAGAGTCGAACGCAATGTGCGTCTAAGCCGTGCAGGAGTGGGAGTGTGCCGCAGCTTGGTAGGGTATTGTTGCTTCCCACTCGTAATACCCTACCGAGCTGCGAACAGTTCGTGCAGCTAGCTAACTAGTTGCGCCACCTAACTCCTGCCGCACATTTTTAACCCTTTTTTGACGTGTGTTGCGTCTGCGCCTTACTGCGCCCAGGATTTACTTACGGGGTCACACCCCCTGTGTCTATATTATACAAGTTCACGCCTTCACAATTCCGCGTTCCGCCCTTTCCCTCGTACTAAGCCATAAGTTGTCGTAAGTGTAAATTGCATCCGAGATGCAGGCAGATATGGTGCTTGCTGCACATGCGTGATAGTGGTTTTGTGATCGATGCGTCTATAACGGACTTGGCGTCCGACTCTAAATGAGGCCCATATTGCATAGCAGCAGACTTGATGCTAGTGGTATCACAAAGTTTGCAACATTTTAGTTGTTCATAATATGCATAAAGAAACGTGTTATAAAGTTAGAAGTGACACTACTAAGAAGATTGATTATGGGGTGTAGCAATGTCCTACCTTGATACAGCTTGTAGCGTTATATTTGTTATAACTAAAAGTATTGTTTGAAAAAGGCAATGTTAAAAAACAAAAATAAGTAATAAAAACAAAAGTATTTGCCAGTTTATGCATACCATGTTGATTTTGGAATCTACAAATTTTACAGCTAACATTAAAAAACAGTCAAAATAATATATCATAGAAAAGAAAGCATAAGGATGTCTGATACACTGTGATTCTTCTTTGCTTACCAGCCAGTTGTGTACTATGCATAAAATAGTTTAGTTCAAATTATAAACAAAAAGGAAACGCCAAGTAATAAGTTCAATGTTCAAGGTGTGAAACAAATGGCTGTATAAAATCTACTTCACCTTCCCATATAAAAAACAGGTGGTCTATGTAACAGCATAGAACACCAAGTTCTCCCCAAAAGGGCCATCTCCTATTCAGCTATGTGATGCATCGCCGCAGCGGAGTTCATAACTGCTTAAAAAATACTCTTGCAGAAACGGAAGAATTAGCTACTGTTTGTACCCATTATCATCTGCTACAGGTAAAGCGAGTCTTCATACTTCTTACCATTGCAAGGGACATGAGATAATTCTACTAACAAATGTAGATCAGCAAATGGACCCTGTTTTTCGCTATTGTCGAATCTATATCAGATTGTTCATCTGTAAGTGTCAGTTTATCAGTTATGAGCTCATCAGCTGGAGAGAATTAAATACACTGCATGGTTTGAGTGTACAAATAAACTCTGCTTTATTAGTTACAAGTTCCTATCTATATAGCAAAAATCACGTATTGCAGAAAACTACGCCCCAGAAGGTTTTAACCACTCATGCTCCCTTCACACAGATGTTAGTATATTCTCTCATTATCCACACTAGAACTCCCGGGGGGGGGGGGGGGGGGGGGGGGTGGTGGCTTATCTCCTGTCTGGTATGTCCAAGGTTATAAGCATAGCCTTGCAAATAATGAATTACTCCTACAAAACAGGTGCATCTTATTGTATTTAAGCTATAACAGAACAAAATGGCTATAAGGCAACAAGATGGCGTCAGCTTAGCAAAATCACATTTCTCATTTCCCATCTTTTTATTCATTATTTGCCCTAACACTACCTATTCTTGCTGTCGCTTTTAATGGGTACTTATATGCATACACCCTTCTAACAGAACATATGAATAGGATTGCCTAAAACTGGATACATAGAACAATCCATCCCCCATCAACAACAAGTCCATGATTCCTCTTCTAGCTGATAGATGGTCAATGAGTCGACAACCGTCTTGCACCCGACACATGTCCTGATGTCAGATCTTCACATATATCAGTGAACATGAGAGACTTTGGGGCCTCTTATGCTTCCTATTTGTCTTTTAACTATGGATTTTTTTAGGAAAGGAAAAAATGAAAGGGAGGGAGAAAATACACAGTGCGCTCGGCAAGTGTTATATGTCACTTATTTCACAATAGAAGGGATTGTCCATTGTGCTGTATATCTTCATAAGGATAGGCTTCAGTAATGACCATGTGGATTCCAAGGAAAAGGTTCTTGGTTTCTGCACTGATCACAACTGGCAGTAGTACTGAGAGTTCCACAAGGTTCACACTCATTAGATGGGGTGTACAGTACAGCGGTTAAGACAGATGTGGTAACTTTAATTTTTCTGGAAGAGAAACACTTAGCTTTAATACACTTGCTAATAAGCCACATCATCAGTTTTATTAGAATATATATATAATAATAAGAATTAGTAACAGTCTTTGAAATACAACATGTATAAAACCTGATAACCATCCTCCTATACCCTTGAACCAATTGGCAAGGTACAGCCATGGAAACTATTCTTCTAGATAAACATCTCCAGTGTGCTCCTTTAAATATTTATGTTTCATGTCTTAATTTTTTGTAAGTGTTTATCAAACATTTTCTCTGGATCATCTGCGTCACTAGATAAAAAGGTGCAACCCTGGGCTTCAATTTATATATTTAGGGTCAGGCAGTACCCTCCAGACTAAAATGTCAGGTAGTCCAATATTAACCTATTGTCTTGTGTAAATGTAATAATGTGTTGGGCCACAATACTCACAAATACATTTCTGTATTGGGTGTAACCTCCTACAGTCATGGGTTGCTCTTTTCTTATTTGGTTGGGTTAAACTTTCATATTAGAATTTTTCTCATTATGTATAATGATCTCTACATTACTATTGGCATGAGTCTGGTTCTTCCAGACCTAGCTTTCCTTTGTAGACTAGTACACATCTACAGCCTACAGCAAAGGAACATAATGTGCAATCAATATTCCTCCTGCTAATATCAATGAACACCACTTCCTGGACTCCCTTGGACCTTTAAAAAACTTGTAAAATACGTTTTACTGAGACTCCTCTTGTCTGAAGATCTTGCAGTGGGATACGTGTATTAACGTGTCATTTCCCTGTACTTCCACTACCATGGGAGTCGTCAATAAGACCTGGAAAGGACTCTCATATCTGGGTTCAAAACTCTTCCTGACGTGCTTTTTCACGACCACCCAGTCCCCTGGTTGAAGTTTATGGGTACCTGCATTAAAATTAGGGCCTGGAATGGAAGAAATCACTTGACCATGTATTTCAGTTAGTTGTTTCTATAATAAAGCAACATAGTTCAACAAATCACATTGTACATGCTGTAGTTGCTATGGAAAGTAACAGCCTGTTCTGTGTGCTGTGCCAAACAGTATCTTATTTGGTGCTAAACCAGTGTCTTTCCTAGGAGTGTTTATTACTGAGTGCAGGTAAACTTGAGATCCATGGCAGACCTGTTTCAGCCATTATTTTCTGCATTTTCAATTGCAAAGTACCATTAACGCGCTCCACACATCCCGAACTTTGGGGTCTGTGAGGGGTGTGAAGAGCAGATATGATTCCCATGTCTTTTAACAGTTCCTTGAATCCTTGCCCCGTAAAGTGTATCCCTCTGTCACTTTCAATGACCTCTGGTACCCCATATCTGCAGATTACCTCACTCGTAAATTTCATGACTACTGCTTTAGCATTTGCTTTTCTATACAGCCATGTCTCCAGCCAGTGACTAAAGAAGTTGACACAGACTAGCACATTCTCAAAGCCCGAGCATTTGGGAAGTTGTATAAAGTCTGTCTGTATCCTCTTATAGAGATATTATGTCTGGGGTGTGGTTTTCCATAGAACAGATTTACCCGGGTTATTCTATGCACAGATTAAGCATCCTGCAACTAACACCTGTGCAGCTTGGACAAACCCTGCTGCTATCCATAACCTGCCAGCGAGTACAACCTTAGCATCTTTCCCCAGATGCACTTTCTCGTGTGCTATATTGGCCATAATCATGCGCTCTTAAAAACGCATAACTTGAATCAATGTAAATGTTTACTCTTTGTCCTTTTGCATATATGCATGCAAGTGTCAGGGCCTTTAATTCAGCTTCTTGTGCTGACATGTGACTCAGTAGATACTGTTGAATCCAGTGGCGGATCCAGGGGGGGGCGATCGGGGGCTTGCTGCCGGCGGCTGCACACTGTGCAGGTCCGTTCAGCAGTGACAGTGTGCTGCCCGGCTGCTCTGATTGTGTTTTAAACACATACTGACATACTGTGCAGCCGCCGGCAGCCTTAGAAATTAGAACGGGGGCGCCCCCCCTAAAATCGCCTGGGGTATAGCAAAAGTCTGGATCCGCCCCTGGTTGAATCACTCTTTCTGTGTGTGTGGTTACAGCACACCCTGTATAAGAAACACCATCTATGTGGTAGCGTAAGATGTCTGCATTTGGTAGCAGTGTATCTATGTCAGATAAAACCAAAGGACCTTGTCTCCTTAGTTCTACACAATAATATTCAGAAAAATTTTGTGTTTGCATTTTTTTCTTCCTGTTCAAGCTGGGATGGGATTCCCCCAAATCCCTAGGGGAACCCCAATATATACAGGTACTTCTCCCATCTTTTGAAACTTGCTGCAATAAGGCAGCAGGATTCAACATTGTGCACCACTCAAGTGTAACGTTACAGGGTGTTAGTAGTGCTACTTAGTCTGGCTGCTGAGAAGTGTTTTGTTTGTGCTTGATTTAAAATTTCTGTTACCGCATGTGGCACCATTAGGGTTACTGGGTGCCCTAGCACAATATCTGTCGTTTTTCCAAACACTATGGCCGCTACAGCCATCGCTCGTATGACTGAGTCTAATTGTGCAAAGTAGCATGCAAGTGACCTTAGCTTGCGACCATGTATCTGTGTCAGTACTCCTTGTGTATGTGCACTTACTTTATAACAAAATAATGTGAAAAGCTTGTCATAATCTGGCAAAGTCAGTGCTGGTGCTGAAGTTACTTCAGCTTAAAATTAGTTAAACATTTGGCTCTGCTCAGAGGAGAGTATAAAAGGCTTACTATCATCCAGAAGTGCTATTGCAGGCACACAGATAAATAGCTCATAAAGTCTTAAGGCTTTTTTATTTATGTACAAACATTGAATTCCCATCAATGTATTACCATACCCATGATACAAAGAGGTATTTACAGTATATGATGATTATAGCACAGTAAATAAGGGCAGTGAATATCTTTACAACACTGATTGACTCAAAACTATTATGAGGATAAAAGAATAAAAACCTTTGTTATCTACCATAATTTGACATTACATTGCATTACTTTCTTTCAAACCATCTGATATAAAATTTGGTTAAAAAAACCCCTCCAAAAATAAACCTAAACACTATTTCATATTCAACTATGTTAGTCAATTTCTCCTTTTCTTTTTAAAAACATCTTCTCACCTTCTTCGACATACAGAAAAACCACCTAGTTCATGCATTTGCTATGTGAATAGCCCATAAACTCTAATATCTCTTTCCAAAACAAGGTAATCATTACTCAGCAAAGTCTACGTTCTTTAAATCCTTTATTAGTTTATACTTATGTTTGTTGTGGCTGTTGACCAAAACATATTGCAAAATTCTATTCATTGGAAGTTGGATCAATGCAATCTGGATTGAAAGGGTGCTTTGTAGCTGGAGAGCTTCTGTGAAGAAAAAAAACTTTTGCATAGAGACTAACATTTATTCACTAGGAATTACAGTAACTGTTATTAATTCACATTGAACAGCTGCTAATACGACACTTGTTTAAAAGTTTCTCTTTGTAGCTTAACTGTGACGCTATGCGTTCCATACAATGAAAAACTGATTTCCTCAAAGGGGCAGTCCCTAATCCCACAAACAGTGAATGTCAAAGTGACGAGACCTGGGCGTTCAAAGCCACTCCTTTCTCATCATTTCTTTGGAAACCAAATATTCACACATATTTGCAGATTCTGTGATTTCCATGTTTAAAGTAAATATATATTTTCACAATTCTCGCTCACAGACGACATTTTATCTCGTAACATTTCTTTATGGGCATAAGAAACACTCCTGATTTCTGAGAACATTTATCAGCGCCATTCTAACACAGATAAAAACAGCTTTTAATATATCTTCATGTAAGCTCACTCCCACAATTCTCAACTTCATTAAAGAGAAAGCTATTTTTCTCAACTTCAGAAACAAAATTACTTTGTTCAAATACAGAAACGGCTTGTTGGACCCCAGCCAACTTTGTTCTGACGCCAGTAATAGTGATAATGTACATCATTTACAGTCTTGTGACGGACCAAAGATTTTAAAACTTCTTATGCATCTCTTCAAAAGCTTACATTTACAACTGTAAAGCTTTTTCAACCTTGAAACATGTCTCTTGTAAAACGGTCAAGACAGACAAACACGGATCTCCCTCACACGCAGTAAGATGGAGATAAAACTCACATACAGAGAAAGAAAAATTAACTGCTATCTTTCAGCCTACTGCTGTGGAACTACATGTCCCAGCATTAGACTAAATACACATTAGCTTCAACATGTTACTATCAATCAGCACTCCGGACATATAAGCATACTTGAAAAACCTTTTTATCAATGTTACATACATTGCCAGATAACAAAATACAGCGTGCTTCTTATCTCAACACACTGAAATCTTTTACACAGAATAAGGGAAGGGCACATCTCACTCTTTAAGCTGCGCAACATCAAACATACATTTTTATTACACAACCTACTTGATTCATTGTTTTAGTCATTATATCATTTAGATTGTGATACATTTAGCCTAGCTACATATTTTGTAACTTTCTAGATCTCTTAACTTTCCTTTGCCACCTCAAACTATCTCTTGGGGTTTGGGCTCAATACCCCTTTGTTCTTGTCACATTGCCACTTGCAACACCCTTGTTTCTCCATTAACACATATCAATTCCTTCTTTGGCTATCCCCGCTTTCTTGATAAATTACTTGCAGACCTTCTACTCCCCACACATCCTAGAAATCTGCGCATCATTTCTATGGGGGGGTTGCTGTCATCTATCTGCTTACTGTCTATATTCCCCTATATTGACAGTACTTTTGAGTCCCAATAGAGACTCCGGTCTAGTTTCTGTGGGTTGTCCCAATAGTGAATGTCCGGGTCTGTGGGCTCCGTACACTAGATTCCCCTTTTGGGCTCCATACACTGGAAGCCCCTTTTGGACTCCTTATACTGGATGTCCGGTTCTGTGGGCTCTGTGCATTAGATCCCCTTGTGGACTCCTTATAGTGGATGTCCCTTTTGGACTTTTTACACTGGTTGTCCGTGCAGAATAGCCTGACAGCATCTGGAACGAAGGTCTGAAAGCTCTTTCTAAACTTTTTAACAAAGTTCTGGGGATGGTGTATCACACATGCACTCAAAATTCACTCATCTTTCAGAAATCTAATTACCAATACAATTACAATACACAAATTGTTAGTAACTGTATAATTCTGAGACTTACAGATCTGCGTGCCTGATACCTTAGACGGACATGAAATAACTCAAAACAGAGGAGCCTGATGAGTAGAAAACGACTCACCCGGGTTATAGTCAGGGTCCTGTGTCCAGGGCGACCTCCAGTTCTGTCTGTCCTTGGCTCAGGTCAGCAGTCTCGGTGGTACCTCCAATGCTGTCGAATCTATATCAGATTGTTCCCCTGTAAGTGTCAGTTTATCAGTTATGAGCTCATCAGCTGGAGAGAATTAAATACACTGCATGGTTTGAGTGTACAAATAAACTCTGCTTTATTAGTTACAAGTTCATATCTATATAGCAAAAATCATGTATTGCAGAAAACTATGCCCCAAAATGTTTTAACCACTCATGCTCCCTTCACACAGATGGGGGCTGGCTTATCTCCTGTCTGGTATGTCCAAGGTTATAAGCATAGTCTTGCAAATAATGAATTACTCCTACAAAACAGGTGCATCTAATTGTATTTAAGCTATAATAGAACAAAATGGCTATAAGGCAACAAGATGGCGTCAGCTTAGCAAAATCACATTTCTCACTATAATTAGCCTAACAGGGAGTGAGGTGCTCCATTAAATACATTCTACATCATTCACAGTTTTACAGAACAAAATCTACTTTTTTTTTCAGTTACTACACATTGAACTTATTACTTGACACTTCTTGTTTGTTTATAATTTGTGTATACTTTTTGAGGGTGGTGGCACATCCCCTCTATAAGGAGCTGACTTGTAATATTTAGAATTTTAACTCTATAAGTGCCTAGGATATTAGTTTTAGTTTAGTTGTTCAATCTTGTTGACAATACCCTATGAAGCATATCTTCACACAAGGAATGTGTGGTAGAATACAGTAAAAATGCAAATATATAGGACTTCAAAGCTGTTCGGGAAGAATCTGCATCTAGCTTGCTGCAGCTGTAAACAAAACACAAAGCACATGCATGTTACCACCCAAGTGACAATGGCAATTGTTTTATTTCCTTATTTTTCACACTATTTCCTTCATTGAGGGAAAAAAAGTTTGAAGAACTTTCTTTACTTAGTAAAATGTTCAGACAGGTCGGTTTTGGATAGTCATTCTTATAGAAATCCCCCCTAAAAGAATCTTCCCCAAAACCTCACATTTTGTGGAACTCTCTAGTGTTTTTATATTTATGTTTAAAAAATTGTTATTACCTAATAAATTAAGAGACTTGAAAGAAGTTGGTGATTTCTGGAAGTTTAAATGGAGAATGAAACTGACTAGGCTTGTTTGAAAAAACTCTTCAACATTCAATTTAGAAGCAAGAATTAGACACATGTGTTGCCTGTACTCCTGGCACTCTAGCAGCTTCTCCCCTCTAATAATAAAATTCATGTTTTTATTACATCTGTTGTTATAATAAATATGTTTTGTAGAGTCCAGAATTTGCATCGTCAGACTTCCAGACCAAACAGCTTTAAAGTTTGATTTGATAATTTGCTGTGCAGAGCTGGAGCCAAGGCACGGGGGATTGAAGCCAAGCTCTCACCAGCAACCATTGTAAGGCAGCAATTGTGGATCTGGCCAGCAACCCTCATAAAAGCTGTTTTTTGTTTTTCTAGAATGATATTGCTTTATATAAGAGAAATATCATTACAGTGTCATCCTTTACCTGTAAACTCAAACGTTCAGAACTTACA
This sequence comes from Mixophyes fleayi, assembly GCF_038048845.1. Classification (NCBI taxonomy): domain Eukaryota; kingdom Metazoa; phylum Chordata; class Amphibia; order Anura; family Limnodynastidae; genus Mixophyes; species Mixophyes fleayi. The sequence goes on along the minus strand of NC_134407.1, from coordinate 118,811,777 downwards.
CACACACCAATTTTGACACAATACAGCTGAGAAGTCAATTACAGTATAATACGTAAATGTTAATGTGACATTTTAATATTGTTCTTCAGCTACGTTTGCTTTAATTTATTTATTTTGTTTTATATAGTTTATGCTTTACTTGGCTGTCTGGAAGAGTCTGAAGTTCTGGTACCTGGACATTAAAAGTGCAGAATTTGTCTCCACATGGCCCCTTTCAGATAACTTTTACTTGCTTTCCAGCTATTTTCTGTACTTTCAGACCTGTATTGTTACAATCAGAAGTAGTTATGAAAACCCACACTGTGAACTTGGACTTGAGCGTATAAGATATAAAAACATTTGCATTTCATTGCCTCTTTCTGCCTACTGGTGTACTTTTGTACTTTTGTTCACATGCGTTTGTTAATATACGCGATTATATGTCCTGTGTATTTTATGTTATTGATTGCGTGTTGGAAGGGTTTATTCTTAAATGTTGCCAGGTGGAAGAGTTAATCAAAGAAAAGACAGGAGAAGGGGTCTGGGCGAGACAAACAAACTTCATATCATCCACTATTGTCCTCTAGGCAACAAGGACATGGCATGATAGTACTCTGACCCAGACTCCTAGGCACCCTCTCCCCATGGAACCAACAGTCACCAGTCAGCAGATATATTAGCTGGGTTATGGGTTAGCTGGATATATTACCACCAATCACCAGCAAGTTATCATCCTAATATACTCCCACCATGGAAATAATCACTGATAAATAAACTGTGTTTTTGGGGTCTGTGACTGTATCTTGTGTAGTGACTAGGAACTGCGCTTCCGTCACGTGCCAACACTGTGCTTCTAGGGAATTACTCTGCCTGTTTTGCCATCTGTTGAATAAATCACGTTTAGTTGCAACAATTTGCCTAGGTGATTTTTGAACGAACCCATCCAGGTGTACGGATTTCACAGTTTATTTACATTCCATAGATTGTAAGCTTGCGAGCAGGGCCTTCTCACCTCTTTGTCTGTTTTACCCAGTTTGTTTATTAGTTTACTATGTTTGTCCCCAATTGTAAAGCGCTACGAAATATGTTGGCGCTATATAAATAAATGATGATGAATGATGATGATTGCCCTGGAAAACCTCACAACTCTGCTCTGCTCTTTACATTGGACACAGTTGTATCAAGAGAGCTGCTTTATGTTATATCCAAAGGCACCAAAAAACGCAACTCTGTATGAAGATATATAAACGTGCATGTAAAGCACATAAGGAAGACAGAAAGATTATGCAATGTGAACATTAAAAGTTGCAGGGGGGTATGTACTATCTCTCAGATTAATTCAAATCAGATTCTGTACAGATTTAGCAACACATTAAATTTATAAAGCTCTGAATTATCCTGACGTGAAAAATCTCAGGAAGCTTGGACTCATCTGTTTGATATTCTCCCAGCAACAGAGCAGTTAACCCACCTATTAGCCTTAATCATCCCAAGAGCTTCTGTGAGTATTACCCTGGCTAACAGAACAGTCTCATGCAGAATATACAGAGTCTGGGAGCAGAAACAAATTTCAAGCTGTGTGATTTACAGCTATTGACCCTCTGTCTAAAACAACAGGAGGCATTACAGAGTGATACCATAGGAAAGGGTGCTGGTGTAAGTGTTGCTTTCAGCATTTATCAGAAACTGCCTTTACTTACAATCTTCCTAACGATTTTTTAATGATATGCATTTTCATTATTTTTAACTAAATATATATTGGCTGTTTGATGTTGTGAAAAATACGACTATGAGTTATGGGCCAAAATAAAAAAATTATTGATCAAGCGTTTTGCTGACCCATTTCCATTTGTAATAAAGATGGTAACTTGTGGTTTAAACCCTAAATATTTTTCCTTTTACACCTCATTTGGATTTTAGTGATGTAAAGGTGTCAGCATTGTGAATTCTCGGGGTAATCCATAATTGGATGTTAGTGTCTTTTTGCCCTGTAATTATCCAGTTATTTGTGAGTGCTATAATGTCATAGTGTGGGGCAGTCTACAATTTGAGCTCTATCCTAATGTGCAGATCAAGCATAGCCAGACCTGCTCTTAACCTCTAACATGTGCACCTCACTGGTACTGGGCCACACCTCATTAGCTGCCAATGCTAATCCTGAACCTGCAGTGACATCACATCAAATCAATGTAATACAAGTTCCCAAAGGGCTTCCAATATTATGATGAAGACCAGGGGCGGATTGGGAACTTAAAGTGGCCCTGGAAAAATTTCTGGAAGTGGCCTCATGTGGGCAGGACCATATCAACTGTAGGCGGGGCAAGCAAAAAAGGAGGTGGGATTAGTACAAAGTCGACTATGCCACCAGAGGTCTGTAAAGTGCTAGACTCCCCTTTACATAGCACCCTTCATCCAACACTCCCACCCATGGGACAAACATGTCCCTGGGCGGGACAGAACCCTAAATCAGGACTGTCCCGCTAAAATTGGGACAGTTGGGTGGTATGATTATTGGTTCACCCACATAATGGCTGCCTTCTCTGTGTACGAGTGATGGGTACACTTTGACTAATACATAGTAAGTAGGACAATATGAGCAACTAAATTTAGCAGTAGTAAACCAGTAACAGAAAATGTCATCACAATATATAGTCATGGCCAAAATTTGAGAATGACACAAATATTATTTTCACAAAGTCTGCTGTCTCAGTTTTTATGATGGCAATTTGTATATACCCCAGAATGCGGGATCGAGGCACCACCAGTGCATAGCTTTCTCAGTATTGGCAGCAGGCAGGTGTGAGTGCACACACAGTGAGGTGAAGACTTTTGGAGGAAGTCCTGATGTCAAGAAGGCCAGCAAAGAAGCCACTTCTCTCCAGTAAAAACATCAGGGATAGAATGATATTCTGCAAAATGTACAAGGAATGGACTGCTGAGGACGGGGGTAAAGTAATTTTCTCTGATGAATCCCCTTTCAGATTGTTTGGGGCACCTGGAAAAATGCTTGTCCAGAGAAGAAAAGGTGAGGACTACCATCAGTCCTGTGTCATGCCAACAGTAAAGCATCCTGAGACCATTCATGTGTGGGGTGCTTCTCAGCCAAGGGAGTGGGCTCACTCACAATTTTGCCTAAGAACACAGCCATGAATAAAGAATGGTACCAAAACATCCTCCAAGAGCAACTTCTCCCAACCATCCAAGAACAGTTTGGTTGTGAACAATGCCTTTTCCAGCATGATGGAGACCTTACCATAAGGCAAAAGTGATAACTAAGTGGCTCAGGGATCAAAACATCAAAATTTTGGGTCCATGGCCAGGAAACTCCCCAGACCTTAATCCCATTGAGAGCTTGTGGTCAATCCTCAAGAGGCGAGTGGACAAACAAAAACCCACAAATTCTGTCAAACTCCAAGCATTGATTAGGCAAGAATGGGCGGCCGTCAGTCAGTATGTGGCCCAGAAGTTGATTGACAGCATGCCAGGGCAAATTGCAGAGGTCTTCAAAAAGAAGGGTCAACACTGCAAATATCGACTCTTTGCATAAAGTTAATGACATGGTCAATAAAAGCCATTGACACTTGTGAAATGCTTGTAATTTTACTTCAGTATACCATAGCAATATCTGACAAAAAGGTCTAAAACTTTGTGAAAACCAATACTTGTGTCATTCTCAAAACATTTGGCCATGACTGTACATATTTGTGTTTATTTAATTACAGGGTGCAAAGGAACTGCCAATATAGAAAAATACAGTTGGCAGACTGTCCTGCTCTCTCTTACCTGTTCTTGCTGCTTTCCCTACCTGTGGTTTCTGGTGTCTCTTGCTCAGTTTGCTGATTGTCTGGATCCTGAAATGCTGGGGGCCCTATCTAGGAAAGAAAATGGGTACATGAAATTTAGAAAACTCTAAGGAGCTTTGGTGTTAAATCAAAATAACTCACATATAATGATAAGGCCTCCCTCCAACCCCAAGATTAAAATACTAGCATTCACATTGATTAAATAAACCTCCCTCCAAGAGCCCCAGCAATAAATTAATAGCATTTACATTTAATAAATATAACCATTTCTCACAATTATCCTGGCATTAAATAATTCATATTCAAATTTAATAAATAGACCTCATTGTCCCCAAACTCACCCCCACATTCAATTAATAGCCCCCAAATCACCCCATTTTAAATTAATAGGCCCCACTATTAAATTACATTACCCCATCACCCCACAAACAAAATAGCACCTTTTAGCCACCACCTACCTCACACCCACATTACATTGCCACACGCCCCCTTGTCATCACACACAGCACTGACATCAGCCCCCCCTACACACACACACACAACACTGACATCAGCCCCCCCTCACACACACACAATACTGACATCAGCCCCCCCTTCACATACACAGTACTTCCATTATTTCCCCCTTCACACACACACACAAAACACTGACATCAGCCCCCCTTCACATACACAGTACTTCCATTATTTCCCCCTTCACACACACAAAACACTGACATCGGCCCCCTCTTCACACACACTGTCCTGACATCAGCCCCCCCTTCACACACACTGTACTGACATCAGCCCCCCCTTCACACACACTGTACTGACATCACCCCCCCCTTCTTCACACACACTGTACTGACATCAGACCCCCTCTTCTTCACACACACTGTACTGACATCAGCCCCCCCTTCTTTACACACACTGTACTGACATCAGCCCCCCCTTCACACACACTGAACTGACATCAGCCCCCCCTTCTTCACACACACTGTACTGACATCAGCCCCCCCTTCTTCACACACACTTTACTGACATCAGCCCCCCTTCTTCACACACACTGTACTGACATCAGCCTCCCCCTTCTTCACACACACTGTACTGACATCAGACCCCCCCTTCTTCACACACACACTGTACTGACAGCCCCCCCTTCTTAACACACACTGTACTGACATCAGCCCCCCCCTTCACACACACACTGTACTGACATCAGCCCCCCCTTCACACACACTGTACTGACATCAGCCCCCCCTTCACACACACACTGTACTGACATCAGCCCCCCCCTTCACACACACTGTACTGACATCAGCCCCTCCCTTCACACACACACACACTGTACTGACATCAGCCCCCCCTTCACACACACACTGTACTGACATCAGCCCCCCCTTCACACACACACACCTGTTATCAGCGCCCCCACTTTACACTTACCTGTCATCCGCTTCCAGCCGCGCTTTCTGCTCTGCTCACATGGGACGGCACCCGTCACATGGTGCACGTCCCATGTGATACTTAGGCCACGCAGAGGGGGAGGGAGGGACAGATCCGTGGCCACTAGAAGGAAGGTGGCTGGTCCCGGGGAAAGGGGCCAGCCATCTTCCTTGTTTAAAAAAAAAAAAAAATGTCAGGCGGCACACGGGCGGCCTCAGGTCATCGGCCTACCGGTAAAATTCCTGGTAGTGCCCATGGCCAATCCGCCCCTGATGAAGACTGTCCCACACTCCAGGTACAGTTGAACAAATCTTTCAAAATGTAACTGTGAAAAAATTGTTGATCCACAAGTTATAACAGCATTTCCTACAGGAATTCTTGTCCAGGCTAGTTTCTCCAACCTATGAGCTGAGATTAACAACAGTTAGGTAGAAACAGTTGTGCAACACCATACAGAAGAACAATCTAACCCTAAAGCCGAAGTATATGTAGCCAGCTAGGAGGCAAGATCAGGAGCCAGACATAGTGAAAGTACAAACAGAATCACAAGTAACAGTACACCCAGTAACCTAGTAGGATCTATAAAGGGCACCACCCAGTGTATACCGTAGATATACGTAGATATATATGGGCTCATAATGCATTGCTCACAAGCGCACTCAGAACATGCCTCATAATCACTTGCGGTCAGCCACTCAGGAGCACCGAAATTAAATCACCAGCATTGTTTTGTTATTAGATGTTATCAATAATTAACACATCTGTCCATTATAACTTTTTCTGTTCTGTTCACCACAAGTGCAGTTACGGTTTGAAGAATTATAAATTTTTGAGTGTAGTTCATTGTTTTCTTTCAGGTATATCAATGTCACAATAAGCAAAATCACGGTTTTACAATAAATTAAGAAATATTTAAGATTGTTAACCATACAGTATATAAAAAGTGTATAAAAGGCTTATGTCTGATATCTTAACCTCATACACCTTCTTCCTTTTATTCAACTATTACCTTAGAGTAACGACACAAGACTTGAGTGTGGCATAATTAAATGATTCATTTAACTATGGTGGAGGAGAATAAAGCAGTCAGTCCGGTGCGTGCCAGGCAAAACCCAACTGTCCTAGTATATCCTTAGGACTTTCCATCTGGGGCACCAACTACCCCTGAGTTCAAGTGGGGGACAAACCAAAACAATCCCGGGTGCACATATCTACCTGGACGGGGCACAACGTCCTGATTCTACCGAACCCGCCCAACCTCTGGGCTATACGGAAAGCAACCACAGGGCAACCCACAGTGGCAATACCTGAAACCGAGACTAATAGCCGATTCACTCAAAGAGAGGTGGGTTCACCATGCCCAATACCGTAAATGTGCGCCCAAACAAACACTGGCCGTCAACAGACTGTGTTTTCCGGCCACGCCCGGATCCCTGACAAAGCTAAAACCCTATAAATATCTTGAACAAAAATAACTATGCCCTCTTCACTCAAATGTACTCCATCTCCCCTATATAGCGATGTGCTCTGAAACTGAATCAGTGGGTGCACCACCGAACACAAACACGCAAGATTGCACAACTCACATACAAAAGAAGAAAAAGATTTTGAGCGGAAGCACAGACGAAGTTAAAACCATAAAATCCAGTGGGAAAAAAATAGACAAATCCCTTCGCGCCCGACCTCCAAAGGTCCAAGCAGTCTAAAACCTGTGCCACCACAGCAGAGAATAGAAAGATAAAAGGATTAGGTAAGAAGAGCAGGACAAATATAACGCTTGTATACCTTGGTTTTTCACCTAACAATCCCCTTTATGGCCTGTTCAGATGCACTGGCCACTGCTGCAGACGTGGCGGCACCGATTCTGAAGGAATGAGTACCGAACTGGGACCCTTCCAAGCCCAGCTTTGCCAATGTACGCTTAAACACTACCGTAAACTGGTATCTGGTGAGGGGGTACCATCACCATGTACCAGCCACGGGATAGCAGACACTGGACGAATAACAGCAAAATCACCATTAATTACAACAGGGCAAACCGAGAAACCCACCTTTGGAGTCAATGTAACCCAGTGTCCCCTTCCCAACTGGTCAGACTTGGATCTCCTGACTTTGCAACAAACTGAGGAAGGGGAAATAATTACATGCTGCGCCAACATCCCTGACTTGGGCAAAGACTTAGAAGCGGCTACAACTTTGCTTTAGCCTAGCGAAAAAAGATATCCCCGCCAGGGACCCTGCCATAGCCGCCTTGAACTTACCGGCTTTGAAACCTGCCCAGACAAACGCTAGCATCAGCTTATGCCCCCGGCTCCGAAAAACACACCAGTCATGCCAAGCCGAATGGTACTTCTCCCTTGTGGAAGGGGCCAATGATGACTCCGCAAGGCCCTCTATCCCAGCTTGACAATCTGCCAGATATAAGCGGGACAAGGTGACCCTGACAGGGATGCCTGAGGTGCCAAAGCTCGAAACTTCTCCCACTGCCCCCTAGATAACACATCCGCCAGCGCATTATCCGCCCGGGAACATGCTGCGCCCTGAAACCGGTGTCGTCAACTAAACACCTCCAAACTAATCTCCACAACAACGTGATAACTGGCTGAGAAGTAGCCTTCTGCTGGTTAATGGCCTGTACGACACCCAAGTTGTCGCACCAAAAAACTATTTGTTTTCCTACGAAATTTGGGGCCCACAACTTCAATGCGATGATGATCGGGAAAATTTCTAAAAGCAACATGTTAGCAGTCCATCCGGCCTGCACCCATTCCTCGGCCAAGGTGCCGCACACCAGTCCCGCGCGAAGTAGGCCCCAAAACCCCCGCCCCCCCGCCACATCAGTGTAAAGCTCAAGCTCCTGACTAGACACTGATGTGGAAGGCAACACCCGAAACCCCAATGAAATCCCGCAAAAACAGATCCCATACTGTCAAATCTGTCCGGATCTCAGCAGACAGCTGAATCTGACAGTGAGACCGTTTGCGCCCAGCTGTCGCCCTCTCCAACTTCCTACAGAACACCCGACCCATCGGTATCACCCGACATGCGAAATTAAAAAGTCCCAGTACAGACTGGGTCCTTTTCAAAGACATTGTTGACGACCCCAGGGCCTCCCCTATGAGCTCCCACAGCTTCCCTACCTTGTCCATTAGAAGTCAACAAAGGCCCATGACTGTATCAATTTCGATGCCTAAGTACGACAACCATGTTCTAGGAGCCTCTGTTTTATCATGCGCGACTGATACACCAAGTGAATGAAAAAGAGGCCCCACTGAAAAGAATTTCCCTGCAAGTAGGTCCCTGACTTGGGCCCACCACCAGGAAATCGGCCAGATAATGGGCAACGCCATGGTGACCGGTGTCGGCACAGACGCACCAGTGCAGAAATGTGCTAAAACACTCTAAAAAAGCGCAGGAAACCGCGCACCCCATGGGAAGGCATCTATCCACGTAGTATCCATCCTTCAGATGGAAACCCATGAGCGGGAAAGAGTCAGGGTGCAAAGGAAGAAGCCGAAACGCCGACTCAATGTCGACCTTCGCCATCAAAGCCCCGGACCCAAAGGACCTCACTATATCTAAAGCTTCCTCAAACGACTGGTACACTACCCTGCAAAATCTCTCTGGGATGGCATCATTCACAGATGCCCCGCTGGGAAAAGAGAGGTGCTGGATCAGGCGAAATGTCCCTGCAGCCTTTTTAGGAACAACCCCTACTGTGATACCACCAAGTTCCGATAAGGGGGGTTCGTAAAACGCCCGTTCATCCGCCCGAGCGCCACTTCCTTACTAGCCAAGATTTCAGGGAACACACTAGCAGACTTCAGGTTGACTACAGCTGCTGTCCCAACAGACTCCGCAATAGGCAACCTAAACCCGTGCATGAAACCATCCCGCAAAAAACTCCGCTGCCCCCTTTATTGGGTAGCGGTCCAGCCACCGGCTGAGGCTGATCACATTAACTGGAGACGCGGCTTTCTGGAGCTCCGGAAGCCGGACGACTGACGTCACACCCCCCCCCCAACCGGCTTCTCACAAGCCCTGGCGGAGTGGCCTCCTCCGCACAGCATGGAAGCGTGTGATAACCTACACGCCGCTCCGCGCAGGCAGACTGACCTGTTAAAGGGGAAGCAGCGGCCCCTACCACCAAAGGGAGCGCCAATCCTGCCGCGTCCCAGCGGCCGCCGCCACCCAGCCCCTTGAGCTGACTCCCCCCAACCCTCCTGGGACACCTTTAGCCATTCCTTAACATCTCTATATCCCAACATGAGGCTCGCATGGCCATCGCATTTTTCACGAGAAGCCTCATCATAGGCCAACCACACCCCAGGGTGCGATGAAGTATACATTTCATGGATCATGTGAAGATATTTCAACATGTCCATCCACTCTGAAGGGCGTGTCTCTAAGTAACAAGCCGCGAAAAGTTAAGCCCCCGTAAGCCAATTCTTATAGGACTTGTAACTCGCCTCACCCCCGCCACCCTTAGCGAGGGCCTGAGCAACCAACTTTTTTCCCTTCTCTGTCACAGCAAACATGTCAATGAATCTGCCCTTATAAATCCTGTCCCTGACCGACATTCTCAACCCTTGCAATATCCCCGTACTAGCGCAGCGAAGCATTTCACCCCCTGTAAGACGGGAACCCCTGCCTGCGCTGACCTGACTGTCTACCCTCTGACCGGCCCTCTTCTTGTGGGACAAAATGCTTGCGCAATTTTTAAGCAGTTTCTTAGATTCCGGCCCAGACATATCCGATCCTGTACTGGAACTATAGCAATCAGACCAAACAGCTTGAACATCAGGTAAATCAAACAGATACTGCTCACCTCCAAAAACCAAGCTGGCCTCCGAAACCTGCGCCCGACCTTCCACATCCGACCATGCCTGGTAACGTTCCTCTGCACCATCGATCCGTCCACCCGGTTATCCTCATACCCACAGGGTTCTGCTGAGAAAGAAATGTTACTGCCGGAAGCTTGAGACAGAGAACCATGGGACGCAGACCTACGCCCCGCACTCTCCAGATTCAAAATCCCTGCCTCTCTCCGAGCCCCTGGGCCCCCCATGTCCCACTGTCCCCATACTACCACCCTCGGACCTGCTATACCCATGGGACATACGCCGCTCATCCGAGCCGCGCCCCCCAGACTCAGAGCCACTCAGGGACCCCTGCTCCCCTGACCTAGCTGCCGCTAGTGCCCCAGACAAACTCTGCACCTGTCCCTCCTGCTAAGAAATGCTTATCTGCACAACCACCGCATCACCCAGGGCACCCCTTTGACCTGAGCCCTCCCGTAAATACCTGCCTCCCGACAGAGCCCCACTACTCCCCTCTGCTGCCACCCTCTTCCAGCGTCTCGGAGTCCCAGAGCTGGAAGGGGTGGCCTCACTCACCGCCCATTGCGCCCCCCTCCTGCAGCTCTGCCACTCCCGACGCTGCCACCCTCGTGGGCCCCAGTCACACCCAAGCCTGTACGGGGTTGGGGGGGGGTCTGGCACAGAAACCCTAGAAATTAACAAATGGGGAACTCCTACATCCCCTTACAAAATGGCCACCAGTCCCAAAATGGCCACGGGGACCAGTGCTCCGATGTGCGGCGGGGGGCGCCACCCCCCCTACCGCCCTCCTGCCCACTGACTACCACTCGTCCCTGTGGGACCTATGTTGCCGCTGCCCACAACACTAAACTTACTACAACAAGTGACCCGACCCTAACAACTCTCTAATGGCCGGCAATGCAACAAGAACAAACAACTATAATACTAACTGAGTGTGGAGTACTAACGGGACCTACTCACTGTACTCTACGGGGGAACACCAGCCGGTGTTCACGGTCTATACCGGAGGGCGGTTCCTAACCCCCTCACCCAGGTCGTACCAAGAAGACTGTCTTCTTGCTATGGGGTCACCCACGGAATCCTAAGGACCAGCTGCACAAGGCCCGAAAGAGGCTCAAGGGAACAGCACACCAACCTGAGCACAGACTGCCGCACGGAACAGGCGATCGTCACCGTGATGAACCGCCCGACTGCCCCCACCCAGGCCGGAACACGTATCCAACTCCGGAACCGCCAGATAACCTGTGCGGAACTTAGGACTGTCACACTCAACCAGAACCATGGGCCGCCCCTGGAACTTAATTGAGTTGTGCCGCACTGCCAGTGAGATACTCAATCATCCCCTCTGGAAACCAGGGTAACCCCAGGGACCTATGGGACGGGAAAACTATGTGTGTTCTTTCCCTTGCTATGTGTAAGCTGCTAACTACTCTTACCCCATAGTACAGGTTAGTACAGGAAAACAACAAGTACAAGAGCCTACCTTTAATGGGGGCCTGACGTCTTGCACCTGGAAACAAATATGCAGCACACCAAAAATACGATATACAAAGCAATACTCGCCGCACAGACAGAATAAAACAATGATACAGTATATGGCAAGCTACTACACGGGTAGACAGCTGATAGCTAACCAGCCGGTTACTACAGCACCACAGGAGCCTTCTGCTCTACTGTTACCTTACTCCTCTCAGTGTACTCACCTCACATACAGGACCGCACAGGACCGCGCCCTACACTCTCATGCCACTGACTACACCACCAGGGCCTTATGCCCTACACCATGGGCCTCTCTGCCTAACTACAGAGCCTTGAGCTCTGGCTATGGGCTTAGCCCTCTCACTACCTTGGGCTCTGAGCCTACTCACTAGGTCCTTGTGCCCTTCTACTTCTACTGTCTCCCAGGGGCACTAGCCCCTGCCTAACTATGGGCTTATAGCCCCCTAACTAGCTAGGGTCTTGTGCCATTTTAACTCTATGGGCTACTTGCCCACTACCTAATAGGGCCTTTTGACCAGTTTCCTGGGCCTTGTGCCCCTATCAAGTGCCCACGGGCCTAGCGCCTGACAAAAGCCACGGGCCTTGTGCCTGACCTAACACTGAGTATACTTACCTGCTCCGCGCAGGATACTCAACTTGACTCGCAGCCTTCTTTCTTCGGGGCTTCCAGACCCTCCAGCCGGCGCCTCTTCTCCGCTTCGGCGCGGACCCTTCAGCTGCTCCAAGGGCTGGGGCATTCTCAGCCCTTACAAGGGCTCCCCGACGACGTCTCCGGTGGTGATTATAAGTGGCAGGGTCGCTCTTTGCCCTGACAAGGGCACCCTGCCACTTCCGGCGTCCTGATGATAGTAGCTCTCTTCTTCCGGCGCTCCGGACGTCCCTCGACAACCTCTCTCTACTCCGCCGCCGCACTTCTGGTAAGATGCGCCGGTCGGCGGTTTATATACTCTCTGGCGCAACATCATCACTAGGCACCGCGGCGAGCAAGTCAGTCTTTCAAACGACCGGAGGTGAGCCATGATTGGCTCACCTATCCGGCCGCTGATTGGCCAGCGGAGAAAGGTGAGCCCTGATTGGCTCATCCTTCCTCCGCTGCCCAGACCTGGAAAGAAGAAGAAGAGATACTCACCAATGCTGGATCACTGGAACGGTGAGTACTTCACCTCTTCCTTCTTCACCCTCTTGTAAGGCACAGCAGTCAGGGCCATCTTCTGTCCCTCCAGGGACACAGCAGCAGCGGGCATCTTTGCCCTCTTGCCGGGCACCAGATCCAGGACCCGCGGGGACACCTCTACAGTACCTTCTAAAAATAAAAAAATCTGAAAAGCACTGTGGGAGCACTGTGGGGGAACAGTGCAGTTTATGGTACCGAAATAAAAAATAAGCCAAGATTTTCACACCAAACATCCTACGGAGGCATCTTGCGTGGAGCTCCTATAGGATTTTGTCAGTAATTGAATCTCCACCCACCTGTGTGTTGCATTAGGGAAACTGTTTAATACAGAGCTGTGTAAAAGTCAAGATTCAGTTAAGATATACTAAGAGACATTTCTTCTTTTTTACAGCCAGAAAGAATGAGTGGAAACTGTCTGCATGCTGCTTTTATATTGCTATTTATTTGCTTTTGGTAACCTGGTGTGTCCACTAGGCATAAACATGCCTATTTTCAGACATGACACAGGGGAGAAACAAATTAAAGACTACATAAATATACATGTGATACTGAACATGAGTTAACAAAGCACAACAAAGTGAAACAAGTCTATAATTCATGCAGCTAAAATACAAATTGTACAATAATAATTTGAAAAAACATACATTACAAGTGATAGCAGATGTAAAATAAAAATAATACAAATTAAGTGCCAGGTTGTGGTTGATAAAAAACTAGGATAGGAAGAATATATAAAAGGGTTAAAAAATGGAGGGAGAGAGAGGACATGTGAGGATGGAGTTTAAGAGATTTGGTAAAGAGGTGTTAGAGGAGTGGATAATCTAGGGAGAGAGGACAGAAAAGGTGGTTTAAAGTAGATAAAAACAGGTACAAGAGATGTTTCCACAGACACTGTAAAATGTATTAAATTTATTGTTATAATGAGAACTGAATTAAAGATTTGAGGAGCTTGGAGTCCTCTGTCGCCTAAATGAGAGAGTGAATGACAGAAAGAATAGTTGGGGAGCCTGAGCCCCTATAGTCTTGATGAGTGAGAGAGAATTACAGAGAGAATGAGACAATGGCAAAGGTAGAATAAGACAATATATAATATTAGATTTTAGCGTCCAGCAGAGTTACCCATCCCTTCTGCACATGGCAACAATGATCATCTGCAATGGTGTACTTCCCAATGATCCGGATTTTGGAGGAACATCTCGATTCGCGGGCCGCAAAAAGTGCGGGCCATATCAGGAAAGTGGATGGGGTTTTACCACAAATGTGTAGCTGGAGTTTGGGTGTAACAGGGGTGAGGCTTATTTTGTCCCGCTTTCGGAATTTTAATTGTTGGGAGATATGCCCAGGGTGCAAGGTAGAGGAAGCATCATGACCACCCGTTATTACACAAGGCACTCCCCAGGTATCTATCTGATGCACCCACAGTGCCAGGGCTGGCGGAACGTGGTATGATTTTCCAGGGGGGCATGTTGAAGAGCCCACCAGCAACTAGAGACCGCCCACTAACTATTTCAGCAAACCAGATGCATGACGATGTGGAGCTCTCACAGAGTACGCTCCACCAACCGGACAGCTCACCAACTTCTTCTCTATTTTAGAGATGCTTGTCTTTCCTCTGTATAGGTAAGTAATGTTCTCAGCATGTGAGTTTGTTCCTGCTCCCCCTCCCTGCCCCTCAACCTGTAAATTCTCTCTCCATCCCCTCTCTCCTCTTCAACATGTGAGTCTCTCCTTCTGCCTCCCCCTCAGCCTGTGAGTCGATGTCTCCCCTTGTCTTATGTCATCCCCCAGCCTGTAAGTCTCCCCCTCCCTCCCCTCACTCTACCCCTCAGCATGTGATTGTCTGTCTCCCCGTACCTCCCCTCTGTCTCCTCCTCACTCCCCTCTGTCTCCCCTCCTTTCTCTCTATTTCCCCCTCAGCATGTGAGTGTCTGTCTCCTCCTCCCTCTCTACCGTAGCATGTGAGTCTCTCCCTCTGTCTCTCCTTCAACCTCTATCTGCCCTTCAACATAAGTCTATCCCTCTGTCTCCCCCATCAGGGTGTGAGACAGATGATTGTATGAGTGATACTGTCACAGGCAGAGGGTATACCTATGATAGGGCTAGTAATTTATTGGTGGGAGCCATTCATTTAATTGTGGGGTGATTGTAGTGGTGGGGGCTATTTAATGGTGTGGTCATTGATGTGCCTATTTAAGGTGTGGTGATGGGACTATTTAATTAATACTGGGGCGGTTTAGATGCTCTTAATTGAATGTGAGGGCGAGTTGGGGGGAATTTATGAAATGCAAAGGCTATTAATTTAATGTTGGGGCTAGTAAGGTGTGAAATATGATTATTTATTTTATGTGACTAATGTTAATTTAATCTCGGGAAGGAGGTCTGATTTTTAAACATGGGTTTTATTGATTTAATGTCAGAGTCCTAGGGTACTCACAATTATTTTTGCTTTCCTTGAGTTGAATAATAATGATCTATTCTCCAAACTGGGCACCAACAGGATCCAGCCATGCAGCAAGTGAGCTAAGACACCAACAACAGTACCAGGTATTCAAACCTACAAGAAAAGGTAGGAGAGAGCAGTACAGTGCTGTAGAGCGTTCTAACACTCAAAAAGTGCTAGCCATGCCCCCACAGTAGGATGGTCACATCTCCTTCTGCAGTGTGCCGCCGTTGGTAGGCAGTATCTAATCCCACCAAGAATGAGGGACGCTCAGTGGTCTCTCTCTCTCTCTCTCTCTCTCTCTCTTTCTCTCTCTCTCCCAGGGCACTAAAATTTCTAGTCATGGCTCTACTTCTGCATATCTATATGCCACTGATTCACACAGACATATAGAATGGTAAGCAGAGCCTCTGTTGCAGATCACAGAAGGAAAGAGAGTACAGTAAGTAGTGGAGGGTCATCTGAGAGCAATGGGCCTGAAGCACGTGCCCCCTGGAACTTTCTTCCATGGTGGATTACCAGAATTATTCATTGGACCTGAATTTAATGAACTTGTAGGACTTTAATTCAGTTGATCAATTCAATCAACTCATGATCTGCAAGACACAAGTCCCATGGGTTTCAGATACATGAACTCGACACTACACGCCATCTTGAGTAATCAGAGGACACATTCATCAGTAGCATGAGTAAGTAAAAGCTGGATCAAGGCACTTGTAGCTAAATGCAGGCTGAGTGTCATGTACAAACTATATTGTTTCTGAACAAGACAGTTAAGTGAAGTTCAAGAAGTGGAGCAGGTGCTTTTATGCTGGCATTTCCAGGTTTGTGGGAGCCTTATTCTCCCTGCAAAATAAGTTTTACAATTGTTCAGGAGGTGATTGTAATTGGGAGTCAGGGCAGCTTTTTTGATCATCCTGGTGATTTTGATTTGGAAAAGTGCATTTATATCTACACAAATAGCCATGCATAGTTGGACTGGGGCATGACTGGGGGGAAACCAATAGTTGGGGTCCACGTATTGACATGTGCCACCACTGGAGGAAGCATGGGAGGTAGTATAACAACATTGCTTAAATTAAAAATTTACAGTAACATTTACAGTTAAATATACAATTAGATGCAGAACATTTCAATGTAAGCCCAAGTAAGAATGCAAAATGGACCCAGACCTAGTTCAGAGATGTACTGACAAATGCAGATTAATTGTCAGCTAATTTTAACCGTAAAGTAGAGCTGGGATACATGTATATATATAATTATATATAGTCAGTGTAGTCTAAGGCGCATTTATTTGCAATTTCTGCATTCACTGCAAACTCTAACTTTGACCCATCCTGCTGAATAAGTGAAAATCCTGAATACTAAACCTGGAATTAAGTATGTTTTTAGATATATTAATTACATGTTGTTTTTGTCACAATTTTCATAAAATCTGTTAGAGGGTCCAATATATGGTGGGTTAATGTGGCTGCATATAATTATATCTAATTTCAGTAAGCTGGTCCTGACACATGGCCAAGTGTCATAGAACTTATAATAACTACTTGTTTAGCACTATATCTAAGATTAAAGCCATTTTATCTTCCCTGTTTTATTTGTGGCACCAGTATTGCTATGGGAGTGTACATGCTCTATGGGGCCACTGAAAACTACAGTCCTAGAAAACACATAGGTAGAATACAGATACTAAGCGCTGATCCTCTTTGCATATAGTGTTGTGAAGATTTTACATACAATATCAATATCAAAATGTAATGTATACAAATCTAAAGACCAAATATAGACAGTTCATAACTTCAGGGCTTACATCATGTGAAAAAAAAATCAGAAATCATAGTATGGCTGATATAATATAATGAACTTCTTCTGCTTAAATATTGCCAGATGTGTGAATCCAAAATTCTCTCAAAAAAGAAAGGAAACAAATGGAAAACAGTGTAGTATATTTCAATAAAATAAAATAAAATCACGTGTGACAATTTTCTAGCATGCACACATAGCAAGTCCCCAAAAAATAGGCCTAAATAGATGTGCCAATTTAGATTCAACTAAGAGAAGATTAACAAGATGACCTCTCTATAGGGGCTGTGAATTGGGCTGTAAAAGTAAAGAAAGACTTGGGCATAAGGCCCTAAAGATTGAAGAAGCAGTGTTGCTGCACAGGCAGAAATAATTTCTGGTAGTCATTGTGAGACTACTGTGCAGGGAAATCACCCACCAGGATGAGATAACAACTGTTCTTGCCCATACAGAAAATGACTGGACTCATCTTTGATCAGTTCTACTATTCCAAAATTGAATTTAAGATAGAGAGCTACTGCAAAACATGTGGCATATGTGTGCTGCACCATTAATGAACATTTCAAGTAATGGGACACTGGAGCTAGTGACTGTGGCAAAGGTGCACTTTGGACTGTCTGCACATATACACTCATATACACTCAGACCAAGGGAGAGACTTTGAGAGTCGACTCATCAAGGAACTTTGCAAGATATGTGGGAGAAAGAAGTCCCAGACAACACCATTTCACCCACAGCCAGAACTTTTTAATCAGACCCTTCTGAATATGATGGACACTTTGACCTCTAGCAGAAAGGAGCATTGGAGTAGACATATTAGCCAGCTTGTGCACCCTTTCAATTGCACCAGGAACAAATCCACTGGATACTTGCCATACTTGTTGGTGTTCGGTAGAGAAGCCAGATTGGCCATTGATGTGTGCTTTCGAGTGTTGGATACCTACTCAACAGTGGGGTCCCACCTACAGTACATAGTTGCGACGGAAATGGAAAAAGGCCTACCAATTGGTTCACAAAGCATCCAACACATCCAGATGCAGGAATAACCAGAGACACAATGTCAGAGAAAAAGAGAATGTGTTGGCGCTGGGAGACCTGATACGATACCTGGTTATCCTACGGAAGCATAAGTTGGCACTTAGATGGAGAAGAGATCCACATGAGTTAATGGAGAAGTTACCAGAAGCATCCATGTGCAAAGTGCAGTCTGAGTGACTGTCATTTACTTTATTGAGAAATAACCAGCAGCATTTTCTACCCATTTGAATGTGAAGAGAACAGGTCACGAGTGCCTAATTGGAGGATACCTGGTAGACTGCAACATCCATGAAGTCAAAAAGAGTGTCTTGAAAAGGCAAAGAAATAAGGACAAGGTGAATGGGGCTATGATACACCTAGAATTTCTCCAGAAATTCCTGAAGTGAGGGCAGAGAAAAGGAGGCCCATTAATTCTATTGAGGCGGGCCTCATCATAGCTTAGATAGATTGAGGAAAGTCTCCAACCACATATCAGTGGAGGGATAAGACCCTCGTGAAAATGTTGCCATGAAACTTGGTGAAGGAGGGCAAGAGTATTGAACACCCAGAATGGGTGTCAGGGACAGAGGAAGAGTACCTACCAACTCAAGCCACCACTAAATGAGTTATCAGAACCCTCATGATACTCACATATGAAAGGTTGGGGAGAGCATCTGAAACGCTCAGAGTTATACACCCAAACCTAGTGTAGAATTGGCCTTACTTTGACCCACTGGCTACTTTGCAAAGACCCATTGTGCTTTAGCTGTAGTTCATTTTAGGTGTATCTGCCACCTGTGGAGAGCGGAAATATTATTAGTTCAGTTTTACTGTACAGTTCAGAGATTTCTTTAAAATATTGTCATAAGGTCAGCCTCAGTTATCAGTCACAAGTACATTTTGTCAGCAAGATCAGTCATGTGTTCAAAGTTAATTGTTTATGACCTACAGTTATCAGACGGTTCCCCAAATCTCTCGCTGGTGTTTGTGATCCTGAACTTTCTCCTAAAGCCACAAATCAAGATTGAGTGGAGGCACTGCCGTGAATGAAGGAGTTGAGAGGTGCACTATATTACACACACACACACACACACACACACACACACACACACACACACACACACACACACACACACACACACACAGACTAGGGTCAATTTGATAGTAACCAATTAACCAACTAGTATGTTTGATAAAAATCTATCAATACTGTATACTCTATATCAATGTTTCTAAAAATGGGTTCCTCAGAACCCCAAGGTTCCGCCAAGGGCTGTCAGTGTTTCCACAAGAAAATGTGTGTAACAGCGGAAGCAAATTATTGTCAGTCCTAAATTTGTATGTAGGAATTAAAATTTGTGTGGTGACATTTTACACTAACCATTCCACTGATATTTCTCTGACAGTGAGTGGACAATCCACTGCAGCTTCACTCCAGAAGATTCTGATCACCAAATGCAAAGTAGAATTCTGCGCTAGAATTCTATGCTATCACTAAGCTATGATTTCTAAACCTTTCCCCTGAAGCATATGTCAACCCCTCACAACTTAATTTAGGAGCTCGCTGAGCTGGGGGACAGAGAGACATCTCTTCCCAGGCCGGTCACATAGTGGGCTACCTTGGGCTGGGTCACTCGGCTACCTGCATCTAAAGGTCAGAAGAAACAATAATAAATTTTAATGCAAACCAGTGCTCTTTTTATACGGTTTTTGGAGACTATGTGGACAGGAGATAATCCGTCATCCTGTCCCTTTAACCAATCTGGACTGATTCATGCAGCCTGCACGTAAATCAGCCCAGAGAGGTTAACACCTTTTTACATACAGACTAGAGGCAGGGGGAGTGTACTTCCCCCAGTCCACAAGCTGCCAGGGAGTGGGGGCTCAGCCTACTCTCCTCCCTGGTGCCGTTCTGTCTGAGGCAGGAGATATATCTTCTAAATCTACTGCCTAAACTTTCTTCCAAGGACCTTGCGCCAGGGTCTGGCTCTGCACCCTGGCCGAAAATAGTACCAGGTAAGAGCAGCCAAATACCGAGGCAGCAAAAGCCTGGAATGTCACTAGTTGAAGCTCTTTGAGCTCCAGCAAGGGTCCCCCAGGAGGCACTGCACCTCCTGGATCTACTTGCATCCAGGAAGCTACTGTTGAAGTGCCTCCGGCAGCCACTGAAGCTGGCTGCCAGGCGGGTGAAGGATCCAGGGCTTCCTCTGCAGCCCCTGTTGGACCAGCATAGGGTAAGTGCAGTTTTATTACTTATATACATTTACACATTCACTTTATATACACATTTTTACACTTAAACTACACATTACACTGTCTTACACTTTCGGCGCCTAGCGTCGAGAGTTAACTCTTTCAGTGCTGCGTACCTGTTCTACACCAGCGCTACAGCGCCTGAACACATACATTTTTTATTTATTTAATTTAAACACTTAAATATACCTGCACACACGCCTCAGCGCCAAGCACCGGGGTTTAACTCTTTCAATGCTGCGGCGCTGGATACTACCTTCCCAGAGCCGGAGCGCATACTTTACAGAAACATTTTTATGCAATGAAAACATTTAAACGTTTGCTTTATACACGCGGCGCCTAGTGCCAGTGTTTTTAATCCTCCCGGCACTGGAGTCCATTTCAAGATGGCCGCCACACTTGTGCGGCGGCCTGTACTCGGGAGGCTCGGCCACATTTTCCTTTTCCTTTTTTTGGTTATTATTATTATTATTATTATTATTATTATTATTATTATAATACAAATATTTTGGCCCTTTCTTTGTTCTGATACATCTCTGCTGTAGAGCTGCAGACTTTGGAATGTATGTTCTAATGCAGAATTCAAACTCCAAGAGGTCAACTGGACTCACCAACCTATTAGGTACATTTAAAAAAAAAAAAAAAATGCAGGTAGCCCAGTGACCCAGCCCAAGTTAGCCAATTATGGGACTGTCCTGGGGGCTGTTGCCTATTGCCCAGCTTGCCCCTGCTACCACTGGATCCAGAGAGGGCCCAGAAGGTAAGTACTAGTCCTTGTTTAAGTCCTTTTTGCCTTACTGAAACTGTTCAATGCAACAAGCCAGTCATTTAGTTAGCCCAGAAGAACTGTGGTAAATTTATTGATTACATCATAAGCTCTGATACAAAATTATGAATAGTTTTCTATATAAGGTCCAATATAAGCTCAGTGTCAGATAATGACAAACAAGAGTGATTTTTAGATAGGTCTTGCATTGTTGAAGACCCCGTGCCAACTTATAAAACTGCATTCAATCACTGATTATCTTAATTGTGTAATATTTATATAGATAACATCACTTTCCTTTCTGTGATAAATCTTCTCAGAGCTCACTCATCTTATCCCTCGCCATGTATGTCACTGATTCAGTACTGGTCAAAGAGGAGGTGGCACTGACTTCTTCCATGAACTGCTTTGACAAGTTATTTGTCTCTAATGAAGTTTCAATTCATTGCTTTCAAGTCCATATAAACTCTTAACCAAAGAAGGAGAGATGCAGGAGTCTGACAGCTGTCTCTGTCCTGTGCTCCCTTTAATTACTGGTGAAAGGGAAGGGGGGGGCAGCAGAGAAATTTAAAAGAACCAATTGTCCCATAAAAGCAACCCCTTTTTCAACCCTTATACAGCAACAATAGTCTGAGGGTTGTTTGGGTCCCTTGTATAAATAAGCATTCTTAGAACCTTTGTGTTTAATAGATTTTTACTCAGTTAAGAGAACAAGTTTGCAAGATATACACAAGCCAAAGTGGCAAAAAACCTTCTTCCATTCTTCTGTGTCCCATCTCTTACAATCAAGTTTATTTAAGTGGTTTAGTGCAAATATTCAAGAAAGTATATTAGTTATTAGTTACATTGTATTAAATAATTAATTACAGTGTATTAGTTACATTATATATGTGTTTTTTTAAAACACATTTTCAGTAATGCTAATCGGATTCTGGGAGTTCAATTAATTTAGCTGAATGTGAAAAAAACTATTTTATATATTTATTTATATATATACTGTATAATGATTTATATGTGTTTTGATAAATCCAAAAATGAAAAATGAAAATAAAGTCCCCAAGAATCATTTACTGTGCTTTCATCATGGCAATGGTTTAACCCTCAGATGACATGTAATACTCACGTTGCATGACAGTAGGGCCAGTCATTTCAGTCTCACAGGATGGATTTCAATCATTGTCACATTTAGCTATACTCCAATGCAAGTTGAATCAGCCAGTGGCTAGTTAACCCCTTAACCAACAAAATGTATATTTTATTGTTTATTAAACTGGTTTTTGTTGTTTTTACAGCTGTAATGTACTGTACAGTGGGCCAACTTTGTATTATTAATACAACTACCTATGCATCCCAGTGCAGAGCTCCAGGACCTCTGGAGTTCATGCATGTTTTTGTTTGCAGGACACAGTTATTGGTGTTCAAAAGGTAGAGTGATGGAGGCAGCAGTCACTTTAGAGAGCAGCAGACACTTAAGCTGCACAGTGAGACAGATCTTCTCAGAGAGGTGGAGTTAACAAACGAATAGCGTGCCACATAGACACAGAGGAGCTGATTCATATTCAACCTTGCACATAATTTGCAGTTACAAAAAGAGCATGGAACTTGAACGCAATTCTGCCTGTATTCAATTCTGTATGGATCCACGGATGCATTTCAATTTGACTCTGTGTATGCTCTTTCTAAATGTTCCGTTCCATATGCTAACAGACAGAACAGAGCGCAGGATACGTACATGCATATGTGCAATATAAAGTCCCATCAGAACACAGTTTACAACTTTTTTTAGCAAATAAATGAGCAACACATAATACTATAATCATTGATACAAATATACAAATATATGGTTTATTTTTTTTTATCATTTGTTTTTAACATTATATACATAAATTAGGATACTTTTAATGCGTACTCTACAGTACATACACAATGCATTTTAATAGTGTCTCTTACTTGCACTCTCATGTTCTTTGTTATCTAGTGGCACGCATATGTGTAGTTTTTAATGCAAATTCTATGTCACGACAGTCATTACTATCAGTTGGCGCTTACACTTTCCCTGTAGCTGGTACAAATGACACGGCTAAGAGAAGCATACTTATACGATACCCAAAACTTAAATCAGCCACATCTGCATTGGTGCACCCTGATCACGCCCTTGCTGTACATTGCCTACATTTGTCCACCCCTTCCCATCCCCAATCTGGCCCTTGAAGTTGTCAGCAGTTGCAAATGTCATTTGCATTTGGATTTGAATTGCATGCAATTGTGTCCACAGTCGTAAGTACAGTTCATGCGCAGATTGATTTCACACGACATATGACACACAATTAGACTTAACAATAACTTGGAACTCCTCTAAGTTACTGGGAACCAAACGCACGCACATCTACGTGCAGTATTCATGAACAGTATAAGCGAAATTGGAGCAATGGGGGATTCAAGTCTTAATTATTAGTGAAAACTGGAAACGGATGTGCAGCTTCACACAGGTGTTGTTCATTCACTTCCTGGTTCAAAGATGATGGGAAAGGGGGATTGGGGTCATTGTAAAGTCCTTTGCATGCCCAAACATGCAGGGCATTGTGGCTTAGTGGCTAGTACTTCTGCCTCACAGCACTGACGTCATGAGTTTGATTCCCGACCATGGCCTTATCTGTGTGGACTTTGTATGTTCTTCCCACGTCTGCGTGGGTTTCCTCCCACACTCCAAAAACATACCAGTAGGCTAACTGGCTGCTATTAAACTGAACTTAGTCTCCCTTGGTCAGTGTGTGTCTATGTTAGGGAATTTAGACTGTAAGATCCAATGGAGCAGGGACTGATGTGAATGACAAATATTCTCTGTACGGCAATGCGGAATTAGTGCCGCTATATATAAATAAATAAAGATGCTTTCCTTTTGATTATACTGGCCTATAGTTTACTAACACAAATTTGCCACTTCTCAAGAATATAGGAGAAGTGGAACAACACATAAAAGTTAATTAAAATAAGTGTAAAAATAAAGCAGGAATAAAGTATAAAAATATATAAAAAGGGTTAAAAGTAGTAATACAAATCATCAAAAAAATAAATATTTAAATGTTACCCATTCCATATTAGCAAGTTGTTACCAGTTAATTACAGACATTTTGTACACTTGGTAAAATTGTTAATAACAGCATGGACTAGTGGTGGTTATCAGGTTATAATATGTGATTTCCTTAACACACATGCCAAGCAGCACAAGCCATCCTACTACCCACCCCAGCAGGGCCATCTTTTCCATTGGGCACGATGGGCAGCTGCCCGGGGGCCCCACAAGCAAGGGGGACCCATAGGCATGGCTCTTAATGAGAATAAATAATCCAGCAAAAGAAAAAAAACCTGCAAAAAAGCCTACAAGGGTCACTGAGCAAGTACATCTATCTATCTCTATCTCTATATATCTATATCTATATCTATATCTATATCTATATCTATATCTGTATCTGTATCTGTATCTGTATATATCTATATATCTATATCTAGGGGCCCCGGTGCACTGCTTTGCCTGGGGGCCCATAATGTTGTTAAGATGGCCCTGCACCCCAGTGGCCAATTCCACCTAAGAGCATAAAATGGACATCCTACCAACCTGTACAACCTATCTACCAGTGATATTGCTCCGAACGTCCATCTCTACTTTATCATTTTACTGTGCTCCCACATATGCAAGTCTATACAATAATGGTGTCTATGTTCTCGTCCCAATCTAAGCTTTTATACTTGATTCATTTTCTGTTTGGTGTCACGGTCACTAAGGTTCTTGACCCAGAATTATTCCAGTAGTTGTCACTACACTCAAGGCACGGAGTCTAACACAGCGGCTGGTCTTCTCCAGGGACCCCACCCAAGAGGGTATGGGTTTTAGCAGCACCACTGCGCAGGTCGCGGTCCTCAAGAGAGTGCGGCAGAGCAACAGAATTACAGCTGAGGTATAGAAAGATTGGGCAATCAGGATAATGGAACCTGACGTGGGGATGAAGATAAAACTTAAGAGCAGCGGAGAGATGCAGATGACAGGCAGGTGGTAGACACCACAGACGTAGAGATAGGATCTGGCCAATAGGAGATGTAGATAAGTTCAGTGGATGGCTGGGATTTACCACAGAGGTGGTGATGATTATCTGATCAGTAGATGAGATAATAAGAGGTGTAGTTATATTCAGCCGATGTCTGGGATTTACCACAGAGGTGGTGATGAATATCCGGCCAGTAGATGGGATAATAAAAGGTGTAGTTATATTCAGCAGATGGCTGGTATTTACCACAAAGGTGGCGGGGGAGTATCCGTCCAGCAGGTAAGATATAGCGGGTGTTGCGATGATCAGCGAGAGGCAGGTTTACCACAGATGTGGCTATGAAGTATCTGGCCAGCAGGTGAGATATGGCAGGTACTATGATGAACAATGAGAGGGAAGTTTACCACGGACGTGGCGGTGGAGTATCTGGCCAGCAGGTGAGATACAGCAGGTGCTGCGATGATCAGCGAGAGGTCTGGAGACGCTGAAACGCTGAGAGGAACAGGTACCACAGGAGAGTAGATCACGGCTACCAGCGAAGTGAGGACCAAGAACAGACAATTAGGAAGACGTCATAGGTGCCTTAAATAGGGGAACGCTGACGGGTAGCCAATACGAAGTGAGGAAAGGTTATAAAGTTCCTTCTGGTCTGCACATAGGCAGAAGAATTCTCAAGATGGTGGATGGCCGCGGCGCTGCACGGGCCCTGGCAGAGAGGTAAGTGGCCTAAATCTAGGTTCAGAGATCCGGCGAGTGACATTTGGTATATCGGACTTATATAATATACTCTTTTGCAAGGATTTTTTGGGTCAATTTTTGTTAAATGTATAGTTTTTAGTGAAAACTTTCAACAACATTGTTTTAAAGTATAAAAATCTGAAAAACTACTTTCTGATTAATTTGAGTAACTAGTTTAACTGATTAGTTTTATTTGCTGCACATTTTTTCTGAATTATTGACATTTTTACTTTAGACCAATTCAGATGACTTATAAAGTAAAAGTTGTACTTATTCTGAAATAAATTATCATCATTATAAGCCTTTATTTATAGGGCGCCACAAAGGGTCTGGAGAACCATAGAGAGCATACATAACGATACATAGAATTAAGGGACAATAAAATATACATAGCAATACAATACAGCTATAAATAGCTGTACTGGACAATGAGGTGCAAGGGGGTATATTCAGCGCAAATTGAAACCTGTGCCCTTGATCAGAATGACTGAATGAGTTGTCCATGGGCAGAGAGCATAGAGAGAAATTGCAAAACATAGCTGGCATGCAAAAAACATGGGTAATGGAAGAAGGAATTGGGCCCTGCTCGCAAGAGCTTGCAATCTAAAGGGAAGAGACAGACAAATGGTGACACAAAGGGGTGAGTCAGTGTAAAGGAATATAGAAAACAGATGAGTGAGGCTGAGGCAAGAGTGGGTGAGATGAAGAATGGAGGCTGAAAGAGGGTCAGGTGTACTTTACATAAGTGAAATGTATGATAAAAATGTATGTCCATTTAGGTACTTATGTAGAGTTGGGCGCAAATAACTTTTTACTTCAATACATTTTTATAGAGTTTTTCAAAGTTAAATGGGGTACAGAAAAAAGAAAGGGTAACAAGCACAGTTGAAGGAACAAACAAAAGGGTAACAAAAAGGGGGGGAACCCCCACGCAGGGGGGGGGAAGTCACTCAATTGAAACAGCGATCTTATAACATGCACGTTACTTTAAGAAGCAGAAATAAAATATACACATTGGTCTTTCTCATAATACACCCCATGGGGACATATTAATACCTAGGTAGCTCAAATGACACACAGGCAGAACCTATTCATTAGGCTGGGGTTCCTCTATGAGGGCTGTTGGGGAGGGAGAGGGTGAAATATTTGAAGCTACTCGTGCTCTGCCGGAGCCGACTGTGACATATTCGTGCCAGCTAAACCATTTGAAAATTGGATTGGAGGCTGATGACGTATAGGGCACATCCGTTGTTTCCATTTCGAAACTATACTGGATCTTAGACACGACCTTAGTGATGCTGGGGGGAGCAGGGGACTTCCAGTTCTGAGCTATTGCTGCTCTAGCGGCTATTAGTATGTGTCCTAATACATAGCGCTTATAGCTAGGGATCACAGACTGGTATATATATAGGAGGGCTACCTCCGGGTCAAGAGTGACAGAAACTCGCAGGACCTCCGAAATCAAAACGGATACCTCGCCCCAGAACGCCTGGATCACCGGGCATGTCCAAAAGACATGCTAAACATCTGCTATCTGACCACATTGATGCCTGCAGAATTTAGACTGACTTGGCCATAACTTATGAAGGCGATCCTGGGTGAGATAGAGCCGATTGAGGAGCTTAACATGCATTTCGGTATGATTGATGCATCTAGACATGCAGTGCGAGGAAATGTAGATCTTTTCCCACTGCTGGAGGGAGAGA
Organism: Mixophyes fleayi; assembly: GCF_038048845.1. Lineage (NCBI taxonomy): Eukaryota > Metazoa > Chordata > Amphibia > Anura > Limnodynastidae > Mixophyes > Mixophyes fleayi. The sequence continues at coordinate 118,784,289 of NC_134407.1, read as the reverse complement.
GTCATACCAATATCTGCTTCCCAACGTGTCTGAATCGGAGTCTTGGAGGCTGGGTCCAGGGACTGGAAATAGCGGTACCAGAATGTTATTCCTCCCCTACTATCCGCCTTTGTTAATCTATCTAGAATCTGAGCTGGTAATGTGGACAAAGCATGGGGGGTCCTGGAGGCTGCCCCCACCCAGTGTCTAATTCGCATATATTTAAACATCTCAGACTGAGGCAGATTGTATTTGTTTCTAAGCACGTCGAAGGGGAGGAAAAGGGTCTGCGCAAACATATCCGCCAGAGAGACTATCCCTCTATTTTTCCATACAGTAATATTGATATCCGGCATGAGTTTCGACAATGCTTGGAGGGAAAGATTACGGGAAGGGAGTACAACGTCCTTGTGGGACCCAATAAATTTATCCCATACTCGTAAGGCATCTGAGATGGAGAGTAATTTACGGGCACCCGGTGGGCGGTCCGACCTAGGAATGCAAAGGAGATCCAGCAAGGGGAATCCTGCATATAGAGCTCTCTCGATATCAACCCACGGCTTAGCTGCATGAGGTAGCGACCAATCTCGGAGGCAACTCAAAACACAAGCATCCTGGTAAAGCATTAAGCTGGGAAGCAATAAGCCGCCTCTTGACTTTGGTAAAGACATATGTTTGTATGTAAGGAGGGGGCGTTTCTGCCTCCAGACATATGACATCATCAGAGTGTGGAACCTATCCATCATTCATTTTGGTATGATATAGGGTATGGTACGGAAGATATACATAAGTTTTGGTAGCAACATCATCTTAAAAGCCGCTATGCACCCCAGCCAAGAGACCTCAAAGTCAATCCAATTCTTAGCCAGTGAGGAGAGGTGAAGATAAATCGGGGAAAAATTAACTTCAAACACCGCAGATAAATTTGCCGGGATATGAATACCTAGATATGATAGGGAATCTTTAACCCACACAAAAGGAAATTTCTTTTGTAAGTTTGAAAGGGAAGATTGTGGTATATTAATGGGAAGGGCTTCAGATTTTTGATGTTCAATTTATAAAATGAAGCTTCGCTAAACCGGTCTAGAATATGCTTCAAAGTTATCAACGAGGTCTCCGGGCTGGTTATAAACAGAAGGACATCGTCAGCAAACAGGCATACCTTCTGTCTATGTGGATGGATGTCAATACCTGGGAAGTTATCCGCCTGCCAGATTGTGTGGGCCAGGGGTTCTATAGCCAAGACATACATTAAAGGGGAAAGGGGGCACCCCTGCCTTGTGCCATTAGTGATGGGAAATGAAGATGATAGGAAACCGTTAGTGAAGACTTTAGCGGAGGGGCCTTGATATAGGGCTAGTATGGAGTGAAGAACTCTTCCCTGTATACCAAACTTGCACAAAACCTCCTTCATGTACTTCCAATGAAGTCTGTCAAAGGCCTTTTCTGCGTCTAAAGAGAGCAGAATAACTTCCTCCGAGAACCCAGAGAGGAAGTCCACGACATTTAATATGCGTCGAGTGTTATCTGAGGCCTGGCGGCCTACTACAAAGCCTACCTGGTCCGGATGTATCAGTTGTGGTAAGAGGGGATTCAGACAATCAGCAAGCAATCTAGCGTATATTTTCAGGTCTGTATTGAGCAATGCTATTGGTCTATAGTTCTTACAGTCTGAGTGGTCCTTGCCCGGTTTCGGTATAGTAATAATCTGTGCTTCCAACATCTCTGTTGGGAAGCCTCCACCCTCTGAAACGCTATTATACAGGTTAGCAAGGAGAGGGGAAACTTCGTACCCGAAGACACTATGAATGCATTAATGAAACCATCCGGGCCAGGAGCCTTATCTTTTGGGAGGGATTTAATGATTTCCTCAACCTCTTCCTGGGTCCAAGGAAGATTAAGCAATTGTAAGCTATCGGCGTCTAACACGGGAAGGTCTAAGTGTTGGAGGAATGCGGAAATGGAGGCCTCAGATGGTTTAAAAACATTATCGTCATCCTGGAGGTTATAAAGTTTAGAGTAGAATTTGGCGAACTGGTTAGCTATGGCCTTTGGGTTATATATCTTGTTACCTCTAGGACCGTGCAGTACTTTAATACGATTCCTAGCTTGCTTGCCTCTTAATTTTCGGGCTAGGAGACGACTGGCCCTATTACCCATTGTATATAATTTTTGCCTCAACTTGAGTAAAGAGGATTTCATGCGAGATATGAAAATATTTTTTAGCTGTTTCCTCACCTCATTTATTTCTCTTTGTAAGGTTTTAGATGGGCGTGTTTGGTTTTGGAGCTCTAATCTCACTAAGTCAGCCTCGAGTGTTCGTTGGCGTAGGAGGTATTGACTCTTTAAACGGGCCCCTATTTGGATAGCAGCACCCCTAACAACCGCCTTCAGGGCACACCAATGTGTCGAAAGGGAAGTGTCAGCTGGGTTGTTTAACTGAATATATTGTGACAATGCCTCCGAGAGAGCAGTCCTAGCCTCCAGTGAAGGGAGTAGGTAGGCCGGCATACGCCAAGGTCTTGGAGGAGCTCTGGCAATACATAAACTCCAGGACCATTCAATCGGGCATGATGAAAGGTATATTCTCGAGCACCCGGACACTGCGCCCGCCAAATATCGTAAAGGTCGTATTCCGCCAAGAGCTTACGGAAAGCAGTAGAGGGGCCAAGGGTAGGGTCAGGACCGGGGGACCTCTGAGGCCTAGACTTATCAACCTTCGGGTCCAAAGTCAAATTAAAGTCTCCCAATAACACCAAGTGGCTCTTTCGGACTTTTTGTACCTCCTCACACAAGGCCTTCAGGAAGGAAATATGCCCGGAGTTTGGCGCATATAATGAAACTATAGTTATTGGCTTGTCCTCTAGGAGGCCTGTCAGGATGATGTACCTCCCTGACTTATCTTCTAGTTTTAAATGGAGTTGGAAGTGTATGCGGGCGCTAAAGAGAACCGCAACTCCATTTGTTTTAAAGGGGCCATTTGCAAAGTAACCTAACGGAAATCTCGAGTCCCTCAACTGCGGTGGGGCATGGGAGGAGAAATGGGTTTCTTGGAGAGCCACAAGGTCTGCTTTTTGTTTATGAAATGTGGTGCGCGCTTGGCGCCGTTTGTTAGGGGAGTTAAGACCTTTAGTATTTAAAGTATAGAACTTAACCATAATCTAGAGAGTCATAGTGTAGCGATGTACTGAACGAGAGTAAGTATTGCATTAGAGATTTAGTTCTGGAGTGACTGGGAAGAAGAGGTGGGGGATTAAAAGGGGGGGGGAAAGGGAACAAAGGGAATAGTAGTGGGATGGACTGACCCGAGGAACTGGGTCAGAGTATTTGCCACATGGGTAAGAGTGTGACAAATTATTTAACATGTGGGGGGTCGTTGGAACAAATTCCCACCAGCGGAACACCCGAAAAAAAAAAGAACAGCAAGAGGAATTATAAATAGCATTACAACATTACAACAACCACTAAGAAAGATTTAGCACAACCACAATGGGGCGCAACCGCCTCCGGGCCCCCATGGAAGCAGTCCATTTCTGACCCAACCCCCCCACAAGAGGACCAGCCTCCCGCGAGCAGGCGGGCCACCACCTGGGGCAACTGGCCCTGGGCACAAGACTAAGCTTCTACCCCCATGGGTATCCCGGCAGCCACCTCCCAGACTCATTAAACATGATAAAACATATCTTAGTCAAACAAAATTGCAGATATTACTTATGGTTATACTTATCAAATCAGGATTAGGTCCCATGAGACTTCAGCATAGAAAATAGGAATGCAACTCAGTCTCTGGAAACCTGGGACCATTCGACCTGTGGAGGGGGCCTGGCTGCAGAAGATCCAGACGATGTGGAGATACGCCACTCCTCCAACAGCTTGGTGCCTGCCTCCACGGAGGAGATAACATAAGTAGAGTCTTCGTAGCGAACCAGCAATTTCACCGGGAAGCCCCATTTGTAGGTTATGCTGTTGGACCTCAGAGCTGACGTGATTGATTGTAGACTTCGTCTTTGGTTAATGGTGGTAAGTGAGAGGTCCTGGAAAAGCTGAAGATCTCTGGGGGATGCCTCACTGCTAGGATCCCGAGCCGCTCTAAGGATCGCTTCTTTGACATGATAGAAGTGGACCCTGAGCAGAGTGTCTCTGGGGACATTTGCTGGAGCAGTACGTGGGCGCAGGAGGCGATGTATACAATCTATCAAAAAGTCTTTAGCGTCCAATGATGGTAGAAGTCTGCTGAATAGGGAAACAGCATAGCTCTAAAGATCAGCATTTGCAATAGATTCCGGTATGCCCCTTATCTTAATGTTGTTTCTGCGAGAGCGATCCTCCAGATCTGCGATCTTTTCTCTTAGAGACAGGACTTCGCTCTGTAGGGAGGTATACGAAGAGCTAAGAGCGTTGTGTGAGAAATAGAGGTCGTTATGCGAAGAGACCAGTTCTCCCATCTTCATCTCCAGATGGTCTGTTCGATCTCCCAGTTCCGTCACATCAGTTTTCAAACCGCCGATCGCTGCCGTCACCTCAGAGGTCAGGTCTGCCCTTAGTGCAGTCAGCATCTGATGTAAGGCACAAACTGTTAGTGGTGCATCTGGGGCTGTGTCAGGGCCCTGGTCAGGCAGCGCAGCGCTCAGTACGGAAGCTGCCGGCTCCAATGTCTGTCGTGACGGAGACGAGCCTTTTGATGTAGAAGGCGAGGTCGTTATCGATTTCAGTTTTGGTTGAAATTTGATCGTAGGGGCCAAAGCAGTAGTATTAGGTTTAAGCTTTTTAGGAGGCATGATTACCCAGGCACAGCCTCAGGACCTCAAGATCTGTAGATAAATTTTGCGTAGATGGAGTTTTAAGAGTGTACCCCGCGGGTGGGAAGGTGCTGTAACACTTCAAAAGGACTCCATTGGACTGCACAACCCTGTCAGCGTCATAGAGGGGAACATCTCGTAACAGAGGAACCTCACTATCCGGCTCGGCCTGTGCTCTGTCTGCAGCCAAAGGGGAGAGACTGGCTCAGGTGGCACTCCTATTGCCTCAATCTTTACCAAGCACTCCTTGGTGGTGTAGGAGAAAAGAGGGTGGGCAGACAGTTACCTTGGTGGCACCTTAACTCTCAGCAGTCGCTGACCGGAAGTTCACCCCTCCGCCGACCGGAAGTTAGCGCCCTGGAGCCCTGGAGAGCAAACAGTGTCCCCCAGGATTAAGAGAGGCTCCCCGAGTCCGCCACCGCCTGCCCCCACTCACCGCCTAGTTCTGCTGAGTGCCGCTGACTTCCGCTGGCCGGGTTGGACAGAAACAGCCTGTCTCCGCTGCCGCTGCCGAGACCGGAAGTGCGGAGGCACTGGCACTTCCGGTTTTCGTGAGAACATGCTCCGGAGGCTCCGGTAAGTGTAGGGGGTGCCAGGTAGCTAGGGAGGGCCCCGAGATGCAGGCAACAGCCCGTGAAGGATCCAGCTAGTGCGCGGTGGTCGCGCCAGTTCTCCGCTCACCGCTCTGAGTAGCGGGAGTCAGATGAGGGGAGATTCTGCTGCAGCAGCTGGGTTCCAGTGAACCTCTGATTTCTAATAATATTGCCCAGTGAATTTCGGGGGGTCCAAGACTGCTCCAATCCCAGCGAATCATGAGGCCAAGGGAGAGCTCCAGAGGTTCCTGTCCTTCCAGGATGGCTGCCAAACCACGCCCCTGGCGCAAATAACTTTTGTTGGCATATAATACACTTTTTTTTACTTCTGTGCTTGCCCAGCAGTGCACTAGTTATAGTTGAGACCATATATAGACTGAGTCGCATCTTACCCTTACAATTGAAAAGGGTAAATGACCAGCAGGGAAAATATTCGGCATTAAGTGTAGAAGAGAAATCACGATCAATTTATGAGTAGAATATTTTGGTGGTTATTGGTTCAAGTTTGAAACCCTTTCTTAATTTGTAAATCTGCCACATTTACAAAAAGTAAAAATAAATGGAAATACTTTTCACAGACCAACCCCCCAATCATAATCTATCTATAAGCATTGCATGTGGGGTTCCTATGTTCCTACATTTGCCAGAACTTATCCTTCTTTTTTACTTGAAATCTTTACCTTACAGTGCTTATTTTCTGTATTACAGGTTCCTTATTAATTCAAATTAACAGGATAAATGGGGATTGGTTTCTAGAACTGGTTAACATATATAAGAAGATTTTGTGCAGATGTGTAGTTGACCTTATAAGAACATTATTGCCAATACATTAAAAAGAAGCAAATAACACATAGCACAGATCAACAGTGCCAATCTGAACTGCTGCTCTTAATATCAGGAATCTGTAACCTGTTCAAACAAAACTGCAAAAAATAAAAAGGAGAGTACTGTATACAGATAAAAATATTTAATAAAATAAATTAAAACCAATAATGATGATAGACATTTCTGACATAAGTCCATTAGCAGAAAATGGGAGGAGAAAAATGAAGTTTGTTAATAAGGTGCACTATCAGCTTCAATTATATACATTTTAGGGATCATCTCAAAATTAAAATATAACTATTATTAAACTAAATAAAATAAGCGAAATATAAAACCAAATGCATGTGCGTACACAGTGGTGAAGATAAAACTGCTGTCTTTACCAACAATCTTCTATATTAATATAAGGACTTATGCTTAAGGCAGAGATAGGTAGAGATATATTAGTTGCCCTAATAACCTCTGTTAAACGTGAATATCCACAGGTTTAGCAACACTATGGGGGGTATTCAATTGTTGGCAGAAACGCTGAAAATCCCGCGCACTATTAGCGATGTCCCACAACGTCCTCTCTTCACTCCGCCGACGAGCTACTGGCAAGATGGCGCCGGACAGCGGCTTATATACCAGCCGGCGCGACCCCATCACTGGGCGCCGCCGTGAGCGCTGATTAGCTCGACTTAATGGTGTGCCTAGGTTGCTGCTACAAATTTATTAAAATGCTTATGGTTGATAACATAACTAATAGACCTTAGTCTTAACCTTAAATCTTAAGCAACATAATAAAGGAAACCACACCGACTTGTTGGCAAATAACGCTTATCTATTTAAATAAACCGTAGCTGCTATGGTGGCGGGAGAACACTGTATTTGACCTTGTCCATCCAAAACGCACAGTTTGCTAAATGTGTGCTCACCTACTTTGGTTATACCGTACAGTGTTCACCTGCCACGTTAAAGGATGCACAAGCCGCAGGACGGCAGACCATGCCATTTTTACACACCGAGCGCCTCTTGTTACCTCTGGGGTTGAACCACAACACCCGTACCATACCAAGGCCCATTTACATGTGGTGCCAAGTACATCCAAAGCTGAACCACAGCCCATACCTACCACAGCCTTTGACATCAGTACCATACCAAGGCCCATTGACATGTGGTGCCAGGTACATCCAGAGCTGAACCACAGCCCATACATACCACGGCCTTTGACATACGTACCATACCAAGGCCAATCGACATGTGGTGCCAGGTACATTCAGAGCTGAACCACAGCCTGTACCTTCAACGCCCTTTGACATCCACACCATACCAAGGCCCGTCAACATTTGGTGCCAGATACATCCAGAACTAAACCACAGCCCATACCTACCACAGCCTTTGACATCCGTACCATACCAAGGCCCATCGACATGTGCACCACACTCCACTGACAGAACTTGCCTGTGTATCTTATGGCCATTTGTCCTATACTTCTATCAGGTAGCGAACACTTGCACCAGGACTCGGGAATGGGAGGGAGGGTTTGCTGTCCTGGGCTAAGAGAGTGAGCTAATTCCACCCCACTCCTTTGAAACTCTGAGGACAGTGACAGATGGAGAGTTTGACTGGAGCGGTACACCTGTCAAACCGGAACGTAGGTGTCCTAAGGCGAGCTCTGGGAGGACAGAAACCTCTGTGGAGCAAAAGGGAATAATAACCAGCTCACAAAAAGTCTTGAATCCGGTTGTACCCTTCTCCACTGCCCACAAAAAGTCTTGTATCCAGTCATACCCTTCTCTACTGCCACCCGGGGTCGCCTTCTGAAAAGGAAGCCTCTCCCACCAGGAAAATCGATATTTACACAGTGTCGCAGGAGCCAATGAGGATTCTGCCCGGCTCCTTATTCAAGCCTCGCAATCTGCCGGACATAAGCGGGATGTGGGGAACCATTGATAGCCATCTCCTGGGCAAGCATGCAAAATTTGACCCAAATACCCCTAGATAGCGCATCTGCCAGACTGTTTTCGACACCAGGCACATGCGAGCTACAAAGGAAATGTCATAGGACAAACAGTGCAATACCAGTCTTCGGAGCAAGCTGATGACTGGAGCAGAGGAAGCGCTCTGCTTACTAATTGTCTGGACCACTCCCACGTTGTCACACCAGAAGACAACCTGCTTACCCTGTCCCTGCCCCTTCATGACACTTGTTTGCACATTACCACACCTATTCATTTTGTTAACCCTTAGTAATCCAGAATGGTTATGTACCCCAAACCACAGCTTTTAGTTTCTCTCAGGTTCAATTCATCCCTCAGTTCTAATAAAATGCTTATGGTTGATAACATAACCAATAGACCTTAGTTTTAAACTTATATCTTAAGTAACATAATAAAAGACACCACACCGACTTGTTGGCAAATAATAAATGTATTTAAATAACCTGTAGCTGTTATGGTGGCGGGAGAACACTGTATTCGACCTTGTCCGTCCAAAACGCACACTGTTTGTTAAACTTAATGTGACAGCCGTCCCCAGGCAATCTGGAACCCGCACCCGTCTGGGTTAATAGTAATGCACCACAAGTCAGCCCAGATGAGCTGTACTTGAACCGAACCTAAGCCGATTCTTCGAAGGGTACGGGTTCCAAACACCTGACTACCATAAATGTGTGCTCACCTACTTTGGTTATACCATACAGTGTTCACCCACCACCATACTACCCCTTAATGAACTCACCTAACGCCTTATAAATCTCTGCTACAAATATACCTAACCCTTTATTTGTTAGGTGTACCCCATCAGGTCTATAGAGGCCCAGTATCTGAAATCTAATTCCTGGGTGCTCAATTCTCAGTCCACCGATTGACCTTAAATATTTGGCCACGATCGCTTTCACCTTCTTACAGGCACGGTCTGCCAGTTTTCCGTCTTGAAAAGATTTCCATACTATGTCGAATTAGCACAGGAACATTTCAGGCCAGGATCCATGCACCCATGCTACGTCAGACTCTATGGTTTGGCACAACTCTATAGATTTGGCATTGCCGAAATCATTCCCACCCAGATGTATAACCATATGTGGGATCCCCCTCTCCACTATTTTTCTGGACAGCGGTCATTTAAAACTTGGCCATCTCATTCCTCTCCAACCTAACCAGGACACCACTACCGAGCAGCAGAGCACAGTTATGTCACCAGTAACACGGTGCAAAGCAGCCCAATGCACAAACGAATGACCTAGGACCCAGATCTTCTATGCACTGTAATGCAGCAAAAACAATTCCATTAAAGCATCACACAGCATCATAGCAATCCCATAGGTCATTGAAATCCAAGCCACTGCACATCGAGACAAACGAGACCCACTCTCAGGAGAAGAAGGCACATTACAGGTTTCACAAAGGAGGTATCAGCACCTGCAAGTATTGGCACAACTACACAAGGAGGCGTGGAGTCTAACACGCCGCCGGTTTTCACCAGGGACCCCCGCAAGGAGGTCTGGACTTTGCGGCATACGACGTGCAGGTCGCGCATCCCCCAGGTAGCTACTTGCGAGATGGCGGAGATATTCGTGGTCGTACAGGCTGGAGTCAGAAACCAAGCGGGCAGATAAGGTACCGAATCAGGAAGAAAAGAATAGTCAACAGGCCGAGGTCAAACCGGAGAATACAATGCTGGACAGAAGGGAGATCCAAGAGCGAGGTCAGAGAGAGCCGGGTCGATAACAGGAATCAGACAGAATATATGTATAAAACAGGTAATGCTGGAGGCTAGATAACTAATTGCTCTGGCACCCTAGTGGTGTAAGAGCAGGCTATTTATAGTAAGTGACCATCCCTCATTGGTGGGCAGTGGTTCGGCGGTCAGACGCGCTGACCGCCGACAGGAAGCTCAAAAGTGCGTCCTGTTGCTATGGCGACGGGCACGCATGCGCACCACGCCGCCGGAAGAAGCGTCTCCGTTGCTTAGCAACGGGGCACTCAGACGGAAGCAGACATCCATCCCTGCTTATCGAGGAGGCGCGGGGACGGCGTCTGATAGAACCCCCTCCTCACAATTGGGGGAAACATCGGGTAATGAGCGCCGCTTAAGGAAGGCGGCTAACAATCTTGGGGCATGCAAGTCTTCTTTAAAAACCCAAGACCTCTCCTCCGGTCCGAAGCCCCTCAAGTGCACCAGATACTGAAAACGTCCTCGGAATTTGCGTTCAGCAAGGACTTGACTGACCCCATATTCATCCCCCATAGTAGTTGGAATAGCTTGAGGAACAGAAGTGGCATGAAAAAATTTGTTGAGTACCAGGGGTTTAAGGAGGGAGATATGGAAGGTGTTATGGATCTTCAGCGCAGGAGGGAGTTGGAGTCTAACAGTAACTGGTTTAATCACTTGAGTCACCGAAAAAGGCCCAATAAAGCGGGGTGCTAATTTCATGGAGTGAACCCGTAGTTTCAGATTCCGAGTGGACAACCAAACCTTGTCCCCAACCTGGAGGACCGGCACAAGTCTTCTATGGAGATCAGCGGAAGACTTATAATGATGTCCGGATCTTAGAAGGCTCTACTTCATGGAAACCCATAGTTTAGCCATATCTTGAGTCATGGCATGGGCAGCAGGAACCGTGGGAGGTGGGGAAGAAAACGTGGGAAGAATAGGATGGGTCCCATACACAGTGAAGAAGGGGGAACATCCAGAAGAAGAATGACTATGATTGTTATGGGCAAATTCAGCCCAAGGCAGCTGGAGACTCCAATTGGACTGGTTGTGTGAGGAAAAGCAGCGGATAAATAATTCTAGGTCTTGATTTACCCGCTCTGTCTGGCCGTTGGTCTGTGGGTGATATCCAGAGGAGAATTTAAGGCCAATACCTAGATCTTTGCAAAAGGCCCTCCAGAAGCGAGTAATAAACTGGACGCCACAGTCAGAGATTATCTCCTGAGGACAACCATGGAGGCGAAAGATCTCTTTGATAAAGACTTGTGCTAATTTGGAGGCACATGGAAGACCTTTTAGTGGAACAAAATAGGCCATCTTGGAGAATCTGTCCACTGTGACCCAAATGGTGTTGAAGCCACTGCTGGGTGGCAAATCAGTGATGAAGTCCATCGAGATGCTAGACAATGGATGATCAGGAATTGGAAGAGGCTGTAACAGTCCTGCGGGAAGTTGCCTAGGTACCTTATTCTGGGCACAGGTAATGCACGAGGCTACAAACTCCCGAACATCTGTACGGACAGTTGGCCACCAATAATGCCGAGATAGCAGCGAGAGGGTCTTCTCTGTACCGGCATGACATGCAATTTTAGAGGCATGTGCCCAATGGAGCGCCTTCAGGCATAGGTGTGGTTCCAGAAAGGAGCAACTGACAGGGGGTGTACGAGTGATAGCCACAATACATGAAGGTTCTATGACCGGTGGAGGTTCAACAGTAGGTGGAGTATCGGAGATGTCAAAAGAGCGAGAGAGAGCATCAGCTTTGGAACTCAGAGTTCCAGCACGGAAGGTGAGTTTTAGATTGAACGAGCAAAAAATGAGGGCCATCTGGCTTGACGGGGATTTAGACACCGGGCATCCCGAATGTAGATGAGGTTCTTGTGATCGGTAAAGACAGTAACCGGGTAGCGAGCACCCTCCAGAAGATGACGCCATTCCTCAAGTTCAGACTCCACTGCGAGTAACTCCAATGCCGTAGTTAGACTCGGAGGGGGAGAACCTCCTAGAGAAGAAACCACAGGGGAGTAGTTTCCAAGAAATAGACTCCTGCGACAGAACTGCCCCGACACCAACTGAGAAAGCATCAACTTCGAATAGGAATGGTCTGTTCTGATCGGGCTGAGCAAGCACAGAAGCAGAAGAGAAGGCTTTCTTAAGTACTTCAAAGGCGGAGACAGCCTTCGGAGACCAAACCTGAGGGTTAGCTGATCTTCTGGTCAGGGCGGTGATGGGCGCGATGATAGAGGAGAATTGTGGCATGAACTGTCGGTAGTAGTTGGCGAAGCCAATAAATCTCTGGATAGCTTTCAGTCCCATATGTCTAGGCCACTTGAGGATCGCAGATACCTTTACAGGATCCATCTGCAGACCGGCCCCCGACACAATGTAGCCTAGGAAGGGAATCTGTGTCACCTCAAAAACACACTTCTCGAGCTTGCAGTATAGCTTATTAGCGCGTAAGCGAGATAGGACCTCTCTCACATGACAACGATCGTTGACCAAGTCAGAGGAGAAGATTAAGATGTCGTCTAGGTAAGCTACAACCGAAACGTAGAGGAGGTCTTGAAAAATCTCGTTAATAAAAGACTGAAAAACAGCAGGAACGTTGCACAATCTGAAGGGCATTACTAGATATTCGAAGTAACCTTCTTTAGTACAGAAAGCCATCTTCCACTCGTCTCCTGAGCGTATACGAATGAGATTATACGCCCCCCGCAGGTCCAGTTTAGTAAAGATCTTTGATCCAGCGATCCTATCAAAGAGTTCAGAGATAAGTGGCAACGGGTATCTGTTTTTGACGGTGATGGCATTCAATCGCCGGTAATCAATACAAGGCCATAAGGAGCCATCCTTTTTTTTAACAAAGAAAAATCCTGCGCCAGCGGGAGAGGTAGACTTCCTGATAAATCCACGCTGTAGATTCTCAGATATATAAGTAGCCATAGCAGAATTCTCGGGAAGAGATAATGGATAGATTCTGCCTTTAGGGAGCGGTTTATCTGGTAGTAGTTCAATAGCGCAATCCCAGGGGCGGTGAGGAGGAAGGGTCTCTGCAGCGGCCTTGCAAAACACATCCTGGTAGGAGAGGTATGGAGATGGTAAATCAATTTGAGGAGATGTCAGACGACAAGGGAGAGAGGACTGGACAGGTTTTAGGCCAGACAGGCAGGACTTGAAACATCGTGAGCCCCAAGAGGTAACCATCGCACAATTCTAATCAAATTGGGGTGAATGAAGTTTGAGCCAAGGTAATCCTAGGATGACTGCATTAACAGAACGAGGGAGAACCAGGAACTCGATGACTTCAGAATGTAGCACCCCTACCGTTAGCCGAAATGGAGAGCAGATATGGGAAACCGACCCGTTAGAGATCCGATTCCCATCCACCGCGGTGAGAAATAACGGCTGAGGCAATCTTAGTGTAGGTAATTGGAGTTGCGATGCCAGTGTGGCAGAGATGAAATTCCCGGCAGAGCCGGAATCCACAAAGGCTAAGGTCTCAAAGGGGCCGACAGGAGTATCCATGGAGATGGGCATGAGACAATCAGTGCCAGAAGCAGAGTAGGGAGTAGTAACAGCAACTCCTAAGTCGGCCTCCCTGCCACCGACTAGGAGGAGGCGTTTTCCCGGTCTTTTGGTGCAAGAAGATATAATATGACCAGGATCCCCGCAGTATAAACAAAGATTTTGCTTGAAGCGTCACTGACGTTCCTCAGGGGTGAGCCGGCATCGGCCGATTTGCCTCGGTTCCTCCAAAGGTACTGGGTTCTGGAACAGGGGATCAAGGCGAGTAGAAGTCCGTCTGGTGGCGGAACGTTCCTGGGTACGCTCCCGAAAGCGTAGATCTATGCGATTGCATAGAGAGATCAGGGAATCCAGATCCATAGGAAGTTCTCGTGAGGTTAACTCATCTTTGACTCGATCTGCCAGTCCTTGCCAAAATGTCGCCACCAAAGCTTCATTGTTCCATCTGAGCTCGGAGGACAGGGTGCGGAACTGAATTGCGTACTGACCGACTGTCAGAGATCCCTGGCGGAGGTTTAAGAGACTGGAGGCAGCAGAAGATACGCGACCTGACTCATCAAAGACTTTTCGGAAGGCCTCGATAAAGGTTGAGGTGTTAAACAACATTGGGTCATTCCATTCCCACAGGGGGAAGGCCCAGGCTAGAGCTTGGACGGACAATAGGGATATAATGAAGGCCACCTTTATGCGTTCCGAGGGAAAGGATGCTGGATTACACTCAAAGTGGATAAGACACTGATTTAGGAATCCTCTGCATCTCTTGGGCTCCCCATCAAACTTACCCGGCGGGGAAAGTGTTAATGAAGAGGAGGATGCCCCAACAGGAGAAGATGAGGTTGCTGCGGCAACCGAAGTCGTCACGGGAACGGCCTGAGCAGATGTCACTGACGCCTGAAGGGACTCGAGGTGCGCTGCGACTCCTTGAATACATTTAAGCAACTGCGCCTGCTCGGACTCCTGTTTGTCAACTCTGTGAGCCAGGTGGAGTAGAAGGTCTCGAGCAGATGGTTCGCTAGGTGTTTCGGTTGACATGGCCAGAGCAAGCTGTCACGAAGGCGGTATCAGCACCTGCAAGTATTGGCACAACTACACAAGGAGGCGCGGTGTCTAACACGCCGCCGGTTTTCACCAGGGACTTTGCGGCATACGACGTGCAGGTCGCGGCCCTCCCAGGTAGCTACTTGCGAGATGGCGGAGATATTCGTGGTCGTACAAGCTGGAGTCAGGAACCAAGCGGGCAGATAAGGTACCGAATCAGGAAGCGAAGAATAGTCAACAGGCCGAGGTCAAACCGGAGAATACAATGCTGGACAGAAGGGAGATCCAAGAGCAAGGTCAGAGAGAGCTGGGTCGGTAACAGGAATCAGACAGAATATATGTATATAACAGGTAACGCTGGAGGCTAGATAACTAGTTCCTTTGGCACCCTAGTGCTATGGCGACAGGCGCACATGCGCACCACGCTGCCGGAAGAAGCGTCTCCGTTGCTTAGCAACAGGGGGCTCAGACGGAAGCAGACATCCGTCCATGCTTAGCAAGGAGGCGCGGGGACGGTGTCTGATAACAGGAGATGAGGAGGAAACGAAAAAGAATTAGAACAAGATTGAGGAGAAGAAGAAGATGGGCGACATAAACTGTCAAAACCTTGTGGTACCAATAGCCAATCAGGTCCACTTTTAGAGGAAAAATCCGGAGAAATCCCTTCACGCCCCGGCACCCAAGAGCAGCAAACAACAGAGTCCTGTGTCATCCCATGAAAAGGAGAATAAGAACAATTCAAGAGAGAAGAGTGAGCCTCACATATCTCCAAAATGCAGTGGACTTCCATCTGCCTAATTCCTGAATATATGGGCCTGACTAATAATCTACTGCTGCAGATGTGGCCGCACCTATTCTAAACCAATGTGTGCCAAATTGCTTGCTATCCAATCCCAAGGCATCTAGCATGCACTTAAAGACTACTGTAAACTGGTACCACGAGATGGGGGATCCGTCAATGTGCACCAGCCATGGCAACGCATCCTTTGGCCTTAATCGAGAAAAGCTAGCGGCCACCTGTACTGGGAAAACCGAGCAACCACGCAGAGTATAACCCATTGCCCCCACCCAGCTGATCTGCCTTGGACCGCCGCACCCTGCAAAACATGGAATGAGGGGATAGCACCACGTCTTTGGCTAACATCCCAGAAAGAGGATCGGACCGCCCAGAGGCAACCAACTCGCTCACCTGAAATGCGCCAAAGAATAGCATCACAAATCACTGGCAATGTCTGGACCACGCAGGTTAAGTGTTTAAAGACTTAGCCTGCGGGGTCCAAATATTGCTGCTTTAAATTAACATTAACGTAGGGGGCACTGACGTCTAACTAAGGTGCCGGACATCTGCGTCTTCGGAATGACTGCCTATCAGCATGCTGCTGCCATTGGAAATCTGGATCTTCGGTTTTCAGATATGTCTGTTTATATTGTATTGTCTTTTTCGTCAAATCTGAATTTTTTGGTAGGTGTCAAGGGTGTCATGGTTCTTGTCACTGTTAAGACGTACCCAACCCTGCCACCCAGGGTCGCATTCTGAAAAAAAAGCCACTCCTGCCAGGAAAACCGATATACGCAGTGTTGCAGGAGCCAATGAGGATTCTGCCAGGCTCCTTATTTCGGCCTCACAATCTGCCAGACATAAGCGGGACGGGGAGAACCATTGATAGCCGCCTCCGCGGCAAGTATCCGAAATTTACCCCTAGATAGCGCATCTGCCAGACTGTTTTCAACACCAGGCACATGCCGAGCTACAAAGGAAATGTTATAGGACAAGCAGTGCAATGTCAGTCTTCAGAGCAAGCTGATGACTGGAGCAGAGAAAGCTGTAACAGTTGTGTAACGTGCAGTAATATAGGTAATAAAATATGGAGTACTTGCCTTACTCTAGATCAACGCTGGCCAGCCGGTGGTGCGGAGTCTAACGAACACCCTGGTGTTCACCAAGAACCGCTGCAAGGCGGGATGGGCTTCGCTGCGGCGGAACGCAGGTCACGGTCCACTGGTCTGCCTCTAGAGGTTAGGATGCGGGAGATAGCTCGCGATCACACAGGAACTGGAAGGTAAATATGAACCACTCTGTGATCAGGATAGCCAAGATCTGGTACACTGGATACAACTAAATGCGTTGTACAACAAGCCTGGGTCTGGTACACTGGAGCGGAGATATGGACGTGGTCATCAAGCCTGGGTCTGGTACACTGGAGCAGATAGATAACGTGGTCAGCAAGCCTGGGTCTAGTACACTGGAGCAGAGAGATAATGTGGTCAACAAGCCTGGGTCTGGTACACTGGAGCAGAGAGATAACGTGGTCAACAAGCCTGGTTCTGGTACACTGGAACAGAGAGATAACGTGGTCAGCAAGCCTGGGTCTGGTACACTGGAAATCACAGGAAATCGCTAAGTCAGGTACTAAAGGAAGTTGCTCTGACGCTGCCCAGGCGTCAGAGCAGGGTTTTAGTAGTGCAGTTTTGAATTCCCTGCCCTGCAGGGTCAGGTTACAGAGCTGCTGAGACTCGGAAGTAGCAGAGACGCGGCGCTGGAACGGGGAAAGGTAAGTGTGTAACAAAAGTTCTCTGCTTATTAATTGCCTGGACCACTTCCACATTGTCAAACCAAAAGACAACCTGCTTACATTGAAATCTAGTTGCCCATAGCTCTACCGCAACTAGAATGGGAAAAAGTTCCAACAGGACCAAATTAGCTGTTCAAATGGCTTGAACTCAATCACCGGGCCAGTGCGACAAGCACCAGTCACTGGCGAAGTAGGCCCCAAACCCAACTGAGCCCGCTGCATCTGTGAATAACTGCAACTCCTGACTTGAAATCGAAGGTTCGGGCCAAACACGGACACCGTTGAAATCCTGCAGAAACAGTTTCCATAGTCGCAAGTCTTCCCGAATCTCCTGAGACAGAGAAAATGACAGTGAGGCCGAGAGAAGATGGCTGTCGCCCTCTCCAGCTTGCGGTAGAAAACTTTGCCCATAGCTATAACCTACAGGCAAAATTAAACAGTCCCAGCAGGAATTGTGCCTCCTTCAGCCATATCTTTGGGGCCTGCAGTGCTGCACAGATCATTGCCAGTAATTTCTTAACTTTATCAGCAGATAACTTACGCATAACTATCTGAGTATCAATCTCAATTCCTAGATAAGACAACCAAGTTGTGGGACCCTCTGTCTTATCAAGCGCAACCGTCACTCCCAGAGATTACAATAGGGCCACCAGGGAGAATAAAACCTCTCCACAGGTTGCAGACTGGCCTGGGCCTATCACCAGGAATTCGTCCAAATAATGAGCAACCCCCTGGTGAACCATCCCAGCTGTCACGCACCAGTGCAGGAAAATACTGACACACTCAAAGAATGAGCAAGATACAGCGCAGCCCATGGGAATGCAATTGTCCAGGTAGAACCCATGCTCCATTTAAAATCCCATGAAGGGAAAGGAGTCGGGGTGCAAGGGGAGAAGTCTGAATGCGGATTCAATGTCCACCTTCGCCAATAAAGCCCCCTTTCCAAAGCTACGAACCAAGTCAAGTGCCGATTCAAAAGACTGATAAGTCACACTGCAGTAATGCTCTGGGATCGCATCATTTATTGATGCCCCGGTTGGGAATGATAGATGCTGAATAAGGTGGAATTTCCCAGGTGCCTGCCAGGCACCACCCCAATCGGAGAAATCACTATGTTGTTCAGTGGGGGCTCTAGTAAGGGGCCCCACATTCGCCCTAAAGCCACCTCTTTCCCCACCTTATCTGCCAAAACCTGTGGAAACACGAGTGCAGACTTCAAATGATGAACCCTCGAGGTCCCTACGGACCCCTTGATCATTAAACGGACAACCTGATGAAACCCTAAACGTAGAAACTCTGCCTCTGCCAGCCGTGGATATCTGTCCAGCCAACGGGAGAGGCTTGATAAAACTATTGGGGAGAGCGCCTTAGCGATTTCCAGCAGGTACTTCGCCACCTCCATGTACTCCCCAGGATGAGACTCAAGATAACATGCCATAAACAGATACGCTCTGGTCAACCCACTGCGGTACATTTTGAAACTAGCCTCATCACCACCATCCCTCGCCATGGCTGCCACCGCAACCTTCTTGCCTTGAGAATCCTATCCCTCACTGAAGCCCGAACCCCAGTATATATGTCTGTGTTCTCGCAGCGTAGCAACTCGGACCACGAGAGCCAGCTAGCTCTACTAAGTGTGTGTGTGTGGGGGGGGGGCTTGCACCTTGCTGCGGGACAAAATACTTGTGCAGAGTCTTCATTAACTTGGGAGGGCAAGCGCCAGAACTATAAGAATCCTGACTAGAACTATAACACTCTGAAAATACAGGCTAGTGTAACAAAAGGAGGCATTTAGCTGGCAATATGCAGAGAAAGCAAGGAATAAGAGTAAAACATTGGCACAGTTATGTTCCTAGGTGGAGATTAAACCAGGTAAAAACATATGTGTAGTTTAAAATTGGTTTACTTACATGATTTAAAAGCTGCTTCCTCTCAGCAAACAGACAGGGTGGGTCTGATAGTTTAAACAGAGCTAGGGATGGGTGTTTCCTTTTAAAGAGAAGGTGGGTGTGTCACCTGTCCATCAAGCTAGGCCTGTGGGAGGAGTGTCAGGTATAAAACCCTGCTTGTTTCATTGTTCAGGGAGATCAACGCTGGGCTAGCTGGCTGATCTGGACAGAGAGCTGGACTATGTATAGTAAGCGTTGAGGGTCTCCATAATTGCTGTGCAAGTATACGGTGTCAAAACAATATTACCATCCTGACAATAAAGAACCATAAAAAGGAAGAAGTTGTAAGCGTGTGCTTCTGCAGTAGCGGGCTCTTGCCACATTAGTCATCAAAACAATCGTCATTATCACACGCACCCTTCCTTTGGAATCTGCTAGAGGAACCTGATAGGGAAGCTGCACCCTCCTGAGCAAAATCTGAACCCAAACTGCCTCCGACAATTCCGGAGACACCTGCATCCCCGGCCTGATTTACCACATAATCTGCCAGTAGAGAGAGATTAGTATCCTCATCTAATGTCAGCGACCTCTTTGAGCCAGAGGAACCAAAGTGGGCTCTAACAAACCACTGGCTATCTGCTCGAGACATATCTTCGACAGCGCCCCAGCTGAGTGGGCACTGAGAGCCCTGCAGCCCGTTATACCACCTGAATTCGTTATGGACGCACCCACCTCAAGCCCCATGCCCGTCGCCCAGCCCACCTGGGCGCGACCGTGGAGCCTAGGTATCCTACTTGGGAGCATAACTATCCTGTGGGCTGAGGCGACGATTTCTGCACCTTCTCTAGCCTGGGGCATAGAGCTCCTAACAGACCCCACTTCTGAATAGGCTCTCTGTGGATTTACATAAACACTCCTACCCATTAGGTTTTGTTGCTGCCTACAGGATCACTGGCAGCATACTGACCCATATAACTGGAGCCCCATTAACCAGCCTGCGTGTTGCTAAGCCTAGTGCCCAATGAGACCGGCTTTCTCTTTGTGGTCTAACACCACTTAAAACATATGCCTCTGTGTAACTTTCGCTGGGGAGGTGCAGTGCCCCCCCTCCAGCCACATATTGTCCCATATACCTGGGGTTAAAGTAAGCCTCTTTGGTGCCAGTGGTGGGCTGGGGGGTGAAGTAATTCCCCCAGCAACAAAATGGCGTGTCCCCCTTGAGGACGTGGGGGAGGCGGACTCCCCTGCTACCCCTACCCCTACTGCCCGGTCAGAGATCTTCCCTGGTGTCCGGTGGTGCTGCTTCTCGGACAGCACGCTAGAAGTGACCCGTCGGAAGTGATGGCCTTCACTTACGGTTTCTCGACGCACGCGGCAGGAGGGAGGGTATCCCTCATCAACTGCGTGCACTACGGGCCTGCTAGCTCTGGCGCTGACTCTCCTTTAAGAAGAGCAGAGACCAGAGTGATTCCCCATGGGGAAAGCGGCAACGGCCGCGCCGCTTCGGGTGGAGATACCAGGGAGGATAAGACGCTGCACATAGTGGGGAAAGGGAGACAATGAGGAGGGAAAAAGAAACAAAGTGTCACAAAAGGGAATGAAACAAACAGGCACAGGGGAAGAAATAAGAAGTAAAAAAGAGGGGTTTGGATGAAACTAAAATAAACAGGCAGAAAAGAAGGTAAAACACCCAAAAAAATGATAGGTCAAATTAATGCTAAGGAAAAACCACAAATAACAGAGGATAAAGACAGAAAATAGCCAAAAGGACTAGGAGACAGAAAAATTGCTGTGCTACTTATTCGTTTGCTGTCCTGGGCTAAGAGAGTGAGCTAACTCTACCCCACTCCTTTTAAACTAATCCTCTGTCCCTGCCCCTCCATGACACTTGTTTGCACATTACCACACCTACTCATTTTGTTAACCCTGAGTAATGCAGAATGGATATGTACCCCAGACCACAGCTTTTAGTTTCCCTCGGGTTTAATTCATCCCTCAGTTCTAATTTCTGCTATTTTTTCATCCTTTGTAAATACAGATGAAAAAAAATAGTTTAAAATATTTAAAGGATCTGCTCTCTCTTTCGCTTCTACAATTGTTTAATAAATGATCAATTAGTAGCCCAATATTATTAATAATATTTTAGTGCTGCTTAAGTTCTTAAAAATGTTTTCAGATTAAGTGTGCTATAGTGAAAAAACAATGATCCATACATAGGCTTCTATAAATGAAAAGTACCATTTATTTAGAAATCAGGTAAGCATGTGAGAGAATATTCACACTAGCATACAGTCATGGACAAATGTTTTGAGAATGACACAAGTATTAGTTTTTACAAGTTTGCTGCTTCAGTGTTTTTAGACCTTTTTGTCAGATGTTGCTATGGTATACTTAAGTAAAATTACAAGCATTTAATAAGTGTCAAAGGCTTTTATTGACACTTACATTACGTTTATGCAAAGATTTAATATTTGCAGTGTTGATCCTTCTTTTTGAAGACCTCTGCAATATCGCCCCGGCATACGGTCAATTTTAATTTGTCTATCCACCTTTTGAGGATTGACCACAAGTTCTCAAGAGTTTTAAGGTTTGGGGAGTTTCCTGGTCATGAACCTAAAATTTCAATGTTTTGATGCCCAAACCACTAAGTTATCACTTTTGCGTTATGGCAAGGTGCTCCATCATGCTGGAAAAGACATTGTTCATCACTAAACTGTTCTTGGATGGTTGGAAGAAGTTTCTCTTGTAAGATGTTTTGGTACCATTCTTTATTTATGGATGTGTTCTTAGGCAAAATTGTGAGTGAGCCCACTCCATTGGCTAAGAAGCAACCCCACATATGAATGGTCTCAGGATGCTTTACTGTTGGCATGACACAGGGGAACTAGGGGAACGGTCTCTCCAGCATTAAGGGGACCAAAGTTACTTAGGGACCCAGGCAGAATGTGGTGGTAGGGGATTCAATTATTAGGAAGCTAGATAGGGCAATCTGTTACCGTGACAGTGCAGTGTGCTGTCTCCTGGGTGCTCGGCTTGTCTCCCGGTGCTTGAGGATCGGGTGGACAGATTGTTGGGAGGGGCTGGGAATGACCAGGCGGTTTGGTGCATGTTGGCACCAATGACCGAGTTAGAAGAAGAAGGGGTGTCCTAAAGAATGATTTCAGGGACATAGGTTGCAAACTTAAGTCAAAGACATCCAAGGTAGGCAGCACAGTAGCCTAGTGGTTAGCACTTCTGCCTCACAGCGCTGGGGTCATGAGTTTGATTCCCGACCATGGCCTTATCTGTGTGGAGTTTGTATGTTCTCCCTGTGTTTGTGTGGGTTTCCTCCGGGTGCTCCGGTTTCCTCCCACACTCCAAAAACATACTGGTAGGTTAATTGGCTGCTATCAAAAAATTGACCCTAGTCTCTCCCTCTCTGTCTAACTCCGTCTTTGTCTGTCTGTGAGCGTGCCTCTATATTAGGGAATTTAGATTGTAAGCTCCAATGGGGCAGGGACTAATGTGAATGAGTTCTCTGTACAGTGCTGCAGAATTAGTGGCGCTATATAAATAAATGATGATGATGATGATGAAGGTAGTATTTTCGGAAATACTACCTGTGCGACACGCTAGTCCAGGGAGGCAGTGGGAGATTAGGGAGGTTAATGCGTGGCTAAAAGATTGGTGTACGAAGGAGGGTTTTGGATTCTTAGAGCTCTGGGCTGATTTCTCAGTCAGTTGCCATCTTTATTGTCGAGATAGATTGCACCTGAATGAGGAGGGGGCTGCTGTGCTAGGGGAGAGGATGGTTAGAAGGTTGGAGGAGATTTTAAACTAGGCTCCGGGTGGAAAGGGGCAAGCAAGTATTTATGGGATAGACATTGAGAGTAGTAAGGAGGAATTTAACAAGAGTCAAGGGGGTGGAGAGGGGGGAAAGGGAAGCATAGCCGATAAAGAGAGGCCCTTTTCAAAGCAAAAAGAAATACCAAAGGGAGGAAATAGAATTAAGTGTATGCTTGCAAATGCAAGAAGCCTGACAGGTAAAATGGGGGAGTTAGAACTAGTAGCAATGAATCAGCAGTATGATATTATAAGTATTACGGAGACCTGGTAGGATGACTGGGTGACTGGTAGGATGACTGGAGACATGACTGGGCAGTCATCTTGGAAGGCTATACTCTCTTCAGGAGGGATAGGGTAAATAAAAGGGAGGAAGAGTATGTCTTTATATTAAGCTAGAGTTAGAACCAAGTATTCAGGAAGTTATTTACGAGAATTTTGGTGATAATATAGAGGCATTGTGGGTGGAAATATCCAGCGGAGGAAAAAGTTCAGAGAAGTTGCTGATAGGGATATGCTATAAACCGCCAGATATTAGTATGATTGAGGAAGCCCAACTTCTACAGCAAATTGAAAAGGCTAGGTTACATTTTAATTATGGGGGATTTTAATTATCCAGACATTGATTGGAGTACTGAGACCTGCGGTACAGCTAGGGGAAATAGGTTTCTGAGCAAGTAAAAAGACCATTACCTGTACCAATTAGTAGAGGAACCAACTAGGAACCGGACTATACTGGACCTAGTAATAACAAATAATGTAGACGTAATATAAAATATTCAAATAAAGGAACACTTGGGAAACAGTGATCATAATATGGTCTCAGTTGAAATTAGTTTCCAGAAGTAATGGTATAAGGGATCAACTAGAACTTTAAAGTTTAGAAAGGCAAATTTTAATATGCTAAAGGAGTCTATAAAGTGCATAGACTAGGACAAAGTTTTTGAAAGAAAAAATACAGAAGAAAGTGGGCTGTCTTTTAAATGTTGCTGAAAACATACACGTATAAGTTCATTCCTATGGGAAATAAATGTAAAAGAATTAAGTTTAAACCAATGTGGCTAAATAAAAAGGTAAGGGAAGAAATGCAAAGGAAGAAGCATGCATTTAAGTTGTTTAAGTCTGAAGGGTCAGAGGAGTCCTTCCGTAGGTACAAGGAATGTAATAAATCCCTATACCTTTTGCAGAATATCAGT
Source organism: Mixophyes fleayi (assembly GCF_038048845.1). Classification (NCBI taxonomy): domain Eukaryota; kingdom Metazoa; phylum Chordata; class Amphibia; order Anura; family Limnodynastidae; genus Mixophyes; species Mixophyes fleayi. The sequence goes on along the minus strand of NC_134407.1, from coordinate 118,760,354 downwards.
CTGTCCCTGATGTTTTTCCTGGAGAGAAGTGGCTTCTTTGCTGGCCCTCTTGACACCAGGCCATCCTCCAAAATTCTTTCCTCTCTGTGTGTGCAGATGCACTCACACCTGTCTGCTGCCATTTCTGAGCAAGCTCTCCACTGGTGGTGCCCCGATCCCACAGCTGAATCAACTTTAGGAGACAGTCCTGGTGTTTGCTGGATATTCTTGGGCACACTGAAGCCTTCTTCACAAATATTGAACCTCTCTCCTTGAAGTTCTTGATGATCCGATAAATGGTTGACGTAGGTGCAATCTTACTAACAGCTAGAGATGCTCACTGACCCCTGTGTTTTGGTTTTGGATCTGGATTACCGTCGTGTTTTGGTTTTGGTTTTGGTTTTGCCAAACATTTATTGCGTGTTTTGGTTTTGGTTTTGTTTGGTTTTGTTTTGCTATTTTGTTTAAAAATCAATGTTTTTGGGCATAAAATAACCAAATTTAGTGCTCCACCTGTTTCTTGGATAAGTAATGTAATTGTAAAGCTAATAAATTATCCAAAAAACTGTTTAATTCCTGGTAGGCCTTCATTAATTCGAAACACAAACCAGATTGTTTTCCTCTCCATCTATGAATATTGGCAATGCAGCCATCGTCTTTGGATGTATATTACACCCTACACTTATACTTAAATATGTAATGAAATGGACAAATGGACAAAGGCAATTTGGTTTCTGTCTCTCTAGGCCCTCCTCCAGTTGTAGAAAATAAAAAAAAATTCAGCCGTTATAGACTGTACAATATTAATTGAAATGGAGAAAGCCAGTTTGGTTTCTGTCTCTCTAGGCCCCCCTCCAGTTGTATAAAATACCCAAAAATTCAGCCGTTATAGACTGTACAATATTATGAGAAATGGACAAAGACAGTTTGGGGTCACTCTGTGTATGACACCCTACCCTTAAGGAGAAATTGCCCAAACAGCAGCCTTTCAAGACGGTACGTGATATGGAAATGCCCCAAGTCCCTTTCCTCTTTGGGGGTATATTGCACCCTACACTTACACAGAAAGTTTTAAAAAGATGTTATCGTCATCATCTGGAGCTTCATCCTCACCCTCATCAGTGTGTACGTCATCATCACAGACTATCAATTCATCGCCGCTTGAATCCACCATTAGAGAACAGTCTTGGATGTCTTGGATGGTGAAGGCCTTCCTCGTGGAAGATGTAGTTCATTTTTATAAACATCATTTTCTCCACATTTTTGGGAAGTAACCTTCTACGGCGATCGCTAAGTTCCCTGCTTTGCTGAACACTCGTTCAGAGTACACACTGGAGGGTGGGCAGCATAAGTATTGCAAAGCAAGTTTGTACATGGGCTTCCAAATTGCTTGCTTTTCTTCCCAGTAAGGAAAGGGACTGTCTGACATTTCCATATCAATTACCTCTTGAAAATAATCCTCCACCATCCTTTGCATGTTAATACTCATATTGGATGGAGATATGGGCAAGGTCACACATTTTTTAGAAAAATCCTTCAAACCAGCCCAGATGTTAAACTGTTCTGGTCTGCCCTCTGTGTCTTCCCTGCTTCTGTTTTGAAAATTCAATTTTTTAGGAGCAGCAGCTGCTTGAGAAACTGAAGGAGGACATGTCGGCAAGCCAAGCCCCAGTTCAGCGGACAACTTGCTGAGCAATAGCTCCTTGTAAAAGTTCACATCTCGTTCATTTTGAAGCAAAGACTCAATGTAGATCTTAAACCTAGGATCAAGCACAGTGGCCAAAACGTACTGTTCCGAGTTCAAGATCTTAATAACTCGAGGATCATTGTGAACCGAATTAAGTACTTGATCGACAAGGCCAACATACTTTGCGGAATTGCTTGCTTTCATCTCCTCCTTCAGTTTCTCAAGATGCTTTTCCAATAGTCTAATTAAAGGAATGACTTGGCTCAAACTAGCAGAATCTGCACTTACTTCACACGTCACAACTTCAAATGGTTTCAGCACCTTGCACAGCAGTGAAAGGATTCCCCACTGTGCTAGAATGAAATACATGCCCCCTCCTTTCCCAATGTCATGGCTTGTGCAATACGCTTGGATGGCTTTGCACTGTTCCTCCATCCTCTGCAGCATGTACAGGGTGGAATTCCACCTAGTTACCACCTCTTGCTTAAGTTGGTGGCAGGGCAAGTTAATCTGCTCTTGGAGCTGCTGCAAACTCCTACATGCTGTGGCAGAATGCCTGAATTGGCCTGAAATCTTACAGGCCACCGAAAGCATCTCCTGCACCTCACCGTTATTTTGTAGGAAGCTCTGCACCACCAAGTTGATGGTGTAAGCAAAACAGGAAATGTGATGGAAATCAACCAGCTGTAATGCTCGCACTATATTGTTGGCATTATCAGAAATGACATATCCTGGGGAGAGTCCAAGTGGTATAAGCCATGTATCAATCACATCTCTTAGTTTGCGTAACAAATTGTCAGCTGTATGCCTGTTAGTGAAGCCGGTGATACAAAGAGTGGCCTGCCTGTGACAAATGTTACATAGTGGTATACATGCTGCTGCTGTTCCTGCTGGTGAAGGTGAATGACCAGTCCAGTGGGCTGTCACAGTCATATTGTCTTTGGTTTGACCACTTCCACTTGTCCACATATCTGTGGTTAAGTGGACAGAGGGCAGAATGGCATTTTTCAGCGCAATCTCTACAATTGTACACACTTTTTGGTAGAGTTGTGGAATAGCTTTACGGGAAAAATTGTGTCGCGATGGAATTCTGTAATGCGGAACACAAAACCTCAATTAACTGTGAAAAACCAGCTGCGTTTATTGTGGATATTGGACGCAGATATAACACTAACATGGCAGCCATGGCATCTGTGATTCGCTTGGCGACTGGGTGACTGCTGTCATATTTGCTTCCCCTAGCAAATGATTGTTTCACAGTTAATTGTTGAAATGTAGGACTGCTCTTTTTCTTGGCCTTCCTCTGGGCTAACGATTGACCCCCAGCAGCAGCAACAGCAGCAGCAGTGGGACTAACGCTTTCTTCAGAGGAATCCATAATAGTGCAGGAGTCATCCAGCCTTAATAAGTGGGATGCAGGGCTAACTCCAAGCGCTACTAAAGATATTGATGAGGATGGTGTGGTGGGTGTATTTTGTAGTCGTCAAGATGTCGGTGAGCGGAGGGTCCTAGCTGATGATGGAGTGCTTGTAATTTTTCGGGAAGAATTTTCAGCTTTTCCCAATACTTTGCCATGAACTCTCGTCAAATGACGTAACATAGACGAGGTTCCAAGATAGTTAAGGTCCTTCCCTCGACTGACTGTGGCTTGACATACACTACAAATGGCTATACAGTTGTTGTCTTGATTGGGATAGAAATAATTCCACACATAAGAAGTGGATTTTTTTTTTATGGCCTGGCATGACAATGGCCTTTTTCTTGTCACATGCCAGAACTGCTGTTACTGGTGCAGGACTTACACAAACAACCTCATCCTCATTAGTGCCCTCCTTGCCTACACAAATCTTCCCCTCATCCTCTTCTATTTCCATTGTGGCATCCTCAATTTGTGTATCACCAGCTACACTCGGGCTGTTAAGGCACACATCAGCAGAACTGCTGAAAGGGTCCCTCTTTATGGGTACACTAACAGAATGCTCACGATTAGACATCCCACTGTTGTATGGACTCTCCACAGGGATTGGTGTCATTTGTGATTCAGAGCAAACATTATCCTCTAATGCCTTACTGTTATCTTACAGCTCGGCTTTGATGCGTAACAGTAGTTGTGCACCACTTGTAGGCTCAGTAGCATTTCTTGATCTGCCACTAATAGAGAAAGGTGAAGGCCTCATTCTCTCTTTGCCACTGCGTGTGTAGAATGGCATGTTGGCAATTTTTTTTTATCGGCACTTAACTTTTCCTCAGTTACACTTCTTTTGCGCTTCAACACAGTAATTTTTTTTTTGGTGTGTGTTTTTTTGACTGATTTCAAAAGACTGTGTAGTTTGACATCGCCTTTCCCAGATGACGTACTGGGAACACTACCATCTGGACTGGTGACAGAACCTGGTTGCTCATTCTGCTCATATGTGGACTCCTTTGAATCCATTCTGAGCCCAAAGCACTTGTAGTGCTACAAATTGTTTTAGATACTGCTGACAAATAGGACTTTTGACAGCAAGAAAAATTAATGCAAAAGAATGGGGGACACCCCAAAAGCAGTTGGAGTGCTAAATATTTTTTTTTTTAGGCTGCTGACAAACAGGACTTTTGACAGCCAGAAATATTTATGCAAAAGAATGGGGGACACCCCAAAAGCACTTGGAGTGCTAAATATTATTTTTTTAGACTGCTGACAAACAGGACTTTTGACAGCCTGAAAAATTTATGCAAAAGAATGGGGGACACCCTAAAAGCACTTGGGAGTGCTAAATATATTTTTTTGACACTACTGCCAAATAGGACTTTTGACAGCCTGAAAAAATTATGCAAAAGAATGGGAGACACCCCAAAAGCACTTGGGAGTGCTAAATATATTTTTTTTACACTGCTGCCAAATAGGACTTTTGACAGCCTGAAAAATGTATGCAAAAGAATGGGGGACACCCCCAAAAGCACTTGGGAGTGCTAAATATATTTTTTTGACACTGCTGCCAAATAGGACTTTTGACAGCCAGAAAAATGTATGCAAAAGAATGGGGGACACCCCAAAAGCACTTGGGAGTGCTAAATATATTTTTTTGACACTGCTGCCAAATAGGACTTTTGACAGCCAGAAAATTTTCTGCAGAAGACTGGGGGACAAAAGCACTTGGAGTGCCAGAAACTGAACAAAAACCCTCCTCTCTTCTCCTCTTACTGCTGTAACAACTGGTATTAAGATTAGAATGGTATTGAATAGAAACAATAATGTGTACAATTACTGCTCTGTCCCTGCGCTGATATAGCCAGTGTGACCTCACCCTGCTTTCTCCCCCTGTCAAATGGCGATGGATTGCTGTGGAGGCTGGTATTTATGCTTTTCAAATCTCGCGAGAACCAAGCTCAGAAAAACGAATACGTCACAATAACGTTTTGCTTTGATTTTGATTCCGAACAGGCGGGAGAGTACTGAGCATGCTCGGGTCGGTACTCGGATAGGCTAACTTCGGTAGGATTCGGATCTCGCGGAACCGAGCCCGCCCATCTCTACTAACAGCAATATCCTTGCCTTTGAAGCCCTTTTTCTGCAAAAGCAATGATGACTTCATGTGTTTCCTTGCAGATAACCATGGTTAACAGAGGAAGAATAATGATTTCAAGCACCACCCTTCTTTTAAAGCCTCCAGTCTGTTATTCTAACTCAATCAGCATAACAGAGTGATCTCCAGCCTTGTCCTCGTCAACACTCTCACCTGTGTTAACGAGAGTATCACTTACCTGATGTCAACTGGTCCTTTTGTGGCAGGGCTGAAATGCAGTGGAAATGTTGTTTTTGGGATAAAGTTAATTGTCATGGCAAAGAGGGACTTTGAAATTAATTGCAATTCATCTACTCACTCTTTATGACATTCTGGAATATATTCAAATTTCATCATAAAAACCGAGGCATCAGACTTTGTGAAAAATAACATTTGTGTCATTCTCAAAACTTACACATTCCTTTTCTTCTTCTTTTTCTCCCTTCTAGGACACTTGTAAATCACAGAGCATAATCCCTTCAGCTGATGAAGGTCTAGCTGGTAAGTCTTACTTCCACACTAACTTTTGCAATCCATTTTCATAATAGTCATTTTATAATAATCATTCAAATGCTCTTTTAGCACCTTTCACCTCCAATAGTTTTTTATTTAACCACATTAATTGCTTTTTATTTCTACAAATGTTGTTGCCCTACAATATATACTGTATTTGCAGTAGTATTCTTCTCTTCCAGCCATGACAGCCGTTACTAATTGGTCAACCTAAGGGTAGAGAAAAAAGAAAACACTAACACAGTGGTTCCCAAAATTTTGCAGTTCGCGGCACCCTTAGAGTCTCCAAATTTTTTCAAGGCACCCCTCCAAAATAATTACCGAGCAGTCCTGTTTTAGAAGTAGTTGGGTCAAAAAATTGTAATTAGTATTTAGGTCACGACAGAAATACTTATTTAGTTGTATGCAAAAATGCCCCTCTGCATCCGGACACTCTGTCCCCTCTGCACCAGGCACACTGCCCCCTCTGCAACCAGGCACACTGCCCCCTCTGCATCCAGGCACACTGCCCTCTCTCACGTTGCCCCCTCTGCCCTCTGTCCCCTCCTCTGCCCTCTGTCACGCTGTCCCCCTCCTCTGCCCTGTGTCACCCTCCTCTGCCCTCTCTCACACTGTCACCCTCTGCCCTCTCTCACGCTGTCACCCTCCTCTGCCCTCTGTCACGCTGTCCCCCTCCTCTGCCCTCTCTCACGCTGTCCCGCTCCTCTGCCATCTGACCCCCTCCTCTGCCATCTGTCCCCCTCCTCTGCCATCTGTCCCCCTCCTCTGCTCTCTGTCCCTCTCCTCTGCTCTCTGTCCCCCTCCTCTGCCATCTGTCCCCCTCCTCTGCCCTCTGTCCTCCTCCTCTGCCCTCTGTCCTCCTCCTCTGCTCTCTGTCCCCCTCCTCTGCTCTGTCCCCCTCCTCTGCTCTCTGTCCTCCTCCTCTGCTCTCTGTCCCCCTCCTCTGCCCTCTGTCCTCCTCCTCTGCCCTCTGTCCTCCTCCTCTGCTCTCTGTCCCCCTCCTCTGCTCTCTGTCCCCCTCCTCTGCTCTCTGTCCCCCCCCTCCTCTGCCATCTGCCCTCCTCCTCTGCCATCTGCCCTCCTCCTCTGCCCCGCGCCAGGCGCCAGCTATAGAAAAAAGAAAGCAAACAGAAACTTACCAATCCGTGCGGCGCTAGGACCCTGCAGCCTCCTCTCTCGCGCAGCTGTCACTGACGTCGATATTCAGTGACAGCTGCGGGAGAGAGAAGGCTGCTGGGTCCTAGCGCCACGCGGATTGGTAAGTTTTTGTTTGCTTTCTCTTTTCTAGGGCTGGCCCGCGGCACCCCAGTGACAGCGCCGCGGCACCCCTGGGAGCCGCGGCGCACACTTTGGGACCGCCGCACTAACATGTTATATACATACTACTAACTCCTCACTTCCTCCAGTGTATTTCTTTCTTGCCTACCTTGAACTCTTTTGTACCATCCAAGGGGAGCCCTGGGGTTCCCTGCACTAGGCCCATTGCTTTTTAAATTTGAGTATATCTAGTATAGCTCTGTGCTGTGGAGAACAGCTTGTAAATGTTACATTGTCATTTTTAGCTTTAATTTTCACTATAATTAAACCGCTTAATCTATGTACGGTTTCCTTATCATTCACAGAATTTACCACTTTTATCAGTGTGGTGATGTAACTTGAGTGGATAAGTGATTTCCAATTGTAAAGCGCTACAGAATATGTTGGCGCTATATAAATAAATGATGATGATGATGATGATGATGATGATGATGATTTGAATACTTCGTTCTGCTAGAACAGCTATATACACAGATCAGCCACAACATTAAAATCACTGACAAGTGAAGAGAATAACATTGATTGTCTCGTTACAATGGCACCTGTCAAGGGGTGGGAAATATTAGGCAACAAGTGAACAATCAGTTCTTAAAGTTGATGTGTTAGAAGCTAATTTACCAAGAGGTACTCCAAGACCCTCCAAAAGGTAATAGAGGACCAGAACGTTGTGATAACACACAGACCATCACAGCTTACTGCATATGGGGCTGCGTAGCTGCAGACCAGTCTGAGTCCCCATACTGACCCCTATCCACAACCGAAAGCACCTACAATTGTTAAGTGAGCTCCTCAACTGGACCAGGGAACAATGGAAGAAGGTTGATGAATCACATTTTCTTATACATCATGTAGATGGCCGTGTATGTGTTCTTCGTTTACCCGGGGAAGAGATGGCACCAGGGTGCACTATGGGAAGAAGGCAAGCCAATGGAGGCAGTGTGATGCTCTGTACAATGTTATGCTGGGAAACCTTGAGTCCTGGCATTCATATGTATGTTACATTGACACATACCACCTATCTAAACATTGTTGAAGACCGAGCACACCCCTTCATTGCAACGGTGTTCCGTGATGCAGGATAATGTGCCCTGTTGCACTGGCATGGACCTAAATATAAGTTTATGCAGTCCCTTTTCCAAGCCTATAATATGGATCACATGGGTTAATGGATGGGCCCTCACAATGGTCTTCCATTACTTATGCAACATGTAATTTGTTCTATTGATATCCATTTGTTATAAGTTACACATAACCTTTGAATGTATGGCCTATTTTATTAATTTTTTTAATATTTTTTTAAACCATTTGATTTACTGATATTGCCAAGGTGATAATCTGTGTATCTGCTGTGTAATAGCTGTAATTCCATATGTCGGTTCAAGGTGGGAAAATAGATTTATCCTAGTGTAGAACCTTAACTCATCAAAACAATTATATAGTTCACATGTGTCACTCACCGGACCGTGAGTGCCTCTTCCCGGACATTTAGGAACCGTGGCCGTCCACCATCCTGAGGGTCTGCGCATGCGCAGCCCTTTTCTATACTTCAGTGTATACCCCTTTAACTTAATTGGCAGATCAGGCAACCTCCCTATATTAAGCACCTGTGGTCACTACCACGTTGCCTGATCTTGGAGTCTCATTCCTCATGAGTCTCTGAAGGTGTTCCTGTATTATTCGTGTATTCAGCGCTGCTGATTCCTGTGGTTTCCAAACCACTTCTACTTCTGTGGTTCCATACCACTTCTACCATCAACTGTATCATCATGACTGTTTGCTGATTCCTATCCGCTGCCTCCGTGCACTACAGTCTTCTACACCACTTCAACGTTATTTTATATCAATGTGACTGTTTGCTCATTGCTATCCGCTGCCTCCGTGCACTCCAGCTTTTACCTCACTCACCTGCTTCTCATGAAGTCTGTTTGCTGATTGCTATCCGCTGCCTCCGTGCACTACAGTCTCCTGCTTGCAACTCGCCTGTGTTTAACATCGTGACTGCCAGCTGACTACTATCCGCTGCCTCTGTGCACTACAGTCTCCTGCTTGCAACTCGCCTGTGTTCAACATCGTGACTGCCAGCTGATTACTATCCGCTGCCTCCGTGCACTACACTCTCATCTCATCTTTGCTGTGACTTCCTCGAGACTGCCGCTTTTCATTACCATCTGCTACACTTCGTGATCTACAGCTCCGGCCCTGCGCTGCACTCCTGTTTCCCATCGCTGTTGGTTCCTGTGGTTGCTACTGGTTACCTCCGTGTGCCGCTGAGTCCTGCCGCTGTGGTCAGCGCTATCGTCCATCTCCTGCTGATCCACTCTCCACGCCTTCACGTGTTCCACTGGCCTCTACCCTCCTGTCAGCATTGGATTTGTATCTCTTCTACTACCCTCTGCTGGATCATCTCCATTCTCCTGGGTTTCCTATGAGTCCAGTTCCACGTGTTGCTGACTCCTGTGGATTCGTGTCCCTGTCGGTCTACTCACCTATGCGCTGCACCTGCTAGACCGCTGCTTCTCCTATCCAGGGACTTCCTATCCAGTCGGCCTCCAGCCGCTCAGGTACCGCTGCAATCCCATCTGACTGCTACTGCTGAACCACGGTATGCATACTTCTCATTGACTGTGCTGTGTATTGCATATCTTGCTGGACTGTGTTTGGTTCTCTCTGGAGTCTGCTATCCGCTGAGTCTATTGCCATCATTGACTGTGTTATCATTGTGCTGGACTACTTCAAGAGACTTTCTAGATTGCAGACCTGATCAGTCATTTACATATATATATACCTATATTGTGCATATTACTGTGGATCGTGTATTAGGTGCCTGTGTATATCCTGTGTTGCAGTCTTCCCCCGTGCACCTCCTCACATATATATGCAGTGGTACAACTTGCTGATGTCAGACCACTGATCCCTGTTTCCGGTATCACCTGCTCCATTATCCTCTCACAGAGCAGTGGTACAACTTGCTACCGCAGACCACTGACTACCTGGATACCTCCACTTGGATTCCATTCCTTCACTCAGACAGCGGTACAACTTGCTACCCGCAGACCGCTGACTTTCATCACCTCCTTGTTTCTGTTGGACATTCCACCTCACTATAGCAGTGGTACAACTTGCTATCGCAGACCACTGACTACCTTCACGTGTCCTTGTCCATACAGTTCCTTGTGTATCATTACCTCATTATTACCAGTGTTGTTAGTCATAGACTTTCCTGAGCATCTCATCGGCCATCATTTCATGTTCCGTGATCACCCAGCTACCAGAGTACCCTATTACCATCTACATTGCTCTGGTAAGCCCACCATCTGGTGATCCCTGGGTAAAGACTCCTAGTGCCCGTGACAGTAAGATCAGGCCATGACAGACCCAGATGTGGAACCTACCGCCAAAGAGATGCTGCAACATCTGGTTAGCCGTGTGGAGCAACAGGATGCCCGCCAACAGCTGTTACTTCAGTGTTATCAGTCATTAACCTCCCAAGGTACACCTGGACAGACTGTGACAGCTACTACTGAAGCTCCTGTGCTTTCCTCCGTTTCCCCATTGCCATCCCAGGTGTCTATAGCTTCCACGCTTCACCTGCCTACTTCGTCAAAGTACGATGGAGACCCCAAAACTTGTAGGGGTTTCCTTAACCAATGTTCAGTCCATTTTGAGCTCCAACCTCAAAATTTTTCTACCCATCGTTCCAGAGTGGCCTATCTTATCTCTTTGTTTTCAGGACAAGCCCTGGCTTGGGCCTCCCCTCTGTGGGAGAGGAACGATCCAATATTACAAGATAGTGCCAAATTCATTTCTACATTCCGAAGTGTGTTCGATGAACCAGGTCGTGTGACCTCCGCTGCTTCCAGCATCCTCCGTCTGCGACAAGGATCTCATACTGTAGGCCAGTACGTCATTCAATTTAGGATCTTAGCCTCTGAACTTCAGTGGAACACTGAAGCCCTAGTTGCCGCCTTCTGGCAGGGGCTTTCCGATAAAATTAAAGATGCACTGACTACCCAAGAGCTTCCTTCGTCACTTGAAGATTTGATCTCTCTATGCCATCGTGTTGATATGAGATTTCGTGAAAGAGAGGCTGAGAAAACGACTTCTGCTAAAGCACCTTTTCGCTCTAACCCTCAATTTCGTCCAGTGTCACCCGCTGTGATTCCCATGGAGATTGGACGTTCCAAGTTATCTTCTGAGGAGAGGAAACGAAGAGTCAAGAATAGACTCTGTATCTATTGTGCTGATTCCACTCATGTCCTCAGCTCCTGCCCTAAGAGATCGGGAAATGCCAGGCCCTAACTAGTTCTGGAGAGGTGAAGTTAGGGTCCCTGGAGTCCTCTCCATCGTCTATGAAATCTAAAGTCTGCGCTTTTGATGTGACTATTTCCTTTGCTACCAAGACCTTTGAGTCACAGGCATTGATTGATTCCGGAGCAGCAGGAAATTTTATTTCCAAATCGTTAGTTAATCAATGGTCTCTACCAATGATTACCTTAAAAACTCCCATTACTGTGACGGCTATTGATGGATCACGTCTCATCAACGGTCTCATCACCCAGAGTACGTCTCCAGTAACCCTTCAGATTGGTGCTCTGCATCATGAAGAGATATCGTTTTTAATTCTTCCTGTTACGACAAGTCCGATTGTCCTAGGCCTTCCATGGCTTCAGTGTCATTCTCCCCAGATTGACTGGCGCACCCCTCAAGTCACGTCTTGGGGGCCTGAATGTCACCATCATTGCCTTTCCCAAGTCATTCCTCTCAAGGTACAGCAAGCTTCCATTTCAGCTATTTCACCGGGACTCCCTCCTCAATATGCTTCATTTACCGATGTTTTTGATAAAGCTCAGTCTGAACGTCTTCCTCCTCATCGTTCTTGGGATTGTCCGATTGATCTTCTTCCTGGCAAGACTCCTCCCAGAGGCCGGGTCTATCCACTCTCGTTACCTGAAACTCAAGCTACATCTGAATATATACGGGAGAACCTCCAGCGTGGGTTCATTCGACCTTCCACCTCGCCCGCTGGAGCTGGGTTCTTCTTTGTCAAAAAGAAGGATGGATCATTACGCCCTTGTATAGATTTTCGTGGACTCAATGCCATTACTATCAAGAACCGGTATCCCATTCCGTTGATCACTGAGCTATTTGACCGCATTAAGGGAGCCCGTATTTTTACTAAGTTGGATCTTCGTGGTGCTTACAATTTAATCAGAATCCGTTCCGGTGACGAATGGAAGACGGCGTTTAACACCAGAGACGGGCATTACGAATATCTGGTAATGCCTTTCGGGCTATGTAATGCCCCCGCTGTTTTTCAGGGCTTCATCAATGAGATTTTTCGGGACTTATTATATGTATGTGTCGTCGTCTACCTGGACGACATATTGATTTTTTCACAGGACCTGCCTTCTCACCACCAACATGTGGCAGAAGTCCTCTCCAGGCTACGGAAAAATTCATTGTTCTGTAAATTAGAAAAATGTTCATTCGAATTACCCCAGATTCCATTCTTGGGGTATATTGTTTCCGGAGTTGGTCTGAAGATGGATCCTGACAAAGTAAATGCTGTACTACATTGGCCCCAGCCAACTACTCTTCGTGCCATCCAGCGTTTTTTAGGTTTTGCCAATTACTATAGACGCTTCATTCAAGACTTTTCTTCCATTGCATCTCCTATTGTGGCCCTGACTCGTAAAGGGGCTAATCCTAAGCAATGGTCTACTGAGGCTATTCAAGCCTTTCAAACATTAAAAGAGTCCTTCTCTTCGGCTCCAATCCTTCGTCAGCCTGATGTGACACTCCCTTTTTTCCTAGAAGTAGATGCCTCTAATGTGGGCTTAGGAGCTATTCTCTCCCAACGCTCGGAACAGCAAAAATTCCACCCTTGTGCCTTCTATTCTCGGGGTCTCCTACCCGCAGAGAAGAATTATACCATCGGAGACAAGGAATTACTGGCTATCAAAGCCGCATTAGAGGAATGGAGATACTTGTTGGAGGGAGCTCGCCATCCGGTGACGATCTTCACGGATCATAAGAACTTGTCATATCTCCAGTCTGCCCAATGCTTGAACCCTCGTCAAGCAAGATGGTCTCTTTTCTTTTCCCGTTTTGAATTAATAATTACTTTCAAACCAGCTGCCAAGAACAAAAAAGCTGATGCCTTATCTAGAGCCTTTGCTACGTCCTCTGATATAGAAGAGGTTTCCAACCATACCATTCTAGACCCCAAATGTATCTCACTGGCTGCTTCATCCACCAAAACGCTACCATTTGGGAAGACCCTCGTGCCTCCTACTCTAAGGAGGAAAATCCTTTCGTGGTTCCATGCCTCTCGTTTTTCTGGACACGCCGGTGAACACAAGACTTTTGAGATCCTCTCTCGAAGTTACTGGTGGCCTTCAATGAGGAGAGACGTCAAAGAGTTCATTGCTTCCTGTGAATTATGTTCGCAATTCAAATCCTCCCGCAGAACCCCAGCAGGGTTGCTGCGACCACTACCCATTCCGTCCAAACCATGGACCCATATTAGTATGGATTTCGTTACTGACTTACCACCTAGTAAGAACCATAACACTATTTGGGTCGTAGTGGACAGATTTTCGAAGATGGCTCATTTCATCCCTCTGTCTGGTTTGCCTTCCTCGTCTATCCTGGCTGAACATTTCATTAAAGAGATCTTCCGTATCCATGGATGTCCATCTGAGATTGTGTCTGATAGAGGAGTACAATTCGTGTCCAGATTCTGGCGAGCCCTTTGTAAAACCTTGGGCATACGATTAGCACTCTCATCTTCTTACCATCCACAATCCAATGGACAAACCGAACGTGTCAATCAAGATCTTGAGACTTTTATAAGGATATTTTCATCAGCCAATCAAGACAACTGGGTAGAGTTACTCCCTTGGGCTGAGTTCGCCCATAACAACATGTACCATGAGTCATCATCCAAAACTCCATTCTTTGTGGTCTACGGTCACCATCCGTCTTTTCCGGAATTTCCTGCCCTCCCGCCCACCCAAGTTCCTGCGGTGGAGACTGTTTGTCAGACCTTTAAAAATATCTGGTCTCAGGTTAGAACCTGTTTGAAGAAGACATCTGTCAAATATAAATCTTTCGCTGATAAGAAGAGGCGGGCTATTCCACCACTAAAAATTGGAGATCGTGTCTGGTTATCCACAAAAAATATTCGTTTGAAGGTTCCATCCATGAAATTCGCCCCTCGTTTTATTGGTCCATATAGGATCATTCAAGTTATCAATCCAGTATGTGTGAAACTCCTTCTTCCTAAGAGTCTTCGGATTTCTAATGCCTTCCATGTATCTTTGCTCAAACCTCTTATTATCAACCGTTTTTCAACTCCTCCCTCAGCTCCGCAGCCAGTTCAAGTCCATCAGGAGGAGGATTTTGAGATTACCGAGGTACTAGATGCAAAAATTTCGCGAGGAGTCCTCCACTTCCTCGTTCATTGGAAGGGCTTTGGTCCTGAGGAGCGCTCTTGGATCAAAGCTGAAGATCTTAATGCTCCTGCCCTTTTGAAGAAGTTTTACTCCAAAAATCCGGACAAGCCCGGTTCCAGGCGTTCTGTGCCCACCTTTAAAAGGGGGGGTACTGTCACTCACCGGACCGTGAGTGCCTCTTCCCGGACATTTAGGAACCGTGGCCGTCCACCATCCTGAGGGTCTGCGCATGCGCAGCCCTTTTCTATACTTCAGTGTATACCCCTTTAACTTAATTGGCAGATCAGGCAACCTCCCTATATTAAGCACCTGTGGTCACTACCACGTTGCCTGATCTTGGAGTCTCATTCCTCATGAGTCTCTGAAGGTGTTCCTGTATTATTCGTGTATTCAGCGCTGCTGATTCCTGTGGTTTCCAAACCACTTCTACTTCTGTGGTTCCATACCACTTCTACCATCAACTGTATCATCATGACTGTTTGCTGATTCCTATCCGCTGCCTCCGTGCACTACAGTCTTCTACACCACTTCAACGTTATTTTATATCAATGTGACTGTTTGCTCATTGCTATCCGCTGCCTCCGTGCACTCCAGCTTTTACCTCACTCACCTGCTTCTCATGAAGTCTGTTTGCTGATTGCTATCCGCTGCCTCCGTGCACTACAGTCTCCTGCTTGCAACTCGCCTGTGTTTAACATCGTGACTGCCAGCTGACTACTATCCGCTGCCTCTGTGCACTACAGTCTCCTGCTTGCAACTCGCCTGTGTTCAACATCGTGACTGCCAGCTGATTACTATCCGCTGCCTCCGTGCACTACACTCTCATCTCATCTTTGCTGTGACTTCCTCGAGACTGCCGCTTTTCATTACCATCTGCTACACTTCGTGATCTACAGCTCCGGCCCTGCGCTGCACTCCTGTTTCCCATCGCTGTTGGTTCCTGTGGTTGCTACTGGTTACCTCCGTGTGCCGCTGAGTCCTGCCGCTGTGGTCAGCGCTATCGTCCATCTCCTGCTGATCCACTCTCCACGCCTTCACGTGTTCCACTGGCCTCTACCCTCCTGTCAGCATTGGATTTGTATCTCTTCTACTACCCTCTGCTGGATCATCTCCATTCTCCTGGGTTTCCTATGAGTCCAGTTCCACGTGTTGCTGACTCCTGTGGATTCGTGTCCCTGTCGGTCTACTCACCTATGCGCTGCACCTGCTAGACCGCTGCTTCTCCTATCCAGGGACTTCCTATCCAGTCGGCCTCCAGCCGCTCAGGTACCGCTGCAATCCCATCTGACTGCTACTGCTGAACCACGGTATGCATACTTCTCATTGACTGTGCTGTGTATTGCATATCTTGCTGGACTGTGTTTGGTTCTCTCTGGAGTCTGCTATCCGCTGAGTCTATTGCCATCATTGACTGTGTTATCATTGTGCTGGACTACTTCAAGAGACTTTCTAGATTGCAGACCTGATCAGTCATTTACATATATATATACCTATATTGTGCATATTACTGTGGATCGTGTATTAGGTGCCTGTGTATATCCTGTGTTGCAGTCTTCCCCCGTGCACCTCCTCACATATATATGCAGTGGTACAACTTGCTGATGTCAGACCACTGATCCCTGTTTCCGGTATCACCTGCTCCATTATCCTCTCACAGAGCAGTGGTACAACTTGCTACCGCAGACCACTGACTACCTGGATACCTCCACTTGGATTCCATTCCTTCACTCAGACAGCGGTACAACTTGCTACCCGCAGACCGCTGACTTTCATCACCTCCTTGTTTCTGTTGGACATTCCACCTCACTATAGCAGTGGTACAACTTGCTATCGCAGACCACTGACTACCTTCACGTGTCCTTGTCCATACAGTTCCTTGTGTATCATTACCTCATTATTACCAGTGTTGTTAGTCATAGACTTTCCTGAGCATCTCATCGGCCATCATTTCATGTTCCGTGATCACCCAGCTACCAGAGTACCCTATTACCATCTACATTGCTCTGGTAAGCCCACCATCTGGTGATCCCTGGGTAAAGACTCCTAGTGCCCGTGACAACATGGCTGAAAGTGTTAATGGTTACCCAGTGAACTTTGCCTCTGAAGGATGGTTTTGGTTGGATGGGGCAGAGGTGGCTGACAAAGGGGAGACAGACATGGCGCATGGCTTCTGTTACATGTCCCTAAGATTTTTTTTTGCTCTTTATTCTTCCTCTCGCCGGGTGTCCAGACTTACTGACCTGCCAGCTGCTGCCTTTTCAAGCCTTCTTTAGACCCCTCTCTGCAGGTGAACTGTCATTTCTCCATTTCCCTCCGCCTCATCTTCCTCTATATCTTCTACCCAGTGAAAGTCATTTCTAGCAAAAGTCAGCAACAGTAGAGCCTGTTTCAATACACCCAGAACCATGTACACTACATTTTGTGTGTTGTATCTGAGCCAAATCTGATTCTGATTCAAATGGCGTTTTCAGCCCCAGGAAGGTATTTGTAAAACAAAACTGAATATTAAATTAGGATGTTTGTTGGCAGTTGTATTTGCATTTCACATATTTAGATTTAGAAAATCTGTTCCCCACAGAAATAATGCGAAGTAACTCATTTTGAATTTTGATTTTTTTTAAACAGTTTGGGGGAATTCAATTCCCCATGAAGTACCGTCACGTATAAACTTATTTCCGTTATTACGGTAATATTAACCCGGCATTGAAACTACCGTAATAATGGTATTTAAGCGCACTATTACCGTGATAATTACAGTAACGCGGCCAGTTGAATTCCCCCCTTTGTGTAGTTTTTTTTAATCAAAATTTGCCTGCATTAACTTTGTGATGGTGATGTGTACTTGGTTAAACCTTCTTTATTTCCAATATTAAAGCATTGTGTGCATACATTTCTCAACATAAACCATGAGCAAAGCATACCTCCCAAAATTTACACAGGAAAAATTGGAACAATATAAGCTCCACCAAACCCATGCAAAATATGTGAGATTTCAAACAAAATATGCCCCAATCTGCCCAACCATTCTCACTTTCTGAAGTCAGTCTTTTTTGAACTAACTTTGAGCACACTATAATCCATGACTTTTTAGATTTGATTTATGCAGTTATTTAAATTCATTAATGAAAGTTTATTCTGGCTCAAAATTTGCATTGTTGCAATTTTTTTGATGTTCATAAGATCAGCTCATTTTGGGTTAGATTTGCAGTTTCATACAAGCTGGAATTAAGTACTTAATTGAATAGGATGTGCTGAGTTTTCTAGCTCTACTTAAACAAGTGAGAGGTACAATCATCTTTGAAAAAGTCCAGCTAAGCCATAGGAAATATGTCAGATTTCCACTCCCAGGAGTAAGGCTGGGTACACACTACAGAAATTTTCTCCTGATGTGTTATCTATAACAATTTTATCAACAACTGACATAAAAAACTCCTGATCAGCATGCCGATTCATGTGTACACACTATATATGTTTTACACAATTTACCTTCAGATCTGTGTTCTTCATCTGTCATAACCATCTGCTAGATCATAACTCTGTAAACTCTATGGCGATCCTGAGTGTGAGTACATACACACTGCAGGATTGGAACAAAGTAATTCCATCGATGAACGAGATTTTTAGTCCTGTTTAAAAATAAAATTAAATTATATTATGTGCTTTTGAATGGTCCTTGTTCATCGTTGGAGCATACACATTAATGCGATTTCGGGCTTAACACTCATTTATCGAATGATTGGCCCGATAATCGGCTGAAAACACTGTAGTGCTAATGACCTGCCAGCTGCTGCCTTTTCAAGCCTTCTTTAGACCCCTCTCTGCAGGTGAACTGAAACCATGTGCCAGCCTAACCCTTATCTATTTATGCAAATATCTATTGACTGCTTAATATCACCAGAAGGATCCATAAAGTCAGATGGCCACCATGGCATTATTACATCCTCTGTTTTTGCTGTGTATGACTTTGATCATTAATCGACTATCAGCAGCGAACTTTTTTGGAGTCAATTCTTTACGAGCCACCGTCACGAGTGCCTGAGAGAGCCAGCATCAGAACTAGAGATACTCAGTGACCCCCGTGTTTTGTTTTTGTTTTTGTTTTTGTTTTTGGATCTGGATTACCTTTGTGTTTTGGTTTTGGTTTTGTTTGGTTTTGTTTTGCAATTTTGTTTAAAAATCAATGTTTTTGTGCATAAAATAACTTAATATAGTGCTCCACCTGTTTCTTGGATAAGTAAGGTAATTCCAAAGCTATTAAATGAGGAAGAAAACAGTTTTATCCCTGGTAGGCCGTCCTTAATTCTCCACACAAACCTGGTTGTCTTCCTCTTCATCTTTGCCTATTGGCAATGCAGCCATCGTCTTTGGGTGTATAATACACCCTCCACTTGTAGTTGAATAGAAAAAAAGCAGCCTGCATAGACTGTGGAATTAGAAAGTAAAAATAAATGGACCACGGTAGTTTGGTGGCTATCTATGCCCCCCCTGCCCTCCACTTGTAGTTGAATAGAAAAAAAGCAGCCTGCATAGACTGTGGAATTAGAAAGTAAAAATAAAGGGACCAAGGTAGTTTGGTATCTGTCTGCATCAGACCCCCTCTCCACTAGGAGTAAAATAGTAAACTATTCAGCTGTAATAGAGTCTAAAATATAAATAGAAATTGAAAAAGGCAATTTGGTGTCACGAGCCGCGGCGGTACTCACAGTCGACGAGGCTCGCTTCCTGCCTGCCCCAGCGTCCCGGCCGTCACCATGACGACTGGGACGTCACTTCCCTGTAACTCCCGACCGCTGCTGAGGCAACGGCCGGATGCCCAGCAGTGTAGCGCCGCGTCCCGGCAACAGGGGACAGCCGGGCGCGTGCGCAGAGGGACCTAATAGCCTGCTGGCTATTAGGCTGTAATTATTTCATCAGTCAACTCCTGGGAGTAATTTGCAGAGCTAGACTCTGATTGGCTCACCTGTACATTTAAGGCAGTGAGGTCTGCAGCCTCACTGCCGGTTATAGCGTTCTGTCCTCAGTCCTGCTGCCTGCTTGTGATATCTGTTTGGTTCTTACTACCTTGGATTGACTACCCGTGTTTTGACCCCTGCTTGTTCTTGGACCTGTGACCCTTCTCTTCTGACCTCGACCTTTTTGCCTGGATTTCGGATTTTGCTTCTCTGCCTGTGTGTCTGACCCTTCGCTTGTCTCTGGATATTGCATCTGTGCTTGTGACCCTTTGACCTAGGAATCTTCTTATCTACAGCCTGCCAATCACTCCACTCCTGGGTACTCCTTTAAGTCAGTATACGTTACTCGACCCTCGGTCGGCCCGCAGCCCAGTCTGTCCCCACCACTAGGGGCTCCAGCGAACACCGGGCCTTCAGAGTAGACCCCGAGTTTCACTGTACTGGCTTGGGAGTTCCTGACATTATAACCGGCCTAGGAAGATTGGTATCATACGGCCATGGACGGCGAGGAGTCGAATCTGTCCCCAGCCCAGATTCTGGCCAATCAGATACAGGCGATTTCCCAAGTGGTACAGAATTTATCCCAGGGCCTGGTAGTCCAAGAAGGGGCTTCCCGAGACCTGCAGCTCCAGCAAGTTCCCGCTGGTGAAACACCGGAGCCTAAGATGAATTTGCCTGATCGATTCTCTGGAAGCAGGTCAGCCTCCCGTAATTTCAAAGAGAGCTGCAAGTTGGACTTCCGTCTGAAACCACGTTCCTCTGGTTCTGAACAACAAAGGGTAGGGTTCATCATCTCTTTACTCCAGGGTGACCCTCAGTCTTGGGCCTTCTCCTTGCCTTCAACAAGCCCAGCCTTGCAGTCAGTGGATGCCTTTTTCCAAGCTCTAGGGTTGTTGTACGATGACCCGGACAGGGTAGCCTCAGCTGAGTCTCATCTCCGAACGCTAAGGCAAGGACGTCGCTCCGCTGAAGAGTATTGTGCGGAATTTCGGCGATGGTCCACTGATAGCGCCTGGAACGACCCAACATTGCGAAGTCAATTTTGCTTAGGACTTACCGAGCAGATTAAGGATTCCTTAGTCCAGTATCCGATATCCGACACGCTGGAGAACTTGATGCAACTTGTTATAAAAATTGATCGTCGGATCAGAGAAAGGAAGTCTGAACGGAAGTCCTCTGCTCCTATGGACGCTTTCGCTAGCTTCGATAATACTTTGCCCGATTCCTCTGAACCCATGCAGTTGGGCGCTTACCACTTGCCTCCAGAGGAACGCTCCAGATGACGCTCACTAGGCCTGTGTATGTATTGTGGTCAACCAGGCCACTTAGTTTGTTCATGTCCCAACAAGCCAGGAAACTCCAAAGCCTAAGTGCAGGTGAAGAGGTGCGCTTGGGTCTTCAGATTAGCTCTTCAGAAAATTCTTTATTAGTCCCTGGACGTCTAACCTTCCGTGGGAGATCCATGGACCTGAAAGCTTTTCTTGACAGTGGTGCGGCTGGTAATTTCCTGGATATACATTTGGCTCAGATGCTTGATATTCCGCATATCAAGTTAGGATCAAGCATCACCACATGTGGTTTGGATGGTAACCCCTTGCCTGGGGGAAGGATTCTCGCTAGGACTCCAATGGTTCGGTTGTCTGTAGGAGTCCTCCATACGGAGGAGCTCTCCTTCTATCTTATTACTTGTCCCTCTGCTCCTTTGATATTGGGGTATCCCTGGCTTCGCAGTCATAATCCCCTTATTGACTGGAAAAGTGGAGAGATTACTCGTTGGAGTCCCGAGTGTTCCACGTCTTGCTTGACCCTGCCGCTTAGAATCCTACAGCCTAGTCCAGACTTTTTGCCGGTACCCTACCAGGACTTCACTGATGTGTTCTGCAAAAGGAAAGCTGATTCCCTTCCACCGAATCGAGAATATGACTGCGCCATTGATTTAGTCCGGGTTCCAAGTTGCCCAAAGGGCAGTTATACTCCTTGTCCATTCCGGAGACTCAGGCCATGGAGCTATACGTAGAGGAAAACCTGAAAAAGGGATTCATACGTCCTTCTAAATCTCCCGTAGGCGCAGGTTGCTTTTTCGTGTCAAAAAAAGATGGCAGTCTTAGACCATGCATTGATTTCCGTGGACCGAATAAAATCACTATTAAGAATATGTACCCGTTACCGTTGATTTCGGTGTTGTTTGATCAATTAAAATCTGCCACTATATTTTCGAAGATTGACCTCAGAGGGGCTTACAACCTTATTCGAATCAAGAAAGGGGATGAGTGGAAGACCGCTTTCAATACCCAGTCAGGACATTATGAATATGTCGTGATGCCATTCGGGTTATGCAACGCTCCGGCGATTTTCCAGGACCTGATCAACGATGTTTTACGAGAGTTCCTGGGTAAAACTGTAGTTGTATATCTGGATGATATTTTAATCTACTCTGAGTCTTTACTTCAGCACCGTCAGCATGTTCGCCAAGTTCTGCTGAAATTACGGCAACATCACCTATATGCAAAAAGGGAGAAATGCGAATTTGAGGTGGCCACAGTGTCATTCCTGGGATATATCATTTCCTCATCAGGATTCACAATGGACCCTGCTAAAGTTTGAGCAATCCAGGATTGGGTCCTTCCTACTAATCTGAAGGCGATCCAGAGGTTCCTCAGATTTGCAAATTATTACCGTAGGTTTATTGATTCTTTTTCCTCGTTAGTGGCTCATATCACTGCCCTCACTCGAAAGGGAGCTAACCCAGCAAAGTGGCCTTCGGAGGCATTGGCGAGTTTCTCGGCACTCAAAGCTGCTTTCATTTCTGCTCCAGTGCTGAGACATCCTGATCCGGAACTTCCGTTCATTGTAGAGGTGGACGCTTCAGATATCGGTGCTGGCGCCATCCTTTCTCAGAAAGACCCAAGAAGCAAAAAATTACATCCTTGTGCATTTTTTTCTAAAAAATTTCTATCTGCCGAATGTAATTATGATGTCGGCAATCGTGAATTGTTGGCCATTAAGTTGGCACTGGAGGAATGGCGACATTGGTTAGAGGGCGCTACTCATACCATCTCCATCTTCACGGACCATAAAAACCTCCAATACATCCAGACCGCTAAAACCCTGAATCCTAGGCAGGCCCGCTTGGCCTTATTTTTCACTAGATTTAACTTCATTATTACATTCCGTCCAGGTTCTAAAAATACTAAGGCCGATTCCTTGTCTCAAAGTTTTTTGGCCCATCATCCTCAGTCTCCTGATCCATTGCCTATTGTTCCTACAACTACTGTTCATCTTGGACTCACCCAGGATCTAGGAGCAACTATCCGGCACTTCCAGAGAATCGCTCCAGTTCAGACACCGGTCAACAAATTATTTGTCCCAGTACATTTAAGGAAATCTGTTCTCATTGAAGGCCACAACAACCGCTCTGCTGGCCATCCGGGAATTCGTAGGACTATTGAGGTTCTTTCTCGTTGGCTGTGGTGGCCCACCTTGTCAGACGATGTGGAGAATTATGTTCGGGTTTGTCCTGAGTGTGCTAAAAACGAAACGGATAGGAACCGTCCTTCTGGGCTATTGTTACCTTTGCCGGCGCCGAGCAGGCCTTGGACCCATTTGTCGATGGATTTCATTGTCGACCTACCAGTATCCGCAGGACATAACACCATCCTGGTAGTTGTGGATCGGTTCAGTAAGATGGCACATTTTATATCATTGCCCAAGTTACCGGATGCCAGGACCTTGGCCACCTTGTTTTTGACGCATATTTTTCGTCTTCATCGGACTCCTGAAGATATCGTATCAGATCGAGGATCCCAGTTTATTGCCCGGTTTTGGAAAGCCTTTTGTAACTCCATCGGGATCTCTATCAGTCTGTCCTCAGCGTATCATCCCCAGTCGAATGTACAGACAGAGAGGACGAACCAGGCTCTGGAACAGTTTCTGCGCATCTATGTGTCTAAATTCCACGATAACTGGTCCTCTCTCTTGCCCTGGGCAGAATTTGCGTACAATAATTCTTGCCATTCCACTATTCATACTTCCCCATTTTTCTGCAACTTCGCGTTTCACCCAAAATCCAACTCATTCTCTACTACTGTTCCCTGCGGGGATTCCGGAAACGCCTGCTTTTACGGCCAGGCTGAGGTCCGTCTGGAAAAAGGTGCACGCTGCATTAGGTCAAGCCTCCCAAAAATCCAAGGTCTTCGCTGACCGTCACCGTAGACCTTGTTCATTGAAAGCGGGGGATCAGGTTTGGTTATCCACATGGAACATCAAGTTGCGGCAACCTTGTAGGAAGCTGGGGCCCCGATACATTGGACTATTTCCAATTGAGAGAAAAATTAATCCAGTGGCATTTAGATTAAAACTACCAACCTCCTTAAAAATTCCTGCGACCTTTCATTGTTCGCTTCTGAAGAAAGTTGCTGCTCCCAGCAAGTTTAATCGGTCTCTCTCTAACAGGCCCAGGCCTCTGATGGTGAACGGAGACCACGAATATATTATTAAAAAAATCCTTGACTCAAGGAAGGTTCAAGGCCAAGTTCAATTCCTCGTACATTGGAAGGGTTATGGCCCTGAGGAGCGTTCTTGGATACCGCAGAGACGTCTGCACGCTGGAAGACTCATTAAAGAATTTTTTAGGAAGTTTCCACTAAGCCTGGATGTCGGGGTTCCTTAACCCCTCCTCAAGGGGGATACTGTCACGAGCTGAGGCGGTACTCACAGCCGCCGAGGCTCGCTTCCTGCCTGCCCCA
This sequence comes from Mixophyes fleayi, assembly GCF_038048845.1. Lineage (NCBI taxonomy): Eukaryota > Metazoa > Chordata > Amphibia > Anura > Limnodynastidae > Mixophyes > Mixophyes fleayi. The sequence goes on along the minus strand of NC_134407.1, from coordinate 118,736,159 downwards.
GCGTCCCGGCCGTCACCATGACGACCGGGACGTCACTTCCCTCTAACTCCCGACCGTTGCTGAGGCAACGGCCGGACGCCCAGCAGTGTAGCACCGCGTCCCGGCAACAGGGGACAGCCGGGCACGTGCGCAGAGGGACCTAATAGCCTGCTGGCTATTAAGCTGTAATTATTTCATCAGTCAGCTCCTGGGAGTAATTTGCAGAGCTAGACTCTGATTGGCTCACCTGTACATTTAAGGCAGTGAGGTCTGCAGCCTCACTGCCGGTTATAGCGTTCTGTCCTCAGTCCTGCTGCCTGCTTGTGCTATCTGTTTGGTTCTTGCTACCTTGGATTGACTACCCGTGTTTTGACCCCTGCTTGTTCTTGGACCTGTGACCCTTCTCTTCTGACCTCGACCTTTTTGCCTGGATTTCGGATTTTGCTTCTCTGCCTGTGTGTCTGACCCTTCGCTTGTCTCTGGATATTGCATCTGTGCTTGTGACCCTTTGACCTAGGATTCTTCTTATCTACAGCCTGCCAATCACTCCACTCCTGGGTACTCCTTTAAGTCAGTATACGTTACTCGACCCTCGGTCGGCCCGCAGCCCAGTCTGTCCCCACCACTAGGGGCTCCAGCGAACACTGGGCCTTCAGAGTAGACCCCGAGTTTCACTGTACTGGCTTGGGAGTTCCTAACATTTGGTATCTGTCTGCATCATAATCATCAACATCCTCATTATGCCCTCGTCGCCTACACAAATCTCCCCCTCATCCTCTTCTAATTCAAAAGTGGCATCCTCAATTGGTGTATCACCGACTACACTCGGGCTTTTAAGGCACACATCAGCAGAACTGCTGAAAGGAACCTTCTTTATGGGTACACTGTCACTAACAGAATGCTCACGATTAGACATAACACTGGTGGATGGACTCTCCAAAGGGATTGGTGTAATTTCTTATTCAGAGCATACATTATCCTCTAATGCCTTACTGTTTTCTTGCAGCTCGGCTTTCACGCGTAACAGTACTTGTGCACCACTTGTAGGCTCGCTAACATTTTTTGATCTGCCACTAATAGACAAAGGTGAAGGCCTCATTCTCTCTTTGCCACTGCGTGTATAGAATGGCATGTTGGCAATTTTTTTTTATCAGCACTTAACTTTTCCTCAGTTACACTTCTTTCGCGCTTCAACACGTTAAAAATTTTTTGGGTGTGTGTTTTTTGGACTGATTTCAAAAGACTGTGTAGTTTGACATCGCCTTTCCCAGATGACGTACTGGGAACACTATCATCAGGACTGGTGACAGAACCTGGTTGCTGATTCTGCTCATATGTGGACTGCTTAGAATCCATTATGAGCCCAACGCACTTGTAGTGCTACAAATTGTTTTAGATACTGCTGAAAAATATGACTTTTGACAGCCACAAAAATTAATGCAAAAGAATGGGGAACACCCCAAAAAGCACTTGGGAGTGCTAAATATTATATTTAAAATCTGCTGACAGATAGTACTTTTGACAGCCAGAAATATTAATGCAAAAGAATGGGGGACACCCCAAAGCACTTGTAGTGCCAAATAATGAAAAAAAAAAGACTCCTCTATCCTCCTCTCTTCTCTAACAATTGTTATCAGAATTGGAATCAGAATTGTATTGTCTGTCCCTGCTCTAATCAGCCTGTGACTACACTCTGCTGTCTCCCTCTGTCAAATGGCGATGGATTGCTGTGGAGGCAGGTATTTATAATTTTCAAGTATTGCGAGAACCGAGCCCCGAGATCCGACGACGTCACGATGACGTTCGGCCTCGATTTGGATTCCGAGCGGGTGGGAGAGTACCGAGCCTGCTCGGCTCGGTACTCGGTTAGGCAAAGTTCGGGTGGGTTCGGTTCTCGGGTAAACGAGCCCGCCCATCTCTAATTATAACCCACTACGTTTATCAAGTAATCAAAAGAAATGGAGCACTGCTAAATTAGATGTACAGTTGTATTTCAGATAGAGCATCATCTATACCAGTGTTTCCCAAACCAAGTACTCAGGGACCCCTAACAGTGCATGTTTTCCATATCTCTTGGAGCACAGGTGTATTCATTAATGACTGACACATTTTGAAAGATCCACATGTGGTATCAATTATTACACTTGTGACCTGGAAAACCTGCACTGTTAGGGGACCCTGAGGACTGGGTTTGGGAAACACTAATCTATACTAACGAGAACGAAACTCTCGTTTTCACTATACCAAGCAAGTTCGTATAAAGGTAGTTTTTGCAGTTTGAGCAAGACTCCTGTGTAATTGAATTATATTGATTGTCTCTGTTCTATTTAGTTTGTCTTGATTTTAGTCTGATTTTTAGAGATTATTCCTTTAAGTAATTTTAATAACCACCCCATTGAACCCCCCTCCCGACTGCAAGTGTAATACCTGTTTGTCAAACATAGTAATGATTGACATGCTGGGTAAGTGGCAATTTCCTAATATCAGTGGATAACCAGTCTGACAGCGAATCTTTTTTACATGGGAGGAAACCAGAATGCCAGGAACAAGCACACAGTGAGAAGATGGAAACTCCACATAGATAGGGCTCTGGTCAGAAAAGAACCCAGGACCTCAAGAGTAATGATATACTTTATGCCAGATATATGTGGTTTGGAAAAAGTTGTATGCATCTAACTACTTCTCAGCTATGTGCAGCAAATAAACGGAGAGTTCAGACTTCAGTGAAGCAATGTTTATAATTCAGCTGTCCTGTGTTGAGCCCACACTGCCAGCTACCCAGCAATGTCCATAAACAATAAGTTGTCAGAAAGGTTAATTTCTACTTTTCCTATATGAATACATTTCAATGTAGGCCATGTTTATAATATACACAATAATGAGTCTAGTGCAAGATTTAATAAGAGTGGTGATAGGGGGCAGCCTTGTCTCATGCCTGTGCTCATTCTCACCATATCACCCCTAATTCCATTAAATAACAAAAATGCTAAGGGTTTGCTATAATAATATTGGATTATTATAAATGTGGGATCAAAAACACTGTGCTCTAATATTGTGAATAAGTGGGACAATGAAACCGAGTTAAATGCTTTCTTTGCGTTGAGACAGAGAAGCATGTTGCATTAGTGTGATTGTAGAGAGGAAACACCAACTGCAACACTTCCTGTACGCATTCCCAAGTGACAACCCCTTACAAAACCCAGTTGATGATCAATGAGTAGATCTGACAGGATCGATTGAAATCTGATGGCCATGATTTTTGCTCGTATTTTGAATTTGGTATTAAGAAGAGTAATTGGGCATTATGAAGCTACCAATAGTAGGTCTTTATTCAGGTTTTGAAAGTAGTAGAGTATGGGCATTTTTTGTACTCATGTGAGGTGCAAGAAATGTCCGCTGCAGCATCAATCTTTAACCTGCAGCGCCAATTTTCTGTGCCGCACATTGGGGATATGAAGAGAACCCAGCCACACCTACCAAAGGGGTTAAATTATGGTGCTAGGCACCAAATTTATAACAATGAATAGGGGTCCCATAGAAGGCTGCAGGAGTGGCTCCTGACTCAAATTGCATAGTCACCTGTCACTGCTGGATATGATAAGGCTCACTTACGAGTCTAATGAGTAGGTGGTATTCACCAGGAACCCCCGCAAGGGAGTATGGACTTAGTGGCACCTATGCCGCAGGTCGCGGTCCTGTGAGAGAGTATACAGCAGAGAGGCATGGAGGAGCCAGGAGATGATGGGAGACAGACCGTGACACCAGGAGGCAAGTCAGGACAAGCAATGGAGTCACTGGAGCATCAGTAGTTCAATGCTGACCACGGAGGGGAGAGCAGGCTGACACATCGGTAGTAACTCAGGACAACAGCTGAGGAGTCACAGCAACAGCGGTAGTTCAGAGAGGCAGTGGAGAGAGAGAACCAAGGCTGACAGAATATAGTAACTTCGGAGGTAGTAGTGGAGATACTGGAACAGTGGTAGTTCAATGCTGGCCACGGAGATGAGAGCAGGCTGACACAATGGAAGCAGATTACAGAGGAAGCAGGAGCTAGATTCTACTGCTGCAGTAAGTGAGCTTGAAGAACAGGCGCCAGACAGGTGAACACAGGTGGTTTAAATAGCGCTGCATGATCCTGAGGAGGTTTCAAAGGAAGACTGTGGTTCTGCACATGGTCAGACCGCAAGATGGTGCCCGTAATGGAACTGATGCCACGATATGCCGGTATCACCGCCTTTGAGAAGAAGGTACAGACGCTGGTACCAATGTGCGGGGCCGGAGCATGACATCACCCCTGCTAATAGTACAATGGCTGCTAGAGGGACTGTAATGGTACCTTCAGAATTCAAATTAATCCAAGAGACACAGAGGGCAAAGAGCCACAATGGAACTCAGATAGCTTCAGTAGTGCCAGCAAGAGGACTGTTGACCTGGGCTTTAGCTAACCTCTCTCTGCAGCTGGTTTTGACATGATGGGGAGCCAGGCCCTAGAGCAGGTCCCTTGTAAGTATTTTAGGAGGGAGATTTAAAGATTTAAAGAAATCTTCCAACATAGACTCAACAGCTCCAGGGGTGTAGATGAGGAGGAGCCTTCCTAACCCTGTCAGCTATTAAAGTAATTATATCGTTTTCAAATAAGCATTGCATAGGCAACTGTATTGTGTTTCCAACGCACAAAGTGATTTATTTTAGCGCATGTAAATAGTTAACAGTTCAATACATTATTATATTATGATACAGTACAGTACAGTACAGTACAGTACAGCCAATACCAAAAGATACATACATACCGCTACGCTACGCAGGTGTACATATAAGCATAATATATAAACTAATATTAAACTAAATACTATCCGCTCATAAATTACTGTGTAACGGAACCAATATGGAATTATATAAATAACTAAATGTTGTAATGTGAGTGTGTACGTGCGTATTTTACCGTGCGATCGTAATATGCCACGTGTAGCGTGGCATACTGAGTGCAATCGACCAATAAAACAATATTAACCAATATACTTTTGTTCATCCAATTATATGACTTCGACTCAGCCAATAGACAGGGGGAGATACAACCCCACCTGCCATTAACAACCATGTTAAATGTGTAAAACTCCTCCAGGCTGATTCATATGCTAGCTGCAGTGATCAGCCTGGATTGATTGAAGGGACAGTAGGCTGAATTATCTCATAATAGTATATGTGCAGAAACTGTATGAAAAGGGGCAACCTAGCCCAAGTAATGTTGTATTGCATTGTGTATTCAATCTTGTATGTCTCGATGATCACCATTGCCTCAAACTGCTTTAAAGATCCTGCATGTTGCCTATTGCCTTCTGTATCCTATGACCTACAGATAAACACTAAACTCTATTTGTTCCCCAACTGCTCTGAGTTGAACCCAGCATCTTGTGTCAACCCTCTGCCTGCTACTTGCTGTCCTGCTTCACAGTAAGTAGTCAGAAGGAATCAACCACAGTAACCAGCAAAGACGTGCTGCAGCAACTATACACTACACATAGAAGTAAGCGGTTACAGTTGTCAGTAAAGTAGCTTGGTGGGGGTAGTGAATACTCTCCTACAACAAGTGTGCAGTTAGCACTCTGTGAAGAGTGTCTGAGAACACCAGTAAGAATGACCAGTAATTGCAGGTTACTGACGGTAAGAGGGAACAAATAAACCATAGTGAGATAAAAGACAGGATGGCAAAGTAAGCCATCACAGAGGGTTTATTAGATCTAATCCTATGTATTTGTCGATATAGTTGCTAGAAGGTTCTTGCTAGATCTTGTTTCAGCAGTTTATAGTATTCACCAGTAAACCCATATGGACTCTGGCAGGGGTGGACCGAGATTTTCATTTTAGGGGGAGGATGATTTAGTGCCCTGCTCTTTTGTCACTCCTAGCAGTAGTGGGCTGCCTGCGCCAGCACACTATATACATGTGCCTGTCAGCAGGGACAGGGTGGTAAAAAATGATCACCAGCCGCTCTGACTGTGTTTAAAAAGAATTCTCTAGCTGCCTCTCAGCAAAAAGGCACATGTATGTAGTGTGAGGCCACAGACAACCCGCCCCTGCTAGGGGAGCAATCGCCCACCTCTGGATCTGGCACTGGCCCTGGGGCCTTGTGAATATAGTAGCTTATTTTTGTAAACAGAAAGTCAAACATAAAGTGGGCACCACATAAACTTTGTGGTGTGCACTAGAACACTAGAATGTAAGTATATATAATGTAGGAACCGGGATAAGGAGATTGTTTGGAATGACATTCAAGCAATCATGACATCATATATATACAGGGACATGTAATTTAGCCCCAATTAGCTTATGGGCTATATGAAAATACGGGGTTTTCTGGCCCAATTCTACCCACTTCATGCTGGCTGGCCACCCACCGGTGCCGTACTATGACAGGAAAGTCTACCCAATACCTTCTAGGTTTCCCAGTCACTCAGGCAAATGCAGTTTATTGTAATAAAGACAATCACTAGAATATTATGTACACATAGTAAATAAATGCCAGACAGGTTTACCACATTATCTGTCCCATACCTCACTTGCTTAAGGAGTTACAGTCACCTGGCTGTCCAGGCTTGACGACCAATAAATCTCTCTCAGCTGTATCTCTAGCGAACGACAATTCAAAAGCACACCTTGCACCTTCCAGCAGTGAAATCACAGTATAAACACCCCCTGGAGTGGCTCCTTATATCTACAGTCTAATTTTCACAGAGCTTTCCCCTCTCATGGCAAACCCCTGGGCCTCTCCTCATTAAACATTGGTCAGTGCTGGACTAGGGGGGGTTGGAGAGGGGAGTGAAGATGAGCTGTCCTTCCACAGAACCTCCCCTGCTAGATGGCCTGTCTGGATTAGTCTTGTGAGAACAATGAACACTAATTAGTTTTTCCCCTCCAGTATTTGCAACCTGATCCATACCCATAACCCCCTGGCTTCACTTTAAGGACACTGAATAACAACCTCACTGTCACATCACCAATATACAATAAACAATATATATATATTTACAATGAGCTACAATGTCCTCTTATCCACATGTAATTAGACACTGCAGTTGTAGTCTGTTGAGCTGGGGAACAAAAGCAAGGGCTATAAAAAGTACAGTACTTGCTATAATCAAGTTTTCCTTATCCTTGAGGGGTTCCATGAAGAAGAGTGTCTGACCATTGACCACCACTCTCAGTTTAGCTGGATACATCAAAGTGAACTGCATATTTTCTTTGTTTTTTTAATATATTCTATATTTTCGAAATTTGCAGACAAAGGATACAAAGCGAAAGAATTACAGTAGGCTAAAGATATGAAATAGAGAAACACTGACATTATCATAGTAGCCGTATAACAAATACAACATTCGAGTAACTGTTTTGTTTTTTGAAAATACAGAAAGGGACAGACAAACAAAACGGAGAGGGGAGTTGGGTTAAGAACATGAAGGATAATCAGGGCAAAAGGGAGCAGGGGTATGTGGGGGAGGGAGGGATTGTTTGATCGTGGAGATTAGGTGTAATCTCAGTACACATTCTGGCAAAATCAATCATTACTATTCCGGAATAAGACAATTCGTGAACTATCTTCTAAGGGCCTAATATTAAGAAGTAAAGTAAGATTTGTATGTAGGTGTGTATAGATTCTAGTTATTGAAATCAGATGGCAGAGAACTCAGGAAATTTACCACTGCCATGGTAATTTTATCCATGGAGAGATAGAAATCATATGTCTAAACCAATCTTTAATGGAAGGAGGTGAGAGGGAATTTTCAGTGTACTGGGATAAGTGCCTTAGTAGCATTATTTAAATGTTTCAAAATAGACTTCTTCTAATTGAAGAAGTTGGAACTAGGCAGAGAAAGGAACCAAAACTGTGTATCTTCTGGAACTCTGACTCCCTTATCTCCCTTGAGCAATAAAACACTGTTTGCCAATATGTATTGAGTTTGGGGCACTCCCACCATATGTGAAAGAGCATTCCCATAGTTGAGTTGCATCTCCAGCAGGAAGCAGAAATAGCAGGTGCAAATTTATGTAGCTGACTATATGTCCTATACCAGTCTTGGCTAACCTGTGGCATTCCAGGTGTTGCGAAACTACAAGTCCCAGCATACCCTTCCAGCAATAAGCTGCTATATATTGGCTAAGCTGCTGGGGCTTGTAGTTTCACAACACATGGAGTGCCACAGGTTAGTCAGGCCTGTCCTATACCATCACGACAGAATTTTGAATTGTGTCACAACAACTAAAAATACTGAGTAAACACACATGGGTAGTTTGAAATATTTTCATTCATTCACTGTTCGTCAATGGTCTGGGCAAATCTCTAATCCAAAGATCGACAAATCGTGGCATGGAGCAAGATGTCACCCAGAAGCACTTTATAAAGAATAGAGGTGAAATGCCTCAGGACCAGAGTGGTCATATATAGTGACTCAAAGAACGTGAGGTCTCTCTTGAATTGTGCAGCCTGAAGTTGACTGATGCCTATTTTCTTTGTACAACATGCTTCAAACATCTGAAAAAATGCTTCCTCTTCTGTGAAACTGTTGATAAGAAATCATGGAAGAGTAGGATCCTACGAACTTCAATGTGGTGATCTTTTGTATGCTGCCAGACATTTTTCGTTTGCCCAGTAGTCTAAAAACTTGGCCATATCTGGACTTGGTTTAGGTGCTCTACCCACTCTCTCCGCCTCTAATCGGAATTCTGAAAATCAGATAAATCTCAAATTCTTCCAGCATTGTCAGCTCTCAGATCACCCACTTTTCCACTATGGATAGGGTCATACGAGTTAGATCATTGACAGTAGATTTTAGAGAGTGAACAACATCTTCTTTGTTACTGGATCTCTGTTTCAGAATGGTGATTCTGGTAGTGTTGGAATCAATGTTAGCAAATGCAGTCTAAATGTAGTCTGAAGAACTTCCAACTATTTGTGAATTAAAGCATTATAATTTTAGATTTTTTTTAGCTGTGTCTGCCACAAATGGGATAGAGATAGAAGGTATAATCGAGGGGTCATCCTAATGTAGATTGGTGTGATTACCATCAGGGAGGGGTGGAGGGGGTTGTATTTACTTGAACCTTGTGTTTCCTCCCATTTGTGCTAGCTGAAGAAGTTGAGGCCATTCTAGATGAAGAAGATTTGTGTAGGTATTTGTCCATTCTAGGAACATCTCCGAAGGTTAAAGGAGATTTGTCATTGTGTGTGAGAATTTAGTTAGTTTTAAGATATGTCATATGTAAAAAAGAAGATGACAAAAAAGTCCCTAAGAACTCTTCCTCAGTTGTCATGGAGTTACATGGTGCAATTGATCATGACAGGCTTTCAAGGATTGTACCTTCTGTCAGTAATCAAAAGATGTTAAGCCAAGTAGCAATTACAGCAACCCTATCTGCCTGTGTTTGATGATAGAGAACTACTAGTCTCTTACCAGAGAAGGAGCTAATGTAATGTAAAGGGACAGAAAAAGTGAAAGTGGATATAAGAATTAAAGGAGGGAGGCTGCGGGTCGAAAAATGAAGCAAAGAGTATGCTCAATAAGTATGGGCTGAAATCAAGTTGGGGTTGCCTAGAGGATTGAATGGGTGGAAGGGTAGCAGGTGGAAAAATGGGGGAAGGTGGAGAGGAAGTATGGTATGATGGGCCAGAGGTAAATGGGCCTCTGTCACTGTGCTGGCAGCTCCCACGAAAGAACCACTTGGCTGGGGTAGCTATCAGAGACACACCAGGTCTGGCTAAGCCACTAAGTCCTTAGAGGACTAGTCATGAGGTACAAGCTGAAGTCAAAGGATTGTAGAAGCTAGAATAGTGATGGACAACACTAATGTTAATGGATTGATGTACAGTCAAACATAGCAAGTATTCTTCAAATAAAAAGCAGAGAAATCCAAAAAACCCTTCTGCCAAGGTTTGGTGAAACTGAGCAACTTTATAAAGCTGACAAACAGGTGAGACAGATTGTTCTGATTGACTTGATCTTTTCACTGAAGGGATAATATTGCAGAGTACAGAAAGATAAGCAGTAGTCCAGCTGAGGTGACTAGCTGGACTACTATTCTTAGCAGGCTATTACAGGAATTGAGAGAAGGTCTTTGTAGCTGTAGCTATGAATTGTTTTCTGACAGCTGTCATCTGGATCTAGTGTTTTGAATCCTCACAGTGCCCCCCTTTTATGAGCTGACTCCAGATACGACCCTCTATGCTTGCCAGGAGAAGAAGAGTTTTGCGAGCGTTGCAGGTGCATGAACATTTGTTGACTTAATCCTAGAGTGTTCTGTAAGACCTTAGCCCTTCCACCTCACTGAATGATATATTCTTGGTGGACCTCTACCTCCAGTGCGGGATGCTACTACCTTCTTCACAGTCTGGTTGACAGAGCAATTCTCCATTTTGGCAAATAATTGATTGTCCTGTAGCCTTTACAGTAACTCTCTCACAAGTTTGTGATGTTCCTTGAGCATGCTACAAAAGAGTATATCAAAATAAAAGTATATCATTCAGATAGATGAGGTCTGATATATCCTGTAGGTCTCTAAAGAGGAAATTCACATAGCCTTGGAAGATGGCTGGAGCATTGCACATGCTTAAAGGCATGACCTGATATTCCTAGTGCCTATACTTAGTGTTGAATGCATTCTTCCATTGATCTGCATTTCAGATTGTAAGTTAGGTTGTAAGCTCCTTGCAGGTCCAGTTTGATGGAGCCTCTCAAAACAGGTCCGAGATCAGTGGTGGTATTTACTTAGAACACCAATCGCAGCTTCATGTATCTCTGTTTTGGAAAGTGTCGCAACACAGCTTTAACCCAGCCTAGTCCATGTTTGACGTGAGCAAAATGTCATGGTACTGGCAGCTGTCATGAAAGAACCACTTGGCAGGAGCAACGTTTTGTTTTGGATTTATCAGCTTGTGCTTTGAAAAAAACTACCTTATACAATCCTTTGACTTCAGTTTGTACCTCACAACCAGTCCTCTCAGGACTAAGCAGCTTGGCGGGACATAATTGTCTCTGATAGGTACCCCAGCCAAGTGCTTCTTTTCTGGGAGTTGCCAGCACCATGACAGCTTGGTGAATTGTGCTTTTCTGTGTCACAAGCACTATTTCTCTGAGTTAAACTTGCAGCAATGGTCAGGATGATTATATTTTTAATTCTCACTCTCAGGAGCTCTGCTAAAATGCATATTGAACGCCCCGCCCTCCGAAAGTACGAAAACTATTTTTGTCCATGACTCGTTATGTGAGCTGTGGCTTATCAGTGGCTTGGCATCTGACAATTCTAGTCTACATTGTCAACATAAATGGTGTATTTTTCACAATGCGCTGACTGAAGCTAAACCCCTATTTTTTTCTGCACGTCCTCAGCCAGAGGAGGAGGGAAGGTGGGAAAAGATTGTGCTGTTGTCAACAGTGAGGTAGAGCTGGGGGTCCGGCTTGCAAAGGATGAAAGGCAATGAGCTCAGTTTTGGCCATATTTATCTTGAGAAGGGAAGTGTGGCCATCAGCCTAAATGCAGTTAAAATCACGTGGGTGAGTGATTAGGTGTTTAGCCTATGGGCTGCTTCTATTTGTTAACCAATAAGGCAGAGGAGGGGGGTGGCTTAGTTTTATGTAGGTGAAGTTCTCCACCATTCCCCTCTCTCTGCTTCCGGATTTCCTAGGAGTGAGGCTGAGTAGTGGATTTGAGCTTTAGGCTATTGTATTTCACTGCACTTGTTGTATTTTCTGTGTTTGTTTCCTTATTCTTTTTCAGCCTTCCCTGTATTCCCTTATTACTTGTTTTTTGTTTCTGTTCCCCTATCTCTCTCCGCTTTCCCCTCTTTGTAGTCGCGGGGCTCCGTGGCTCTTTCCCCCCCCCCCCTCCCTCCCTTCTCCTCCTTCCCTCTCTCCTCCTTCCCCCCTCTCCTTCAGTATCTTTGTCTCCCTACAGCGAGTTTTTTTTTTTTTTCTACCCTGGGGCAATATGTCTCGTCCCTGCCGTCCACTCCCCTGGCTGGTCATTCTTCCGAGCGGGCCCCCGGTGTTAGCGGTGTGGCTGCTAGGGGGTCCCACAGTGCTTCCCCTTCCTTTAGGTCCCTGTGAGGGAAAGGATACTTCCGGCGGGCGGCGGGGACGGGGTTTCGCTGCTGATTTAAAGGGGGTAGCGGGGGTGGGCGGATCGGAGCTGGGGTGCCAGGTCCGGCGGTCCCGGCGGGGGGCGCCATCTTTAGAGGCTGAGAGGCGGGGGGGGGCCGCGGTGCAGGGTGATGTCGGAGACCTAGGAGTCGCTTCCTCTTACACAGGCTTGGGGACGATCATATGGGACCCCCCTAGTCAGGGTGTGGTGGAGGTTAGGCCCCCTGGCGGTGGTTTGGCTCTCAGTGGGGGGGCAGGGGATTGGGAGGGCAATCTGTTCTTACCCCCCTTTGCGAGTAGCGGGGGGGCTGGGGGTGGGTTAGCTGGTACGGGCGGTTTGGGTCTGGGGGCTCTAGTGCTGCGTAATGCTGGAGGCGGGTTTCCTTGGGGTTCAGCCGGTCAGGGCAGGGCTAACAGGGGGGGTTCAGCAGGCAGGGGGAGGGCAGGGGGGGTTCAGATCAGGGTTTAGCTTGGGGTCCTGGAGCTTGCCCTATCCTCCACTGGATCTTCCTTTGTCATGGGGACTCAGTGTAGCTCCTCCCCCCCATATCCCATCCCTTCGGGTAGTTATACTCATTCATACTCGGTCCCGGTCCTTGCGGGGTCCAGCAATGGGGGTCAAGGTTTGGGGTCAGGAGGCTTGGGGCTTGCGTTGCCCCCTCCACCGGGGTTTGTTAGGATGTGGGAGGATTCTAGGGGTGGCTTAACAGATTGGGCAACGTTAGGGCGCCCGTTTGACATGCTTCTTGTGTCTGCTGGTGTTAACATTTCTATGTTTGCAGATTCTCAAGTTCCAGTGGTCAGGGCATCAGGGCAGCCATCTAAATCGGGCATGGAGAATACGGAGGCAGGTCTTCAAGTGGAGGCCGGGATAGAAGGTCGGGGGTTGGCAGCCACAGTGTCCACAGGAGTGGAGAGGGGTCTGGAGATGCAGCAGTCGGGGGTCGTGGAAACTTCATCGGTCCCTGGACCTTCGGAGGAAGCAGGACTTCAGCAGCAGCAGGATGTGAGCGTAGGCGGTGAGTTGTTGGTTGGTAGCCGTTCACACGGAATTACACATAGTCCTCCTATGTCCTCCACTGACGAGGATTCTCCCTCTTCATCGGGGGAGGGTCCTCGGAAGTTGATAAAAATACTCAACACTCACTTTAGCAGGTCGGGGTCAAAAGGGGATAGGAGAGTTACAACAGCAAAGAAAGCTGCGGCTAGAGTCCCCATGGTCCAGTGTGAGTACACAGCCCTCTTATCGGGTGTGCGCGCTTGTATTAGGGACAGGATTAAAAAGGGCTGGTTAGTGAATATGTTTGAGATTACGAAAGCGGCAAAGAAAGGGCTAGAGGCGGCCTACGCCAGAGGCGGCATAGGTGAGGAGGCATATAAGACTTACCCGGTTTGGGTTGAAGGATATTGTGCGTTTGCTGCTTGCTATATCGAGACAAGACCGGAAGCGAGCGAGGAGGTATGGAAATATATGCACCTCATAAACGAAATGTATCTTAATGATCGGCCAGGGACCTGGCTTAAATATGATGAGTTATTTAGGGAGAAAGTGAAAGGTCAGGTGGACATGCCCCTCGGTATCAAGAATGTGGAGATTTGGATGCAGCTTAATCGGGCTAGTGTAGTCTTTGGAACGGGAGGCCAGGGGTCTCAGTTTCAGCAAGGGGGAGACGAGGAGCTCCCCAGTTTACAAAAAACAGATGCTTCGCGTTTAATAATTCCTCGTGCGGAAGGGGAGAAGCGTGTAGGTACAGACATAATTGTACATATTGCCACGGACCCCATTCTGCCAAGGAGTGTCTGAGGAGTGCCCCCAGTCTCGGCAGAGGTCGTGGCAGCGACGGCAATGTTGGTTAAAGCCCCTTCCCCTATTTGTAATGACGTGCTAGAGCGATGGCTTAGATTGTACCCAGATGCAGAACAGACGGCATTTCTTCACGAGGGTTTGCGTCAGGGCTTCCGGCGTTCGATTGGTTCAAGGGTTAACGCCAGGGCTACTAGAAATCTGAAATCGGCTTATGTTTTTCCGGAGGTTCTTGACGAAAAGATTCGTGGAGAAATTAGTCTAGGGCGCATGATTGGCCCCTTTAGCTCCCCCCCTATAGAGGATTTGGTTATTTCCCCAGTGGGTATAGTCCCAAAAAAGGCCCTCTGTAAATTTAGTTTAATCCAGCATCTTTCCCATCCAGTAGGCGGCTCAGTCAATGACGCAATTGATCAAGACATCAGCTCGGTTGTCTATCAGTCATTTGAAGAAACTCTATTGTTAGTTAGGCGATTTGGCGCAGGCGCACTCATGGCTAAGTTAGATATAGAATCGGCGTTTAGATTGCTTCCCCTACATCCCGGGTCTTTCAAATACATGGGGTTTAAAATTAAAGGTGAATATTATATAGACAGATGTCTCCTCATGGGCTGTTCCTTGTCTTGTTCTTATTTTGAATCGTTTAGTTCTTTCTTGCACTGGGCGGTTTAAGCGGGAACAAGACACGAGGGCATTGCTCATTACCTTGACGATTTTTTGTTTGTGGGCCCGGCCGAGTCCTCTTTGTGTGCGGATACGTTGTTTTCTGCTTTATTTATGATCAAGGGGGTACCAGTAGCGCGGGACAAGATGGAAGGTCCGACTACATGTTTGTCCTTCCTAGGGATAGAGATAGACACGGTGGCGGGCTGTTGTCGATTGCCAACGGACAAAATTTTGAAGTTAGGGGTTATGATATCTGAGGCTACGTCTGCTCCCTCTCTTAAATTGAAACAAGTTCAGGCGCTGTTAGGACTATTTAATTTTACATGCAGGGTGATTCCGATGAGTAGGATTTTTTGTAGAAAGCTGCAGCTCTCTACTGCGGGCAGGAATAGGCCCCATACCCTGATTAAACTGAATGAGGAGATAAAACAGGACTTGGGGGTGTGGACATCTTTCCTGGAGAGATTTAACGGTATTAGGATTTGGCCTTTCCCTCCTATTTCCACGAGAGATTTAGAATTGTTCAAAGACGCAGCAGGGTCCAAGGGTTTTGGGGCATACTTCCAGGGTGAGTGGTGTGCATCCCCATGGCCGCAAGAATGGGTGGAGAGAGATTTGACAAAAATTTTTACTAGTATTAGAGTTATTTCCCTTTATTGTGGCATTAGAGTTGCGGGTTCCTCAGCTTAAGGGTCACAACGTTTCCTTTTGGTGCGATAATTTGGGAGTAGTTCAGGCAATCAATCGCCAGAGTTCGTCTTCCGGACCAGCAGTGAACTTGCTGCGTGTTTTGGTGCTGCGTTGCTTGGACTATGATATAAATTTTCGTGCCAAACATGTCCCGGGGATAGAAAATTGCATCGCTGATTCACTTTCCCATTTTGATTGGGGGCGGTTTAAATTATTGGCTCCGGGGGCTAGTTCCGTAGGTATAGCTTGTCCATCTTATATTTGGCAGATGGTCGGTCCGGCATAAGGTTTTTGGCTGAAGCTGCCTTAGCTCCCTCTACGTTGAAGGCTTACCGATTGGCTTGGAAACGCTGGGAGAATTATGTGGTATCCCCTGGCAGGCGGTTATCAGGCGATGGTTCGGTAATGGAGGATTTTATGTTTGTATGCTATCAGGAAGGCCTTAGTAAAGCATCTATGTCATCTACAATAGCAGGTATCTCTTTTATGGCAAAGTTACGGGGGCTCAATGATCCTACAAAGTCATTCCTGGTTGGGAAGGCATTGAAAGGTTGGTCTAGATTACATCCTATACCCAGGGACCACAGGCGTCCTATAGATGCATTTTTATTGGCCCAGTTGTTAGTAGTTTTGCCAGATATTACTGTTGATGTTTTCGAGGCTTTCTCTTTTTAGCGCGGCGTTCTCCATGGCTTTTCACGGGGCACTGATAGTAGGGGAGTTGGTTGCGCAGTCCAAGAACCAATTAGGGTTGGCCATTTTAGCAATCTTAAATCCTGATACTGTTCAAATTAAGATTGCCCGATCTAAAACAGACCAGTTGGGTGTTGGGCATTGGTTAACGCTGGCAAGGCAGCAAGATGGTATCATTTGTCAGGTTCGGCTTTGCCACGTGTTAAAAGGAGCACGTCCACAGCAAGCAGAAGTTTGATTAGTGCACAAGGATAGTTCCCCGGTTACCAAGTTTCAATTTCATGCCATCATGTGCAAAGCTTTGGAGGTGCTGGGGTTACCCTCAGCTGAATTTGGTACTCACTCCTTTCAAATTGGCGCAGCAACAGCAGCAGCAGCAGGCGGGGTGGCAATAGCAGCTATTCAGACTTTAGGGAGATGGAAATCCAGTAGTTATAAGTGATATATTAGGCCTGATGTTTAACCAATGTTGTTTTGCTTCCTTTTTACACAGCTCTTCTTTTCTTCGCTTTCTCTTCTTGGGTGGTAGACCCAGGGGCTAGCTGCTCGCCGCTTTTTGCGGGTGCGTGAAGTGCTTTTTCCCACTGGGTTTTCACCTTCACCTGGGTCGCTGCCTTTACTTTTCTCGTTCTATTTAATGTTGGAAGTAAAATCACCCCTTTGTTATGTAAGTTTCTATGTGGATTTCTACATTGTGTTGATAGTTATTAGGTTTCATTACGTTTTTGGTTTTATGTCATGTTTATATGTGTTTATGGTTTTGTGGTAGTTATAAGTGGTTAATTTCTTTTAGGCGTGGATACCAGAAAGATCTCGATTTGGTTTTTGGGACATTCCTATATCTACTGGGCGAGTAGAAACGCTTTTGGTCGGAGGTGTTCGTGGCTTCCGCTTCATGCGGAAGTAATATGGATAGGGCGGCGGGGTATGAGATGGTCAGAGTTCATGCCGTTTCTGTCAAGAGAGATTGCTGAACGTGGTGTCCCTGATATTTTTGTGGTCCACTTAGGTGGTAATGACGTCGGTCAAATTAAATCTTTGGACCTTATTATAAAAATCTGTGATGACATTTCGGTGGCCTCTGTCAAATGGCCATCCATAAAACTGTGTTGGTCATATATTTTTCCCCGGAGAAGTTGGAGGTCTGATTTGCCTGCCATGGCTATTGCAACGGTAGTCAGAAAAGTTAATCAGGTGGCCAATAAAAGTTTTCGTGAGTCTGGGGGTTTTTCCATTTCCCATCCATTGCTCAAAGCGGAATTTGTACATTTGTATAGAGATGATGGGGTACATTTCTCCAATGTTGGTATTATCTTTTTTATTGACCAGCTATTTTGGAAGCTCAGAGTGGTTTTTAGGGCTGTGGTTGGCGGGCTGCAATTATAGTCATCTCTGCAACGTTGGTGGGAGAGCAGTGCAGTCGGTAAGTTTGCATATGGTGCTTGGGTTATCTCGTCACAGGTCACTACCCCCCCTTTTGGATTGTGTTGTCATCACGTGTGTTGGGTCCAGTGAATGGGACTCTGGGCCAGTATGATGAAGATTTTACTGGCGGTTATAAGGGGGGTGTAGTCTTGCCGTTGGACAGATATTTCGCACCGGCCAATAGATAAGGTATGATCCTGGGTTGGTGGTACAATGGTCTGATCTTTCCACCGTTATTGGTTTTGTGTTTGCTGACTGCCCTGCTCACGTCCGCCTTTCAGCCCCTTTAGTTTAACATTAGCATTTAATAAATAATATTTTATTCCAACGTTAATCTGGTGTCAGTGTCTTTATTGGTTTTGCTATGGTATTATGGTAAACACTAAGAACTTCCACACTGTGCATTTTAAGCATTGTTACATCCAGGAGGAGATGACTAAGAAACAATTGGAAATCTGTGAGAGGATGGAGGGGATGAGGTCATGGGAAAACCAAATGAACTGATAAGCTTACCCAGGGAGGAGGTAACAGTGAGAAAAGCAAAAAAGCTGAGGATGGAGCCCTGATTGGCCCAAATGGGAAGTGGGGGATGGGAGGAAGAGATGGAGGTTTAAAAATGGAGAAGGGTCAGTTTAGGTAAGAGGTGAAATTCTACAATTACTTTTATCATATTATATTAACAATATGCATGTCTTAGCTGCGGTGGAACCAAAGTACATTTGAAATTACATTTGAGTGCCAGACACTATTCACAGCAGTTTGATTATAAGCATGATCTGACAATAATATCACTAAGTGAAAATCATCCTCAGAGGTGGTCACATAAGAATGGATATTTACCACATAGTACTAAGCCTAAATCTACCATTGGTAAAAAACACAAATGTGCTCAGACAATCCACATTACTATATTGTATACAAAAAAAAGCAATGCTAATGGCAGTGGTAATGAAGCCAATAAAATTAGTGCTGATGTGTTTTCCTTATTTACATTTCTGAAAAAAATGTATAAGGGTAACAAACATTGTTCAATGCAAAGCAATCTATGTTTAAAGATTTGGGTGATATAGTCTAATAAAGTGAAATGATATTAGCTAAGTGGCCTAAGTGGTTAGCACTTCTGCCTTACAGCACTGGGGTCATGAGTTCAATTCCCGACCATGGCCTTATCTGTGAGGAGTTTGTTCTTCCCGTGTTTACGTTGGTTTCCTCTGGGTGCTCCGGTTTCCTCCCACACTCCAAAAAACATACTGGTAGGCTAATTGGCTGCTAACAAATTGACCCTTGTCTGTGTGTCTGTCTGTGCATGTGTGTGCGTGTGTGTGTGTGTTAGGGAATTTAGATTGTAAGCTCCAATGGGGCAGGGACTGATGTGAGTGAGTTCTCTGTACAGCCCTGCAGAATTAGTGGCGCTATATAAATAAATGATGATGATGATGATGATGAAATTAGAAATCCTTATTTCTGAAGCTGCTTGCTAAATTGTATCAACTGATAATGATGAAGAGGAGACAGTCATGCTATTAGAAGCAGCTGCCATTCAGCACATAGAACGCATTTAAAATATTACCTATCCCACCAACTGCTTCAGAGAAGCACAACTGTCACCCCATCCCTGAAAGAACATTAAGCTGCGAAGAAACATGTATTCTCCCCCTGCCACATGTGCCCCACATATGCACACTGCTGTTCCATGTGACGAGCTCAGGTGATTCCTACTGCTGATGTCATTGATGTTCTGCACAGACCAACCACATCATGGAGCAGGAGTGTGAGTTGCTGCTGTGTAGTGCAATGCAAATCTATGATCCCTCCTCCACCAGACTCCACAGCAAGATAAGAGCACATGAATTGTAACACATAATTTAATGTATTCATGTTTGTGCAGGCCTTTAATTCATTGATTGTTACCCTTTTCTATATATTTTTTAATGATTTGACTCTAGTGCTATACAACTTTGGCATCTTTCATGTTGTTGGTAAAGGGTAATACAATATACCCCAGATAATAGCTCCAGAGACTTCATTGAAATATAGTTTTTCAGGGTTATATATGAAGAACAAGTGGCCAGGGTGGAAGGTTTTGGTGCTATTGTGAGTGAGGACAAAAATCGGAAAATACCCACCAGAATTTGAACATATGTTAAATCAATAGCCCTCACAGTTAATAAATAGGTCTCCATTCTCCTAACTTGCCCGTCATAAGAATATAAGCCTTGCATTTAATAAAAAGAAACCCGCACATTACATAAATAGCCCCCACCAGTGATATTACATTAGTACCCTCACATTACATTAATTGCATCACCAGCACTCACATTACATTAAGAGCTCCATTACATAGCTTTAGTACCCCAACTACATTACATCAATTACCCAACTCCCACATTACCTCATTACCCTCCTGCCATGTTACATTAATATCCTATTTTTTAATGTGGACATAATCTGAGGTGCACCAGTGTATCCAGCCTGCATTTAATGGAGAGTGGTGGTGGGATTAATGTTATGTGGGAACTGATGTGGTGGTTTATTGTATATGATTGCTATGGGGTATGTGTTAATGTTACATTAATAGCCTGTATATACATAACATTAACCTCACACACACAATAGTATCCATCTAACATTAACCACACTACAGACCAGGTCCCACATAACAATGCCCCCCCATACACACACACCAATCCCCACATAGTATTAAACTCCCACACTCACCAGTTCCTGCATAATATTATTATACCATACATCAGTCCCCACATAACATTAA
Organism: Mixophyes fleayi; assembly: GCF_038048845.1. NCBI lineage: Eukaryota > Metazoa > Chordata > Amphibia > Anura > Limnodynastidae > Mixophyes > Mixophyes fleayi. Next base: position 118,716,004 of record NC_134407.1, on the reverse strand, counting down.
CCCCCAAACACCAGTTCCCACATCAAATTAATCTTTCCATACACCAGTCCCAAAATAACATTAATCAACCAAGCCTCCACAGTATATTAATAATCCATCACAAAACATGCTGAATGCAGTGGGGAGCCTCCTGGAAGTGCAGCAATGATTCTGACGGTATTGATGGTGAAGGGAGGAGAAGAGTAGAGGAAACAGTAGGAATGAATCAGACCGCTTCATATATATTTACAAGTTAACCCGTGCATGATACTCATGCATTCTAGTCAAATCAAGCTACTTAAGGTGTTAAAACGGTTCTTGTCATGCATTTGGGCCATAGCCCAGGCCTCAACCACCAACCACTTCCCACTGTCACCCCCGGCAACCACCAACCACTCCCAACTGTCACTTCTCCTTCAAGAAATATATATATATATTTTTTTAAATCTTTATAAACACTTTTAACAATTAACAAATTAAATTAACAAATTAAAAACATCTTAGTATACCAAATTTCAGCCCTTTCTGAATTTTTTTTTCCACACACACTAAGAATTTAGTAGGTCAGTGTATAACTCCGCCCAGCAGGTGGCGCTGCAGCTTGGTTTTATTTTGTTCACACACAAACAGACTAAGACACGCCACTAGACATTTATATTATAGATAGGTAAATCAGCGCAACCAGCCACAAGTGGCCCTCTGTACCCACCTGTGAACCTAAAATGAATCAATATTTAAAACAGAAATGGGAACAGAAATCGTGCTAATGATAAATCAAATTACTACTCCATCCTAAAATCAATAAATAACTACTTATAATAACATATATGTAATCTTCTTCTTTATTCGTGACACCTAAAATAAAACACCACAAAAAAGTCTTAGGAGAATTACAGTACATGTTAAGAATCAAATTCCTCAAGTCTTTATTGTTTTGTTGATGAATTTTCAGTAATTTGATAATGTTCCTGCCAAAACCAATACTTGAAGTTTGTACCTTCAGAGTTCCTCCCAAAAATATCTATAAAAAAATAAAACAAAAAATATATCATAGTGTGATATCATATGATTAACCATATTGATATACAGTATATATAATCACCAATAAATCATCATTTATTTATATAGTGCCACTAATTCCGAAGCACTGTACAGAGAATGCACTCACACCAGTGCCTGCCCCATTGGAGCTTACAGTCTAAATTCCCTAACACATACCCACTAGGGTCAATTTAATAGTGGCAAATTAACCCACTAGTAAGTTTTTGCAGTGTTGGAAGAAACCAGAGCACCCGGAGGAAACCCACGCAAAAATGGGAGAACATACAAATATACAACATATATATATATATATATATATATATATATATATAAATATATGTCAATCTCAAGTTCTATTGTAAGCCTCCTCTCTTTCTCTCTCTCTCTCTCTCTCTCTCTCTCTATATATATGTATATATATATATATATATATGCAATGTACAGGTGTCTGACAATCCCCAAAGGACCTATTGGTGTTGCTGGAAAATATAAAATATCTAGAATGTAAACAGAGGGATGGGGCACACAATAGTGTAGGATTTTAGGAATATATGTCAAAATCCTTACATGAAATATATATATGTACCAAACCATCAGATAATTTTAGATAATTCACTTGTAATGGTGTGCAACTCCTGCTTGTTAAGAAGATTACACACTATCACTGTTTTTTTTCTGTTTTTTCTGGGAGTATATTATGAAACCTACTTCTTATGATCCTGAATATTCGGGAATGAGATTCCAACGTGCTTGAATTATCAGACTGATTGGTACGCATATATATTAATATTTAATTTAAGGATTTTGAAAGGATTCTGAAATATATTACACATTTTATATATATATATATATATATATATTTTATATATATATAATGTGACACACTCTCCCACCTATTCGGATTCCAAAAGGAGGCAAAATGTCATTGTGACATCGTCGGATCTCGCGATTTTTAGAATGAATAAATAGCCGCCTCCACAGACATCCAGCGCCAGGAATAGAGCAGGAATAGAGGAGTATAGGGGAGGCATTTTTCCTAATTTACACTACAAAGTGTTTGGGGTGTGACATATCCCCCTCTTCTAAAAAAAACTATTTTCTGGCTGCTGAAATTATAATATACCAGCACTATATATTTGTGAATTTGCACTACAAATGTTTGGGGTATCACGTATTCCCCCCTTCTAAAAGAACTATAATCTGCCTGCTGAAATTATAATATACCAGCGCTATATATTTCTGAATTTACACCTCAAGTTTTTGGGGTGTGACATATTCCCCTCTTCTAAAAAACTATTTTCTGCCTGCTGAAATTATAATATACCAGCACTATATATTTCTGAATTTTCACTACAAGTGTTTGGGGTGTAACATATTCCCCTCTTCTAAAAATCTATTTTCTGGCTGCTGAAATTATAATATACCAGCACTATATATTTTTGAATTTGCACTACAAGTGTTTGGGGTGTCACATATTCCCCCTTCTAAAAAAAACTATTTTCTGGCTGCTGAAATTCTAATATACCAGCACATCTAGGAAACATTGCAACGAGCGCTCCATCAAATCATTACCATCATCATCATCATTTATTTATATAGCGCCACTGTTTCCGCAGCACTGTACAGAGAACTCATTCACATCAGTCCCTGCCCCATTTGGAGCTTATAGTCTAAATTCCCTAATATAGACACACACTCACACACAGACACAGAGGGAGAGACTAGGGTCAATTTTGATAGCAGCCAAATAACCTACCAGTATGTTTTTGGAGTGTGAGAGGAAATCTGGTAGGAAACCCACGCAAACACAGGGAGAACATACAAACTCCACACAGATAAGGCCATGGTCGGGAATCAAACTCATGACCCCAGTGCTGTGAGGCAGAAGTGCTAACCACTAGGCCACTGTGCTAAGGATGGTGGAGGATTATTTTTTTAAGAGTTAATTGATATAGAAATGTCAGACAGTTTCCATACTGGGAGGAAAAACAGTCCATTTGGAAACCCATGTACAAACTTGCTTTGCAATACCTAAGCTGCCCACTCTCCAGTGTGTACTCAGAAAAAGTATTTAGCACAGCCGGGAACCTTGACAGTGATCGACGTAGGAAGTTACTTCCTAAAAATGTGGAAGAGATGATGTTCATCAAAATGAACTACATCTTCCATGAGGAAGGCCTTTACCGGCAAATACATCCAAGTACTGACACTTCTCTAATGGCGGATTCCAGCGGAGAAGAATTAATAGTCTGTGATGATGATGTACACACTGATGAGGATGAGGATGATGGTGAAGATGATGACGACAACATCTTTATGAAACTTGCACTATAAATATAGGGTGTAATATACACCCAAAGAGAAAAGCTGCTTTGGCCATTTTGATTTATCGTACAGTCTTTGCAGGCTACATTTTTGAAACTTGCACTATAAGTGTAGGGTGTAAAATACACCTAAAGTGAAAAGCTGCTTTGGGCATTTTGATTTATCGTACAGTCTTTGCAGGCTGCTTTTTTTAAACTTGCACTATAAGTGTAGGGTGTAATATACACCCAAAGAGAAAAGGTACTTTGCGCATTTTGATTTATCGTACAGTCTTTGCAGGCTGCTTTTCTGAAACTTGCACTATAAGTGTAGGGTGTAATATACACCCAAAGAGAAAAGGAGCTTTGGGCATTTTGATTTATCGTACAGTCTTTGCAGGCTGCATTTTTGAAACTTGCTCTATAAGTGTAGGGTGTAATATACACACAACTGGCTTTTTACTTTGGATTTCAATAGCTCTTTTTAGTGCGTGGTCTGGCACCCTGGATTGGTGTGTGTCTGATAAAAGCACACATCCGGGGGGGGGGAGGGGGGCAGCGCTCATTGACATTTATTAGCTGTAGAATTACCTCACTTTTCCAAGAAACAGGTGGAGCACTTGTTGCCATATATTAGCTGTAGAATTACCTCACTTATCCAAGAAACAGGAGTAGCAATCGATCATTGCCATGTATTACCTGTAGAATTACCTCACTTATCCAAGAAACAGGTGGGGCACTTGTTGCAATGTTTCCTAGATGTGGTAGGAACTGTCGTGTGTTTGAGTCATTGCTCTGTCGCTTACCATCCAGCCAGATCGCTGCAGTATTTGGCTGAAAGTATATGAAAAGCATATTGTGACCTGTGAGATGGTGAAAATTGAATGAAAATGACTGCAAATTAGTGTTAGTGAGGTTAATAATAATGTAGGTACAAAATAATACCTAAATTATGTTGTTTTAGCCCATTATTTTTTATATAAATTGCAAAACAAAACCAAAACCAAAACATGCAAGGGCGGTTTTGGCAAAACCAAAACACGAAGGTAATTCAGATCCAAAACCACGGGGGTCAGTGAGCATCTCTAATGACAAGCACAAGGCTGGAGATAACTCTGTCATGCTGATTGAGTTAGAATAACAGACTGGTAGCTTTAAAAGGAGGGTGGTGCTTGAAATTATTGTTCTTCATCTGTTAACCATGGTTATCTGCAAGGAAACACGTGCAGTCATCATTTCTTTGCACAAAAAGGGCTTCACAGGCAAGGATATTGCTGCTAGTAAGATTACACTTAAATCAACCATTTATCAGATTATCAAGAATTTGAAGGAGACAGGTTCAATACTTGTGAAGAAGGCTTTAGGGCACCCAAGAATGTCCAGCAAGAGTCAGGACCGTCTCCTAAAGATGATTAAGTTGTGGGATCAGGGCACCACCAGTGCAGAGCTTGCTCAGAAATGGCAGCAGGCAGGTGTGAGTACATCTGCACTAGAGATGCTCACTGACCCCCGTGTTTTGGTTTTGAATCTGGATTACCGTCGTGTTTTGGTTTTGTTTTGCTATTTTGTTTAAAAATCAATGTTTTTGGCCATAAAATAAGCAAATTTAGTGCTCCACCTGTTTCTTGGATAAGTAATGTAATTGTAAAGCTAATAAATTATCAAAAAAACAGTTTAATTCCTGGTAGGCCTTCATTAATTCTACACACAAACCAGATTGTCTTCCTCTCCATCTATGCATATTGGCAATGCGGCCATCGTCTTTGGATGTATATTACACCCTACACTTATAGTTAAATATGTAAAGAAATGGACAAGGGCAGTTTGGTTTCTGTCTCTCTAGGCCCCCCTCCACTTGTAGAAAAAACTCAAAAATTCAACCGTTATAGACTGTACAATTTTACTTCAATAGAATTTTTATTAATTTTTCAGAAATTATGGGTACAGAAAGAAGAAAGGGATGGGGGGGGGGTAAGGAAAGGACACAAAAATAAAAAGGGGAAGGATTGAAGGGTACATAGTGGGGAGGAACACCTTAAACAATTCTGCTGTTAAACCACATTGAACATATGAGGGGAGGAACCCAATAGGATCCCTTCCAATTCGTAAAGTTACACTAGTCGAATGGTCACCAGGGAACTACTAATAGGAACATTGGGGAACTTCTCTAAGTGTAGGAGATGCAGGTATTAGATCAGAGTCTATTCGATTTGGACGCGCTCCCTCTCCGTCCGTAACATACACATGCCAGCTGAACCACTTCATTATCAGGGACGAGGTAGACTGTACAATTTTAATTGAAATGGAAAAAGCCAGTTTGGGGTCAGTCTGTGTATGACACCCTACCCTTAATGAGAAATTGCCCAAACAGCAGCCTTTCAAGATGGTACGTGATATAGAAATGCCCCAAGTCCCTTTCCTCTTTGGGGGTAGATTGCACCCTACACTTACATAGAAAGTTTTAAAAAGATGTTATCGTCATCATCTTCAGCTTCATCCTCACCCTCATGAGTGTGTACGTCATCATCACAGACTATCAATTCATCGCCGCTTGAATCCGCCATTAGAGAACAGTCAGTGCTTGGATGTCCTTGATGGTGAAGGCCTTCCTCGTGGAAGATGTAGTTCATTTTTATAAACATCATTCTCTCCACATTTTTTGGATGTAACCTTCTACAGCGATCACTGACAAGGTTCCCGGCTGTGCTGAACACTTGTTCAGAGTACACACTGGAGGGTGGGCAGCTTAGGTATTGCAAAGCAAGTTTGTACATGGGTTTCCAAATGGACTGTTTTTCCTCCCAGTATGGAAAAGGACTGTCTGACATTTCCATATCAATTACCTCTTGAAAATAATCCTCCACCATCCTTTGCATGTTAATACTCATATTGGATGGAGTTATGGGCAAGGTCACACATTTTTTTGAAAAATCCTTCAAACCAGCCCAGATGTTAGACTGTTCTGGTCTGCCCTCTGCGTCTTCCCTGCTTCTTTTTTGAAAATTTAATTTTATACGAGCAGCAGCTGCTTGAGAAACTGAAGGAGGACACGTTGTCAAGCCAAGGCCCAGTTCAGCGGACAACTTGCTGAGCAATAGCTCCTTGCAAAAGTTCACATCTCGTTCATTTTGTACGTCTTAAACCTTGGATCAAGCACAGTGGCCAAAACGTACTGATCCGAGTTCAAGATCTTAAAAACTCAAGGATCATTGTGAAGCGAAATAAGTACTTGATCTACAAGGCCAACATACTTTGCGGAATTTCTTGCTTTCATCTCCTCCTTCAATTTCTCAAGCTGCTTTTCCAATAGTCTAATTAAAGGAATGACTTGGCTCAAACTAGCAGAATCTGCACTCACTTCACACGTCACAACTTCAAATGGTTTCAGCACCTTGCCCAGCAGTGAAAGGATTTCCCACTGTGCAAGACTGAAATACATCCCCCCTCCTTTCCCAATGTCATGGCTTGTGCAATGCGCTTGGATGGCTTTGCGCTGTTCCTCCGTCCTCTGAAGCATGTACAGGGTGGAATACCACCTAGTTACCACCTCTTGCTTAAGTTGGTGGCAGGGCAAGTTAAACTGTTCTTGGAGCTGCTGCAATCTCCTACATGTTGTGGCAGAATGTCTGAAATGGCCTGAAATTTTACAGGCCACTGAAAGCATCTCCTGCACCTCACCGTTATTTCGTAGGAAGCTCTGCACCAACAAATTGATGGTGTGAGCAAAACAGGGAATGTGATTGAATTCACCCAGCTGTAATGCTCGCACTATGTTGTTGGCATTATCAGAAATGACATATACTGGGGAGTGTCCAAGTGGTATAAGCCATGTATCAATCACATCTCTTAGTTTGCGTAACAAATTGTCAGCTGTATGCCTGTTAGTGAAGCCGGTGATACAAAGAGTGGCCTGCCTGTGACAAATGTTAAAAAAAATTGTGTCACGATGGAATTCTGTAACGCGGACACAAAACCTCAATTAACTGTGAAAAACCAGCTGCTTTTATTGTGGATATTGGAGGCAGATCTAACACTAACATGGCAGCCATGGCGTCTGTGATTCGCTTGGCAATTGGGTGACTGCTGTCATATTTGCTTCCCCCAGAAAATTATTGTTTCACAGTTAATTGTTGAAATGTAGGACTGCTCTTTTTCTTGGCCTTCCTCTGGGCTGACGATTCACCCCCAGCAGCAGCAACAGCAGCAGCAGTGGGACTAACGCTTTCTTCAGAGGACTCATTTATAGTGAAGGAGTCATCCAGCCTTAATAAGTGGGATGCAGGGCTAACTCCGAGCGCTACTGAGGATATTGATGAGGATGGTGTTGTGGGTGTATTTTGTAGCCGTCGGGATGTCGGTGACCGGAGGGTCCTAGCTGATGATAGAGTGCTTGTTAATTTTTGGGAAGAACTTTCAGTTTTTCCCAACACTTTGCCATGAACTCTCTTTAAATGGCTTAACATAGACGAGGTTCCAAGTTGGTTAAGGTCCATCCCTCGACTGACTGTGGCTTGACATACACTACAAATGGCTATACAATTGTTGTCTGGATTTGGGTAGAAATAATTCCACACATAAGAAGCGGATTTTTTTGTTTTATGGCCAGGCATGACAATGGCCTTTTTCTTGTCACGTGCCAGAACTGCTGCCACTGGTGCAGGACTTACACAAACAACCTCATCCTCATCAACATCCTCATTGGCACCCTCGTCGCCTACACAAATCTTCCCCTCATCCTCTTCTAATTCCAAAGTGGCATCGTCAATTTGTGTATCACCGGCTACACTCGGGCTGTTCAGGCACACATCAGCAGAATTGCTGAAATGGCCCATCTTTATGGGTACACTAACAGAATGCTCACGATTAGACATACCACTGGTGGATGGACTCTCCACAGGGATTGTTGTCATTTCTGATTCAGAGCATACATTATCCTCTAATGCCTTAATGTTTTCTTGTAGCTCGGCTTTGACGCGTAGCAGTAGTTGTGCACCACTTTTAGACTCCATATTACTTGGTCTTGTTTGGTAACGAGTGACCTTACAAGAAGAAGGTACATTTTTTGATCTGCCACTAATAGAGAAAGGCGAAGGCCTCATTCTTTCTTTGCCACTGCGTGTGTAGAATGGCATGTTGGCCCAAAAAATTTTATCGCCACTTAACTTTTCCTCAATTACACTTCTTTTTCGCTTCAACACTTTACATTTTTTTTGGGTGTGTGTTTTTTTCCCTGATTTAAAAAGTCTATGTACTTTTACATCGCCTTTCCCAAAAGACGTACTGGGAACACTACCATCAGGACTGATGACAGAACCTGGTTGCTGATTCTGCTCATATGTGGACCGCTTTGAATCCATTTTAATGAGCTGAAACCACTTGTAGTGCAAAAAATTGTATAGATACTTCTGATAAATATCACTTTTTACAGCAATAAAAATTATTGTTTCACACTGGGGAATATGTGACACCCCAAGCACTTGTAGTGCAAAAATGTTTTGGAAATACTGCTGACAAATATCACTTTTGACAGCCAGAAAAATTATTGTTTCACACTGGGGAATATGGGACACCCCTAAGCACTCGTAGTGCACAAATGTTTTAGAAATACTGCTGACAAATATCACTTTTGACAGCCAGAAAAATATTGTTTCACACTGGGGAATATGGGACACCCCAAAGCACTTGTAGTGCAAAATGTTTTTAGAAATACTGCTGACAAATATCATTTTTTGACAGCCAGAAAAAATTATTGTTTCACACTGGGTAATATAGGACACCCCAAAGGACTTGTAGGGCAAACATTTTTTATAAATACAGCTGACAAATATCACTTTTGACAGCCAGAAAAATTATTGCTTCACACTGGGGAATATGGGACACCCAAAGCACTCGTAGTGCAATTTTTTTTTAAAAAATACTGCTGACAAATATCACTTTTGACAGCCAGAAAAATTATTGTTTCACACTGGGGAATATGGGACACCCCAAAGCACTTGTAGTGCAATTTTTTTTAGAAAAACTGCTGACAAATATCACTTTTGACAGCCAGAAAAATTAGTGTTTCACACTGGGGAATATGGGAGACCCCAAAGCACTTGTAGTGCAAAAATTTTTAAAAAAAACCCTCCTCTATCCACCTCTCTTCCTGCTCTAACAATTGCTAATAGAATTGGTATTAATAATAACAGAATTGTATAGAATAGAATTGAAACAATAATGTGTACAATTATTGCTCTGTCCCTGCACTAATATAGCCTGTGACCTAACCCTGCTCTCTCCCTCTGCCAAATGGCGATGGATTGCTGTGGAGGCTGGTATTTATGCTTTTCAAATCTCGCGAGAACCGAGCTCAGAAATACAAATACGTCATGATGACGTTTTGCCTCGATTTCGATTCCGAAACGGCTCGGTACTCGGATAGGCGAAATTCGGATGGATTCGGATCTCGGGGAACCGAGCCCGTCCATCTCTAATCTGCATGCACAGTGAGATGAAAACTTTTGGAGGATGACCTGTGTCAGAAGGCCAGCAAAGAAGCAACTTCTCTCCAGGAAAAACATCAGGGACAGACTGATATTCTGTAAAATGTACAGGGACTGGACTGCTTAGGACTGGGGTAAAGTCATTTTCTCTGATATATCACCTTTCAGATTGTTTGGGACATCTGGAAAAATGCTTGTCCCGGAGAAGGAAAGGTGAGTGCTACCATCAGGAACAGAGTGTATCGGCTAATAAATTCCTACTATACTTATCTTTGTCCCTTTTTGCAGTATGCCCCTAGACATTTGTAGACTTTTGTTGTATCCCAACTATTAAGACACAATTACCCACAAAAGTAGGTTAAATATTCAGTGGAAGTTTTGTTGAGGAAAAAAAAATATGAAAGAAATGCACTTACTAAATTGTAACATTCACTTAAGAATACTTAGGGCTGTTCACCACCACAGATAAGGCAAATAATATGCAGAATTCACACCACACTAGGTGGCAGCCAATTTTGAGAGTGGCTCTTCAACTGTTCAAAAAGGTAAAGTGTGTTCCAACCATTGATAGATAGACATTATGTTAATGTAAAGGCTAGGAAAATGTGATTATATATTCATAACTGTTAAAGGTTAGGGACTAGGGAGCGCAGCTAAATATAAGGAACTGTGCAGTATGGCAATATTAAGAAATTCTGATGTAAATGTATCTCTCATGCAGAACAGTCCACTATTGCTCTGTTATGCCTATCACTCTCTCATACAAGAGATATAAATATTTACTTGTTTTTTTTTATACTTCTTTATTAATTTTGCAATATGTTTTTTTATTATGTTTTTCTTACTGCTGTTAACAGTTAATGTTGTGCAGAAAAACTCCCTACTATTGCGCCCCCTAACCTCTAACATATCTTCCCTTGAAAAGTGAAGCTGCACAATTCAAGCACAATCAAGAGCACTCTTTATGTCTTTATTTTATAAATTGTACGTAACTATTGCTCATAACTTTACCTTCATTATATAGCCTACATAAGACCAGTCTCAACTTGTTTCCCCTGAGACTAGTTTGTCCAGAAAGTTTCTAAGCCCTAGAACATGGTATTTCAAGGCAGCAGTCGAAGGGTAAAATCTGCAGCTGTGTACAAGTCTCTGTCCTGTGACAATGAAGCATTGTCCCTGCAGGCATGAAACACAGCATGTTCTCTGCAGCTCCTGCTTCTTATTTAGGTTTCTTGCTGAAGGCACATATCTTCATTTGAACTTGGAGGGGGTCCACAAGAAGTAGTCCATCTCTTCCTCTGTTTCCCATTAGCTTGAATGTCTTTAGCATACAAGCATATTCCTTTATACATATATTAGATATTCCTTTTTTTTGTTTTCAAAAAGCTTTATTACTATGAAATATAACCTTCTTCAACTCTTCACACAGTTTAATATTTTTTGTTCCATGCCACATCCATTCCAAGTATTCCCACATCCTACTTTTAATTTCCTTTCTCTCACATTTCTCTCACATTCCCAAATTTACATTATTAGAGATACCACTGCTAGCATTCTGAAGAGGAAAAATACAACTTGCCAAACCTTGAGCTCTGATTAGGGGAAATCTCTAGAAGAAATACGTCACTCTAAGTGGTGTAGCACACCTCTAAAGGCCACCTAAATATCAAGCATTACCTAGCAGGATCTCTATTTTGGGTAGCCTGGATTTCCTCCAAGTACTGTATACAGTCTCCTCATGGTGCAAACTACTCTACAAATGTACGTTACAATAGATGACTAGACTTTTATAACTGTCTCTGTCTATTGTCGAAGTCGTATAATTGGATGAACGAAAGCATATTGGTTAGTATTGTTTTACCGTGCAATTGCGATCAGTATGCCACATAACACGTGGCATGGCATGATCACGCGGTAAAATACGCAAACACACACTCACACTCTAACATTTAGTTATTTATATATTTCAGATTTATATTGGTTCCATTCTACTGTGATTTATGAGCAGATAGTATTTACTATATTATTTAGTTTATATATTATAATTATATGTACACTTTAGTGCTATTTGAGGTTCAGGTTGCAGGAACTGTGTCATGTTTAGTATCATTTTAATCCCCTATTCATCAGCAGCTGTCCGGTTCATTCACCGAAGAGATCGCTCATTGCATACTCTAGTTATTGATGTTAGGGAATACATGTTTAAATTGATACCAACTGTAATATGCTAATAGACTAGTTGAAACTGGATTCTTGGCGGGAAAGTCGGAGCACATCCCCTGGAGAGATGACTCATACCTTTGGATATCTTGGTTTGAACTGGCCTATGACCTGCAGTACACTGGACCTTCCTGAAACCTGGACCAATAGAAGCAAGCCACATCATCTGCATTGTTTACTCTGTAACTCTGAGTATATATAACACAGCTCTAGCTGGTACCAAGTCAGTCATCTCTGACCACAGTATTCTGGAGTGAAGTAATGTAAGCTGGTACCAGCGTAGCGCAGTGAAGGGCGCGGCGGTATGTATGTATATTTTTGGTATTGGCTGTACTGTATTATAATTGTGTATTGAACTGCTAAATTGTGCATCTGCTAAATAAATTACATTTTGTGCTTTGGAAACACAAGCAATCGCTTAGACAATGCTTATTGGAAAACGATAAAATTACTTTAATACTATGTTTATGTGGTCTGTAACTGTCAGTGGGTTTGTTATCCGATAGACCATCAGTATCTGCAATGTTGTTTTCTTCTTTGTTGCATATGACAAATTACATCTTATCAGGTGAAAGAACAGATTTGGGTCATATCTTTTCACATTATGCTGCAAGACACATTGCAGGCAAGTAATTAATTAAAAGTATAGAATAAACCACAGTGCTCTTAAACGTAGACACATATGTTACCATTAATTATCACTGATCTACTTTCTAACATAGGGCCTAATTCATTATTGATCTTATCTGCCGTTTTTTGCAGATCTTACGAAAATCTTCTCTGCGCATGCCCAGAAAAGGGAGATAAAGAAAGGGAGATAAAGAATTACACACACACATTCTCTTGTTCGCAACATTAAAAATGTGTCATCTGTAATTTTGAATTGTAAACAACCATGGATGCGGATGTAATGGCTAATAATTCGCAATCATAAATATGCACATTATAGACAGAGCAAATGCCAAAATATATACCGACTAGCGTATAAGTGACACGTTGAAGTCCACAGAAACATGGGGCTATACAAAGTCCACACAAATAGAGGCATGATTCTGGATTCAATCTCATGACCCTATTGTTGGCAGCTCATTTGTCTAACCAGTAAGGCATAATTCAGATTGAAACACCCATACAACACAACACAGGCACTAGTGGCAACCTAAAGTGTTAATGAGCATAATTAAATGAACAATTGCACACACCTTCTTAGTAACAGACATAAATGATCATGTTTTGTTTTAAATAAATTAAAATAAGAAAGTCTATGCTAATGCATATCAGAATAATTTGCAATCAGAAATAAACGTAAACATTTTCTAATCAGTATAAAAGTGAACAACAGATTTTCGCAACCAGCATTGCATAGACCCAGCATCAGATCTAGTCATCTAAAACCACAGTGGGCCATACACCTGCATATACTTGTCTCATTACAATCCATTATAAAAGACTGCTTCATGCACACTTGAGGTTGGTTAGGACTCAATAGAGTGTTTTTCTGGTGTGGCTTTGAAAAGTGGTCTTTTATTTGTATTGAGAGTTATATTTTAGTTTACTCTTTTATAGACATTTTGGGGCATATTCAATTGTTTTTTTTCCGCGACACGGAAAAACTATTACCGTTAATACGGTAATAGTTAGCTGGATTTCAGCTCGCGGCTCAGGGAGCTGCAAACTGAAATCCAGCGAGAAAATTACCGTATTAACGGTTTTTCCGTGCACGATTACCGTAATAACGGTAATTGTGTGTGGACCGCGAGATTTTCGGCGTTTCCGCCTAGAATTGAATATGCCCCTTTAAATGTTTGTGTTTGTAAGATATTTTATGTTACACAATAAAAGTGTATCTCTATTTTCATATGTAATGTGCATTTTAATGTGTGTGTTGTTTGTCTTATAAATGTTTACATAATTTATTTTTATTTTCTTTGGGTGTGGGTGTTGTGAAGCTTTACAATCTAATATATATTAAGATAATTCTTATGTGTTTTTGCACTGTCCAATGTTGCATGTTTATGCAACAGATCCCCAGCCCTCCAGAAACTGTGGAGGCAGGCCACTTACAAGGTAAAATCCTAAAAATACTATTTTTTTTTGTTGATGAAAGTAAAGGCCTGTTTCATTTTTCAAAACATATACAAATGCATGCACCAGATAGTTTGGACTTAAACAAATGTTTACCTTTGAAATAGTGCTGTAAGGGCTACCTCTGTCACTGCTGAGATTTTCAGATGTGACTTTTATAGCCATAACACTTAAAAAAATAATGATGAAGCTTGATTGTTAGAGTTTAGTTTAAAATAGACCAAACTAAAGGCTTTCATTGATGTACTACCAGGCCTTAGCTAAGACATATCTACCTCACCTGAAAAAGATTCTGTAATTAGGCATAGTCTGTTAATCATATATCTGACTCACTATGTAAATTTTCTATTCTGCCCAGGTAAAGTGCATAAAGTAAGTGGTGTGTGTGTGTGTGTATTGATTTTAAGGCACTGATTTGTCAATGTTTTCTAATGGCCACATTTTACATTCTTTCATTTTGAGGATAAGTGAGAAACAGACACCATTTTAGTAAATAGCTAAATGTTTGTAATTTATTCCAACAGACTTTGTAATCCTGCTGTCAGCAGGAGCACAAAGGAGGTGTGGCAAGGATCATTTCATGGAGGAAGAAAAATACATGAAGGAGTTGTCTTTTGCAGCATGTAAGTATCTATAGTTAACAATGTTATTCCTTTTAGGTTATTGGGTGACCTGCATTACAGTTAAGGCAATAAATTATAGATTTTACAGCTTAAAAGTACAAGTGTGTACAATCTACACACAGTCAAGTAATAATTTGTTTCAAAATGGTCTAAGCTTGATCTCTTGTTCTCTAATATTTTAAACAGATAAAGAAGACAGTCATTATGGGTTACAGCATGACCTGCCTTGCAACACCTCTAACCAATGGGATAAACCAACATGCATGTGTTTGTTTGGTTTTTTTTTGTTTACAAAGTAGTTTGTATCTACAGTTTGTTTTTATTTTCATTTGATTACTACAATTGTGTTTCTAAATAATTTCTAATATTTTGTTTTTGCACTTACTCCTGTAACTCTCTGCTGCTTTGGACACTGTTGAACACCATCTTCTGCTACACATCCTTGATGCCATTGTCCATCTAGACACAGTTCTCTCCTCGGTCACTTCCTACCTTTCTAAACTCCTGTAGTTTACCCACCTCTGCCACATTTTCCCTTTAACTCTCTATTGAGGTCTCACAAGGTGCCTTTTTTTTCTGAATGTTGTACTTTAATATTGTACATCTCTTGTTTTGGGAAACTAATTTGGTCATTTGACCTCCAATACCACCTCTACACCGAGGACACCCAAATGTAAATTGCTTTCCCTTACCTATTTCTTTCTGCACTATTTGTTGAAAACCACTGTCTTTCTGCATTCGCCCCCTGGATGTCACAATGATAGCAAAAGCAAATCATGTTCTATACATAGCTCATTTTTGTCCCTCATGCCAGAGTCACCAAGTGGCCTCCAATCTCACTCACTGTCAATAACACCACTGTTCCTGCTGTGTTGCCAAAAATGTAATTACTCAGGAAGTTTCTAAGGAGGATTTAAGGACAAGATTCATGAAGTAAATTAGAGACAAAAAAATGTATTACTTTGAACCTTATCAAAACCATATCACAAAGTGATGTTTTAATTATAGACATATATTTTAAATCATAAGTAAATTACTGTCTGTTTTTTTCGGGTAGTTACCTCAAAAAGTCAAACTTGGGGGGGCGGAGCTTGGTCGCCATCCTGTCCGGCTGTATGTGGAAGGAGCTCCGCTGTAATTACTTTCTAAATAGCGGAAAAAGAGCTGCTAAAACAGCTTATTTTAACTAAGCACGTAGAGGAATCTTCAGGGAGGCTGGAACGACCAGTGTGATCCCCTAGAGAAGCGGACCTGGAGCCGCTTTCGAGTGGCTGGGCATCAGGCTGAGTGAGGCTGCAGGCAAGATATTACCCAGGAGTGGCCCTGAAGTGCCTGCGCAGCGTCCTACCTGTTCCTTTAAGGCTCCGGTGCCCGGCAGCGGCAGCGGGGGTACGAGGCCGACACAGCAGCAGTCTCGAGTTGCGCAGGGTCCCCCAGTCACATCACTTCCAGTTTGCGGATCCGGACTTCCGGTCGCGGGCTGGGCGGTGGGCAGCGACAAAACGGCTGGCTCAGAGTGGGATTGTAGCCCAAGAGCCGGATTCATCTTCTATAAGTGGCCCATAGCAGTGGTATTTGGCTGGCAGCTGGAGACTGGAGAAGCCTGGAGGCAGTGGCTGAGCTGGGGGCTGACCTGGAGGCTACTGTACAGCTGCTGCAGTTAAAGGTACCTGTGAGCCCTTATCCTTATGTGCATGTGAAGATATTTCTGATGTAAAGAACCACCACCCACCTGGCACTCACCCCAAATTATACCAGTGGGGTAGTGATATGCGCTTTCTCATATGATGCTGGACTGAGCTTTTTTGGATCCCCTACCATGTTACAGCACACCCCTCACATGTGGCGCTGGTTCACCTAGTCTTCTCAACTGTACCCGGATCCTGCACGCAATTAATATTACAAGCCCTTAGCCTGGCATTTATCTTTTCTCAGTCTATAATTGGATCTATGCAAGGCGCCATGGCACCTAAAAGAGTGAAACCTATCCAATCACCGCTGCCAGGCCAATTCTTTAAACCGCAGGCCTCCTCCTCCTCTAATGTGGGGAAAAACAAACATCCTGCAAATGCTATGGTGCTAACTACCTCACCGTCCGTGATAGAGGGCTCCAACAGTGCTTCTCTGTCCTCTCCCCCCCATGTCGATGCGGATGGACCTATCACAATTAAAGCTATGCAATCTATGCTTGCCACACTCAAATCAGAATTACTATCAGAGATGAGGTCTTCAATTACAGATATTCAACGTGAAGTTGCCGAACTGGGAGGAAGGACAGGCCACCTGGAAGATAAATTTGAGGAAGTGGTGGCCTCCCACAATGAGCTAATCTCAGAACACGAAAAACTGAGAGCAGAGTTCAATGCCTCTCAAGAAAAAGCGACGGATATGGAAGACCGGTCGAGACGAAACAATATTAAAATAAGAGGGATTCCGGAGACAGTCTCCTCAGCTGAGCTTCTGCCGTTTGTTACCAACCTATTCCACCAACTTTTACCCGCAGCATCTGATCTCGATTTAACCATCGACCGTATTCATCGCCTCCCAAGGCCGAGGTTTGGTCTTGAGTCCCTCCCCCGTGATACCCTCCTTAGGGTTCATTTCTTTCAGATCAAAGATCGCTTACTACAGGCGACTAGGCTGGATGAAAGTTCTTTGATTCTTAAAGAACTTCAATTCTTTCCTGACTTCTCGGCTGCCACTATAGCCAAACGCAGATCCTTTCAAGCAGTAACCAGTGCTTTAAGGGAACAATAGATCCAGTACCGATGGGGTTTCCCAGTAAAGCTGTTAGTCCATCGCCAAAATGTCTCTCATGTGATCACATCAGTAGAAGATGGCATTGCTCTATTGAAATCCTGGGACATCCCAGTGCGCCAGACGGCACCGGGCCTGAAATCGAGAGTGAGAGGTGACTGGTCGAGAAGTGCTTCATAAGAGGCTTATTTCCTATGTTCGTAAGCAGAACTATCCCTGACTGTTTGGATTCTCGCCCAGCTCCTAATGTTTGAAACTGAAGTAAACAGACTACCTCTTAAGGACTACCTTGTATAGGGTGACCTATTGGAAGCCATGGTTGGGGTAATGCGTGTCTGGTTTGTAATTGTTACTTTGCCACTTAATTGTTTTTTCTTCCAGATACTCCTATTGCTGTGTTGCAACAGTTCGTATGTTATTAGATAATACCGTTATGTAGTGGCAGTCCTTGTTATGCCTCTCTGAAAGCTAAGGTATTGTTTATTATTCTTGTTATGATGCTAGATGTTCCCCGGGTTTGCAATTGTCATTGGGTTTGAGTGGGTGATTTGTACGTGGGTGGGGACCCCGTTAGTCCATGCTCCCCCCGTTACTTATTTTGCTGGTTTTCTCCTTTTTCCCCTCCAGCAAATACACTAACCCAATGGTTTGGGTTATTTTGGTTAGTTTGCCCTATTTTCTCTCCTTTGCTTTTCTCCTTCTTTTCTCCTCTTTTACTCGACATGCCTTTGATACTACTCAAGAACACACCCCTGTTCAGGCTGCTATTGTGGTTCGCTCCCCTCTCTGGATTTTGGAGGGGATCTACTTTGGTTACAGGTTATACAGACAATGACATACCCTCCTCAAGCTACATGGTTAAACTACTTTCTCTTAATGTCCGGGGCTTAAACTCACCAAACAAATGTTGTATGGCGCTGTCCTCATTTTTTAAGCAACGGGCAGATATTGTTGCATTACAGGAGACTCACTTTTTAGCCTCTGCATCCCCCCACTTTCAGAGACAATCACTATCCCACAATTTATATGGTGAACGGTCCACTAAAACGCAATGGAGTTGCCATTTTGTTCAGCTCTAATATCTCCTTCACCCTTAAAAAGCGGGTAGCAGACAAAGCGGGTGTCACTCACCGGACCGTGAGTGCCTCTTCCCGGACATTTAGGAACCGTGGCCGTCCTCCATCCTGAGGGTCTGCGCATGCGTAGCCCTTTCCTACCCTTCAGTGTATGTCCCTTTAACTTAATTGGCAGATCAGGCAACACTCCCTATATTAAGCACCTGTGGTCAACACCACGTTGCCTGATCTTGGAGTCTCATTCCCCATGAGTCTCTGAAGGTGTTTCCTCGTTTATTCAGCGCTGCTGATTCCTGTGGTTTCCAAACCACTTCTACCTCTGTGGTTTCCAAACCACTTCTACTACTGTGGTTCCCATACCACTTCTACCATCAAGTGTATCATCGTGACTGTTAGCTGATTCCTATCCGCTGCCTCCGTGCACTACAGTCTTCTAAACCACTTCAACTCTATCTCATATCATTGTGACTGTTTGCTGATTCCTATCCGCTGCCTCCGTGCACTTCAGCCACTCTCCACATCTACTCACCTGTTCATCATCAAGACTGTGAGCTGATTCCTATCCGCTGCCTCCGTGCACTACAGTCTCCAGCTTGCAACTCGTCTGTGTTTCCTCATCGTGACTGTTAGCTGATTCCTATCCGCTGCCTCTGTGCACTACAGTCTCCAGCGTACAACTCGTCTGTGTTTCAACATCGTGACTGTTAGCTGATTCCTATCCGCTGCCTCTGTGCACTACAGCCTCCAGCGTACAACTCGTCTGTGTTTCAACATCGTGACTGTTAGCTGATTCCTACCCGCTGCCTCCGTGCACTACAGACTCCAGCTTGCAACTCGTCTGTGTTTCAACATCGTGACTGTGAGCTGATTCCTATCCGCTACCTCTGTGCGCTGCAGTCTTCATCTCATCTCTCCCGTGTTTCCTCGAGACTGCTGCTATTATTGCCATTTGCTACTCCCGTGATCAACAGCTCCTGGTCTACTCTGCTCACCCGTGTTCCATCGCTATTTGCACCTGCTGGTTGCTACTGGTTACCTCCGTGTGTCCGCAGAGTCCTGCTCCTGCTGCCAGCGCTAATCGTCCATCTGTTGCTGATCCGCTCTCCACACCTTCCTGTGTCCCGCTGGTCTCTACCCGCCTGTCAGCATTGGATTCGTGTCTCATCTGCTATCCTGCTGCTAGATCATCACCATTCTCCTGGGTCCGCCAAGAGTCCAGTTCCGTGTTCTACCGATTCCTGTGGATTCGTGTCCCTGTTGGTTTACTTACCTGTGCGCTGCACCTACTAGACCTCTGCTTCATCCATCCAGGGACTTCTCATCCTGCCGGCCTCCTGCCGCTCAGGTATCGCTGCACTCCTGTCTGACTGCCTGCTTCTGAACCACGGTATGCATACTTCTCATTGACTGTGCTGGTGTATTGCATATCTTGCTGGACTGTGTTGGTTCTCCTCTGGAGTCTGCTATCCGCTGAGTCTGTTGCCATCATTGACTGTACTATCTTGTTCCGGATTACTTCAAGAGACTTTCCATATTTGCAGTGCTGTTCAGTCATTCATATATCTATATTGTGCATATTACTGTGGATCGTGTTAAGGTGCCGTGTTTACCCTGTGTTGCAGTCTCTCCCCGTGCACCTCCTCACATATATATTCAGTGGTACAACTTGCTAGTAGCAGACCACTGATCCCTGTTTCCAGTTTCACCTGTTCCAGTATCCTCTCACATAGCAGTGGTACAACTTGCTATCGCAGACCACTGACTCCCCGGATACCTCCACTTGGATTCCATTCCTTCACTCAGACAGCGGTACAACTTGCTATCCGCAGACCGCTGACTCTCATCACCTCCTCGTTTCTGTTGGACATTCCTCCTCACTATAGCAGTGGTACAACTTGCTATCGCAGACCACTGACTACCTTCACGTGTCCTTGTCCATACAGTTCCTCGTGTACTACCACCTCCATATTACCAGTGTTGCTAGTCATAGACTTTCCTGAGCATCTCATCATCTGCTATTTACTGTTCCGTGATCACCCTGCTACCAGAGTACCCTATTACCACCTACGTTGCTCTGGTAAGCCTACCACCTGGTGATCCCTGGGTAAAGACTCCTAGTGCCTGTGACAGTAAGATCAGGCCATGACAGACCCAGATACGGAACCTACCGCTAAAGAGATGCTGCAACATCTGGTCAGCCGTGTGGAGCAACAGGATGCCCGCCAACAGCTGTTACTTCAGTGTTATCAATCATTAACCTCCCAAGGAACATCTGGACAGACTGTGACAGCCACTACTGAGGCTCCTGTGCTTTCCTCCGTTTCCCCAGTGCCATCCCAGGTGTCTACAGCTTCCACGCTTCACCTGCCTACTCCGTCAAAGTACGATGGGGACCCCAAAACTTGTAGGGGTTTCCTTAACCAATGTTCAGTCCATTTTGAGCTCCAACCTCAAAATTTTTCTACCCATCGTTCCAGAGTGGCCTATCTTATCTCTTTGTTTTCTGGACAAGCCCTGGCTTGGGCCTCCCCTCTGTGGGAAAGAAACGACCCAATATTGCAAGATAGTGCCAAATTCATTTCTACATTCCGAAGTGTGTTCGATGAACCAGGTCGTGTGACCTCCGCTGCTTCCAGCATCCTCCGTTTGCGACAAGGATCTCATACAGTAGGCCAGTACATCATTCAATTTAGGATCTTAGCCTCTGAACTTCAGTGGAATACTGAAGCCCTAGTTGCCGCCTTCTGGCAGGGGCTCTCCGATAAAATTAAAGATGCACTGACTACCCAGGAGCTTCCTTCGTCACTTGAAGATCTGATCTCTCTTTGCCATCGTGTTGATATGAGATTTCGTGAAAGAGAGGCTGAGAAAACAACTTCTGCTAAAGCACCTCTTCGTTCAAACCCTCAATTTCGTCCAGTTTCACCCTCTGTGATTCCCATGGAGATAGGACGTTCCAAATTATCTTCAGAGGAGAGGAAACGAAGAGTAAAGAATAGACTCTGTATCTATTGTGCTGATTCCACTCATATGCTCAGCTCTTGCCCTAAGAGATCGGGAAATGCCAGGCCCTAACTAGTTCTGGAGAGGTAAAGTTAGGGTCCCTGGAGTCCTCTCCATCTTCTATGAAATCTAAAGTCTGCGCTTTTGATGTTACGATTTCCTTTGCTACCAAAACCTTTGAGTCACAGGCATTGATTGATTCCGGAGCAGCAGGAAATTTTATTTCCAAATCATTAGTGCATCAATGGTCTCTACCAGTAATTACGTTAAAAACACCCATTACTGTGACGGCTATAGATGGATCACGTCTCATCAACGGTCTCATCACCCAGAGTACGTCTCCAGTAACACTTCAGATTGGTGCCCTGCACCATGAAGAAATATCGTTTTTAATCCTTCCAGTTACGACAAGTCCGATTGTCTTAGGCCTTCCATGGCTTCAGTGTCACTCTCCCCAGATTGACTGGCGAACTCCTCAAGTTACGTCTTGGGGGTCTGAATGTTACCATCGTTGCCTTTTCCAGGTTATTCCTCTCAAAGTACAGCAATCTTCCATCTCATCTTCCTCACCGGGACTCCCTCCTCAGTATGCTTCATTTACTGATGTGTTTGATAAAGCTCAGTCTGAACGTCTTCCTCCTCATCGTTCTTGGGATTGTCCGATCAACCTTCTACCTGGCAAGACTCCTCCCAGGGGCCGGGTCTATCCACTCTCGTTACCTGAAACTCAAGCCACATCTGAGTACATACAGGAGAACCTCCAGCGTGGGTTTATTCGACCTTCCACCTCTCCCGCTGGAGCTGGGTTCTTCTTCGTCAAAAAGAAGGATGGATCATTACGCCCTTGCATAGATTTTCGTGGACTCAATGCCATTACTATCAAGAATCGGTATCCCATTCTGCTGATCACTGAGTTATTCGATCGCATCAAGGGAGCCCGTATCTTTACTAAGTTGGATCTTCGTGGTGCCTACAATTTAATTAGAATTCGTTCCGGTGACGAATGGAAGACAGCGTTCAACACCAGAGATGGGCATTACGAATATCTGGTAATGCCTTTCGGGCTGTGTAATGCCCCCGCTGTTTTCCAAGGCTTCATCAATGAGATCTTTCGGGACTTATTATATGTTTGTGTCGTCGTCTATCTGGACGACATATTGATCTTTTCACAGGACCTGCCTTCTCATCACCAACATGTGGCAGAAGTCCTCTCCAGGCTACGGAAAAACTCATTGTTCTGTAAATTAGAAAAGTGTTCATTCGAATTGCCCCAGATTCCATTCTTGGGGTATATAGTTTCCGGAGTTGGCCTGAAGATGGATCCAGACAAGGTAAATGCTGTACTACATTGGCCCCAGCCAACTACTCTTCGTGCTATCCAGCGTTTTTTAGGTTTTGCCAATTACTATAGACGCTTCATTCAAGACTTTTCTTCCATTGCATCTCCTATTGTGGCCCTGACTCGGAAAGGGGCTAATCCTAAGCAATGGTCATCTGAGGCTCTCCAAGCCTTTCAAATTCTCAAAGAGTCCTTCGCCTCGGCTCCAATTCTTCGACAGCCTGATGTGACACTTCCCTTCTTCCTAGAAGTAGATGCCTCTAATGTGGGCTTGGGAGCCATTCTCTCCCAACGCTCGGAACAGCAAAAATTCCATCCTTGTGCCTTCTATTCTCGGGGTCTTCTGCCCGCAGAGAAGAAATATACTATCGGGGACAAAGAGTTACTGGCTATCAAAGCTGCATTAGAGGAATGGAGATACTTATTGGAAGGAGCTCGCCATCCGGTGACGATCTTCACGGATCATAAGAACTTGTCATATCTCCAGTCTGCCCAATGCTTGAACCCTCGTCAAGCAAGATGGTCTCTTTCCTTTTCCCGTTTTGAATTAATTATAACCTTCAAACCAGCTGCCAAGAACAAAAAAGCTGACGCTCTATCTAGAGCTTTTGTGACGTCCTCTGATGTAGAAGAGGTTTCCAGCCATACTATTCTAGACCCCAAATGTATCTCACTGGCTGCTTCTTCCACCAAAATGCTACCATTTGGGAAGACCCTCGTGCCTCCTACTCTAAGGAGGAAAATCCTTTCGTGGTTCCATGCCTCCCGTTTTTCTGGACACGCCGGTGAACACAAGACCTTTGAGATTCTCTCTCGAAATTACTGGTGGCCTTCAATGAGGAGAGACGTCAAAGAGTTCATTGCTTCCTGT